>NC_049198.1:25463420-25797026 GCF_009769625.2 Cygnus olor
GCTATTAAAATGGCAAAGCCTTCCAAACACAGATCGGCTCTACTCTAATCAAACCTGGTGTGTTTAGCTGTTTATTTTTCTTATACAAGACTTTTAGTAGGAATAGCAACACACAAAAATATGCTACATTTCAAATAGTAGAAATCCTCTCAGCAATACAGTTGTTAGAATCACATCTGTATGAGAAAGTAGAGCAAATGTTAATTATAATTATCATAAGAAAAGAATTACTAGCTAATGAATTCTTTTTCTGTATTGGCCAAAAAAAAATGGTGTTCTCAGCCCATTAGTTTTAGTTACTGTATCATTTCTCATTTGTGACAGTCTCTGATTAAAATCAGGCTAGTGTTCAGTGTCAACTCATTATAATTTTTCATATAATACTTTCCATTTTAAAAAGTAGTTCAATTTCAGAGGAGAGCAAAGAACATTTAGCAATTGGATTAGTCAGTTCTAATAGAAAAGGCAGACTATATGTACTAAATTATCCTGATGCACTTTTCACCTTTGGACAGGAAATATGCTGTGACTAGATTGCAGTGAGTTGAATTCAAACCCAACAGAAATGTAATGAAGCATAAAGTGAAGTATTCATGTATCTTCCAGTTAAGAAAAAACGTGAGGGAAACAATGAAACTAGGGGTGAGTGAAGTATTGAAAGATTTGTCAAAGAAGAATATCAAAAGAGTTGATATTACTGCAGAAAGTGTTTTGTGAATCTCAAATAACTCCTACAGGCCTATTGAATTTGCATATTTCAAAGTATTTTAGAGTATATTAGTGTTAGACTTAGTATTTTACAGTAATTTTCAGTTCACTTTGATAAAATCTTGGTTGACAGAATGCAAAACATCTAAAACTTATTGACAGTAGGTGGTTCTTTGCTTTTAGGAGAACATCTGTCTCCTGGAAAGAAATCCACCTGGGAAGCAATAGCTAGTTTAAAAATGACAAAACTGCTCATTTTTTTGTCAATCCATAAACTGTGGCAAAGCTCAAGTTCATAGAATCATAGAGGTATTAAGGTTGGAAAAGACCTCCAAGATCATCTGGTCCAACTGTCCCCCAACCACCAGTATTACCCACTAAAACATGTCGCCAAGTACCAAATCCAACCTTTTCTTAAACACATCCAGGGACAGTGACTCTACCACCTCCCTGGGCAACCCATTCCAATGCCTAACCAATGTTCTTATACATATATATATACAAGAGACCTGTATTACCAAAATCATTGATTTTATTCACTTAGATATATGTATTCCTATGGAAACAATAATAATTTATCACAAAGTTATTCAGGAGACAATTCAGATGGTTGTTCTCAATATCTCTTAAGAGAAACCAGACACCCAAAGCAGGTGTGCTTAGTTTTTCCCTAAATTATCTATTTATCTGTAAAATTCTAGCTAGGGACTTAATACATGTGCATTCAGTTAAAAAACATGATTGACATTGCCAAGGTGTTGGTTTTTTTTTTAGAGCTCTTTGTGCTTTTTGTTGACTTACAGTAGCATTTAACTTTTATATTTCTGTGATCCTGTCCTTTCAATGTCTCAAATTTTTATTGAAGTGTCTTAAATCAATACAAGAAAAAAAAAAAAAAAGACCACATAGATGAAAGTCCATCTTTCCTCAAGCCCCTGCAATGTTATGGCACACACTGGGTCTGAAAATATTTGTATCCCACTGTGGAAGGAAGGGTCATTATTTTGGACTTTTGGATCTTGTTTCAGGAGGGAAGTAGTGTTTGCATGAGGAATCTAGCACTGAGGCCACCAGGGCATGTACAAGTCCACTTCTCCAGGGCACTATTCAACATTGAGTCATGACAAATTGAGGATAGAAACAAATTGCCATGGGGGGAGGGGGGGGGGGGGGCAGGGAAAGGCAAAAAACCAAAACCAAAAAAACTAACAAAACAACACCTATCTATTAATAGTTAATAGGGGAAAATATCAGATCATTAGGACTTGCTTGAATACATGCATTTATTTATTCCAGCCCCATCAGGATATTAGTACATCTCTAAACCTGTCGTTGATGTATTCTCCATTGCTGTGAATTTGATTTTCCAGTGTGAAGTTGAAGACGAAATGTGAAACCTCCTCATTGCGGAAATGTTTCACTCGGGACGCATAATCATCTGACTGCAGATGCTTAATGACGTCAGGAAACCAGACAGATAAGCCGTAGTAGCTGTGAAAAACAGAAAATGCACAGTCACATCATGGGTCTTGTCTCAGCAAGGCCATAGCAGTACCGGTCTCCAGCTTCCCACAGCCTTGCCCTGCCAAGCCATGGGCTTGATGTCTAGGCCTGTCCCTGTCCCTGTCCCCGTCCCCGTCCCCGTCCCCGTCCCTGTCCCTGTCCCTGTCCCTGTCCCACATTGCCATCCCTGTCTCAAAGGGTGGTGCCCCCATTTGCCCTGCTCCTGGCTGGGGTGCTGGGACAGGCCTAGCTGCCAGGCCCTGCCCTGAGGGACACAAGGAAGACCTGTGGCACCCAGACATGAAGAATGGAGCTCTTCCTAGATGGCAGACTGTGGGAGCTGCAAAGAAGAAATCTTTTCTAGTCCCTGCTTTAAACTTTGCCTTTAGATGCAAACAGGTAGACTAACACCTTCTAAACAGAGTATAAATGAAGTCTAATTTGAAGACTTCCAGAATATGAGCTTCTGTTCAAGTCAAGGCAGATAGAGCACCAAGTTCATATTTTTAACATGGTGAGGCAAGAAACAGTTCCTCTGTATTTCCCAGTTGCTGGTGTAAAAATACTAGAAGACACCAACACCAGAAGATGCTGGTATTCTGAACCAGTTATTCTCTGAGTCACGCTTGTAGCCAAGAATAGAATAAATGATAAATACTTATTTTTTTTTTTTTTTTTTTACGGAAATGTACTGAATAAAACTTTTCCAAAGAGAAATGGTAATCATAGTGAAAGAGATTTGCATGCAGATGATTCTTCTCTCTGTCAAGTCCATCAAAAATGGTTTAGGATCTCAAGAAATCTTACCCAAAAGACAGGGTGAACCACACAGCTGTAAGTTTGATGGTATTATCCTTCACTGGGTAGTTGAAACATCTCATGAAAGTCAACCAAATCTGAAAATTATTAGGAAATAAATTTATTTCATTAAGTTTTGTCAAATGATACAAGGTTTTTGATTCTGATTTGCTTGCTTCTTTAGGGAATCAGAGAGAGAGAGCAGGCCATCTCCTTGATATAAACCTACTAGCTGTATTTTTTATACAAGTCTGTTAACCTTTGACTATAACCAGCTTGTGCACATTCTCTGCCTTTCTGGTTTCTTTTCACTGTGTCCATTAATTCATATGTACTCTGACTACATAAAAATTTCATCTTCTCTAGGCAACATCATTTCACTCTCTCAGATAAACCAGATGAAGACTTTCCCGGAAGTGTTTCCTTCTCACTTCCCAGTATCACATAGCCTTAAGTTTAGATGGATCTTATTCCACAATTCAACAGGGAGTTGTGTAGTATGAGCCATCATAACCTATAACGGGTAGAAATTGGTAGTTTATGAGGAAAAGCTGGGACTACCCTCAGGTCAGAGATGCTACAACAGAGCTGACTGAGAATGGTATCTCCCCACCCTCACCCCTTTCCCACGCATTGAAGACAAGAGACCATATGTCCTAGGAGATTTTAGCATACATCATGCAACAGGGAAGACTCTGGCCCAGGGGCTAGTCCAGTGTAATAACAAGGATGTGAAACAAACAAGCTGTGGTTCCTTTAAAGCTGCCATAGTAACAAAGCCAAAACTTAACATTTCCATACTCAGCTTCTCCATTTTTGAACAAATAAGTTTGAAAATAGACACTTTCATTTTTGTTTTGTCTTTCAGAATGAAGAGAGCATTTTCCAAGAAAATCAATTTTGGTTGGAAATACATGGCAGAATTTATTTTACAACACAGTTTTATTTGTTGTTTTTGTTTGTCTGTTTGTTTTTGATGTAGCTCTGGGTAGCCTTTAGATTCCAGATTTTTAACAGCTGTGAAAACCTTCTTTTGACATGTTTAGTGTTGGTGAGGTTTTTTGTTTGTTTGTTTTTCATTATGAACAAGATTTAGCTCAATTTTCATTGAACAGCTTGAAGGTACTGCATAATTTTTGATTTTACAAAAAAAGTTAAAAAAAAGATGTGGAGCAAAGTCCCAATGAACTTGTCTTAATCCCTTTGAAATATCTCTAAAGTAGTTTTCTGGTAAAACATTTGACATCTAATAAAAAACCATGCAGATTCAATGCCTTGTAAAGGTTTTACTGGCATTCATTTACACATTATTCATTACTTTACCATTTGCAGGTAAGGTGGTCACCTCAGGTTTCTGCTGATAATTTTTAATCTCTGCACGTGTCACCTCTTTACACTGGTAGATATCAATATGTATTCTCACTACAGACTGTATTGTGGTGCTTGGACATATGGCTGTGTAACTGTCAGCCATCACTTTTGTAAATGCCAATGCAACATTTTTCTCCTCAGAAGTTGAAACCAACTGTCTGATTCACCTGCACCTCTTTTGCTCAAAAACTAGAATCTTACACTGGTTCTTGAATCTTCCAGTTGCATAGCCAAAGCAGTATTGCAATTATCGCCATCATGAGCTTAATAAATCCATCCCATTTTTGAATGCTTATTAAAAGAAGGTAGTTGCAGAACAGAGATGTTTTTACTTACACCATATAGCTCTGTGCGAATTCTAACTAAACACCTTCTGTACCAAGTTCCTGTATCGCTCTCTATTTCTATGAGCTCATCTATCTGCTTTGGAGTTTTGATTCTGTTAACCTAGAAATAAAAACAAGACAGCAAATATTTGCATTTTCTTGAAGCATTCAGCTGCATATTATGACATATTAGAAGCTTTTAATAAATACCATAACTAAAAATGAACAGGTATTAAACCTGTGTCTAAATTATGAATGTTTTATATCTCCAAAGGAATATAAACACTTTAATAACAAAGTTCATTGTGGAGGCAACTGTATTGAAAAAGCTCTACTTTCAAACCATGTGGGAAATCCATTTGTTCTGAACAAAACAAGCTGATACTGTCAGGTTTTGCTCGAATGCTGCTGTACTTATCTCTAATGTCACAAAAGATAAAACATTATTTAAAACCTCAGTTAAGCATGTCCAGAGTTTTCTTTCTTTTTTTTTTTTTCTGACTTCCTATCACCTCATTATTGACAGTCTATTGATTAAAAATACAGTAATGACAATAGAAGCATTTGAAATGTCAAGAATTAATAGCTGAATAACATTTTTCTTTTCTTCCTATTTCTTGTAGCAATAGACAGGGAATCTCCTTGTGTTTTGGATGTAGATTTAAACTATCCTTTTTAATGAGGAGAGAAAAAAAATAGGTGAAATCGTCTGGAACTACAACACATTATTGCTGTTATGAACGATCATCTACTTCATCTAAAGTGAAATGAGATAAAAAGGCGTAAAGGAAAAATATGGAAATACCAGTGACGGAGAGTGTGATGTTGTCTACATTGCAAGTTATCACTTGCACGATAGTGTCTGGCAGAACAAGAATGTGCTATATGGTCTTCTTAGCCCCTTCAGGACCTGATAAACATACCACTGTATGGTTTTGGTTTCCTCTCTCAGAATTATAGCAAAAGGCAGTGTATTCATCCACAGTTTATTTTAAAAGATGACACATAGAAAGAGAATGAAAAGGTAATAAGTAAAATGGGGAGTGGGACTGACACATAAAGAAGGAGAGAGCAACAGACTGTGTCTTCAATGTTTGGCTGCTGTTTCTGAAAGTAGCAATAGCTCCTGTTTTTTTCGTAACAAACTGAGCACACCACCATCCACAGATGTATCGGAGTGGACTACACAGAATTAGGTAATAGCAGCATTGATGGCAAAGTTCTAGTTTTCAGCCCACTGCTTTTACAAATATATCCTGTTTAAGGAGGACCAGCAGCCTCATCACATTAACAGAAAAAAATAATAATAAATAATTTTTTTAAAAAAGCCCACTAAATGGTTTTATCTGACTGCCTTCATTGTTTTTTTAATACTAAAACTCACCGTCTTGAGAAAACATATCAAAAGCCTGTAACCTTATCATGCCTCTTCCAACAGCAATAATCCTGTTTGCATCATTCGACTTTATACTTTTCTTAGTTTTTTAATGAAACGTGTTTTGCAAAAGACGGTTGAGATTTGGAGTTGAGTCCTCCAAGATTATTTAAGACCGTGTACTTACAGACAACCTCACATATGCCAGACCTCTGAGCATAAAGGACATGCTTTTTGAATCATGTTGTATGAGCAAGCACCACTCTTGTTGCCTGAGCTGCAACCTTTTCATTGTCTTGGCCACCTGGCTTGTTTGGAGCTGTGGAGGTTGGGAAATCACACGTGTCCAGGACCACTGCATGTGACTGGGGACAAAAAGCCCATGGCTTTGATAGACCTTTAACATAATAAAGGTCCTATTGAATCAGGACAATGGTCCATCTGGACCATGCAAATTTAGCTGTCAATATATGAAAAAAAAAAAAAAAGTATTTAAATGAAAAGGGAACTTCTGTTTAATTTCTGCTTGATAGTAATGGCTAGTAATATGTGATGTCTAAAATTTTACAAAATCAAGACATGTAAAAGAAAACATTTGCAGAAAAAAAATATTTTTATTACATAGCAATGAAAGAGTGGACAGAATTCTTGTTGTATGGGTATTTTTTTTTTTCTTTTTGAACTTTAAGCTTTACACTAATTGATCAAATGAATGTATATTTTAAGGACACAGAAAGGTAATCAAGCATGTACATAAATGTTCAACATGAGTAGTCCCATAATAGAAGATACTATCATTTTATATTAACTCTGTTGGTGCCACTGCTCTCAGGAGATGTTTTCAGATGTATTAAGAGCCACCACCTCCATGAGTCTGTCACTAGAATACATCCAATTTGGAGTTTCTAACTCTTAAACCAATGATTCATCAATTGTTTCATTTTCTGTTCTATAGATTTGAAGATAAAATCCTCAATAAAATGACTAACAAGAATAAACTTGACTTGGAAAGACAGCTTCTAGGGTAAGATTATATCAATAAAATTAGGAAAATTTATCAAATAAAAGCACACTGAAACTATACTAATAACAGAGAAAAAGTTACATCAGCTGTAGAAGCAGAAAAAATACTATCAAAGTATATCTGTTTGATGTAACTAGTGACACAAAGCAGAGGAAATTATTAACACTTAAATGACAGAATATTACAGGCAGACACCAGCTGAAGCCATAGGGCACAGGAGAGCTAAGTGAGTAAATTACTGGGACAAAAGTTACAATATCCAGTTCTAACTTAAATGAGAAGAGGGGAGGAGAGAGTGTGTCCTAAACAAAATATGCAAAAGTGTTTGTTTTTTTTTTAACACTGTGGGCTTAGGAAGGTAAAGTGTCAGTATTATCTAATGAGGAGATGATGTCTTTTCAGTCATATTACCACAAGCTTACATTAGGGAGCGTAGGGACTTCTATCAATGTGTAACCTTGACATACAATGCACTATTTCTAATCCTTCAGCTCCTCAGTATCACGTTTGCTCAATGTTCATGGCAGAAGCTGGCAAAAATCCCCAAACAGTTTTGTCATGCTTTATTCATGGGTGAAAATTTAACAAAAATAGCTATAAATAAACTACTGAGTTTAACAAGGTTCAGTGCTACCTTTTAACAACCACAGAGACTAAGACTTGTTAGATCACTGTTTTCTTCTTTGTGGCTGCATTTGGATGTGAATATGTCAAGCTGATGTGAGACTACAGTAAATCATTTCTCATATCTGTAATCCTAGCACATTTCTGTCTTCTTCCCAATGCCTATACTAATGTCATAGATGGACAGAAACTATGCTATGGCTAACTGTCCAGTAAATCAATGAAAATCCATGCTGGCAGAAGAAAACCAAAAGGTGACAGGGAGCAGCAATACTTTGGAAAGCAGCTCAGATCAGCATGAGTCAACTGTGAAATTACACCCTAATTGTGCAATATGAGTAAAGGCAAAGCCCTTTACTTATAAACAAAATTAAAATAAATAAATAAATAAAATGAAATCATAGAATCATAGAATGGTTTGGGTTCAAAGGGACCTTAAAGATTATATAATTCCACCCCCCTGCCATGGGCAGGGACACCTCCCACCAGACCAGGTTGCCCAAAGCCCCATCCAACCTGGCCTTGAACACTCCCAGGGATGGGGCATCCACAGCTTCTGTGGGCAACCTGCTCCAGTGACTCAGTGCCCTCTGAGTGAAGAATTTCCTCCTTATATCTATTCTAAAACTACCCTCTTTTAGTTTAAAGTCATTCCCCCTTGTCCTATCCCTACGCTGCCTGACAAGAGTCCCTCCCCAGCTTTCCTGTAGGACCCATTTATGTACTGGAAGGCTGCTCTAAGGTCTCCCTGGTGCCTTCTCTTCTCCAAAGTGATCAACCCCAACTCTCTCAGCCTGTCTTCATAGGAGAGGTGCTCCAGACCCTCATTCTCTTTGTGGTCCTCCTCTGGGCTCATTCTAATACTTCCATGTCCTTCTTGTGCTTGGAACCCCAGAGCTGAATGCAGTACTCCAGGTGGGGTCTCACGAGGGCAAAGGAGAGGGGAAGGATAACCTAAATAATGGTATTATTTTTGTATATTATTAGGGCTACATTACTGGTGTACCAGTAAATGAAGCTCTATGTGCTAACCATCCTTCCTTCAGGCTGAATTTTGTAGTTCTTGAGCTTCTTTGTTAAAATAAATAAATAAATAAATAAATAAATAAACATAGGCAGTAGAAACTACATCTCAAACAATAAGTTGTAGTTCTCAATGGAATAAAAGTATATGGTCAGATATTCCTCAGACTGCCTGCAAATGTGGAACCTATAAGAAGATATTTAATTGAGTTATATATGCATTAGTGCAAAAAAAAAAAAAGTCCAAGGAAGAGGAATAAAATCCCACATATGGTTCTGAGAGGTAACAGAGTTCCAGCATTCCCATGGCACAGCACAAGCTGGAAAGGGAAACTAGATTTCAAAGCAAAAAAATTCCTCCTGTGATTTGGTCCTACTGTATTGCAGAAGAAAAAAATGTGTATATTTCTTATAAATAAGGAAGATGGTACAAAAAAAAAAAAAAAAACACTCAGCTGAACAGAAAATTTCTCTTCCAAATAGAAAAAAATCCATCAGTATAATATGGCTTTAACTTTAGAACTGCAAGTTAACAAAAAGATGCAGTTTAGCTTGCAAGATATTGTGAGAAAATTAAATGTCTGTAAAATTAATATTTCATTTAAATGAAAATAAATTGTTAAAATTATTATTTTAATGATGATTGGATCATTAATTTGTCTTGTATTTTTATGATCATTTCAAAAGCTTTGAAGACAAAACCTTAACTAACTTAGACTTCTACTTGTGTTTACTGTTACTATTAAGGGTGAAGTAAACTTAAAAAATAGAGCTGGAGTCTATTAATTATCTCCATGCAACAGAGAAAATTATCACACTATGGGTTTGTATGCTCAAGAATATGCTGGCGAAAGCTTGATATCTTAAAATCTGCTTAATATATAACAATTTCAGTAGGATTTTAGTTCTTATATTTAAGTATTTATAGTGCAAATGGTTTGTTTTGTCATGCAGAGTAATAATAGTGATCGTTTAAGTGCTCAAGACCTCACCAGTCAGCAATGCAGCTGATGTGCTAAGTGTGCTAAGCTTTGAGAGTAATACTCACTGTGAAGACTTTCTCAGGCTGACCCCGAGCTCGCATGTTTGTGTCATGAATTTGCTTGAGTATCATCCAAGCTTCATCATGTTTTCCAACCTAAAAATTGGATGAAAGTATTTAAACAAAACACATATTCAGACAGTCACTGAACAATCTTAAAACAGATGTAAAGATCTTATACAGATGTCATGATGTATAATATTAAGTAAATAATTAAAATTATTTAGTAATTTTAAATAATTCTAATTTAACACATCCCCCCCCAAAAAAAATTTTTTTTTTCTTTTTTGAAAGTTATACCTCCAACAAAAACCGTGGACTTTCTGGCATAAAGGTGAGGGCTACCACAGAAGAGACACAGGGCAGTGCACAGACGATCACAAATACTCGCCAACTGTGAAACTGATAAGCAGATCCCATGCTGAAACTCCATCCTATGAAAGAAAAAAATCAAGAAATGGTGTATTTCCACAAATATCAGTGATTTCAGAAATAGTCTTATGCTTTGAATTTCAGTCTCTTGCATGTGAGTAGTCATTCTGGAAAATGTCTGTAGTATGCATCATGGGGATGAGAAAGTATTTGTCAAGCTTCTTGGCAAAACCTGTATAAAGGTAGTTACATGAACCAAACATGGACACCACCATCATACCTAACAGTAAACATAGGAAGAAACAGTTTTCTTTGAATACTGGAAGAAGGGAGAATTTAAAAGCTCTTATAAATACTAAGAAGATCTACTTTATGGAATTTTACAACTCTGTGAATGCTGCATCAGTGTGTCTGTTAAATGGAAGACTAAAAAATCCATGAAAGAATCTATTATCTTTCGCGAACACTGACAAAATCAAAATGTAAGTGGCTTCTTCAAGTCTTTCTCTTAGAACCTATTTTAAGTATTAATGAATATTGGGTATTGAATTCTCATATCAAATCATTAGAAATCAACAAGAAAGGAAGAAACAAAAATGTGAGAAAAGCATTCAAGCAACAATGCAGTCAAGTCTACAGCAGTATGCTTTTAGACTGCTAGTAAGAGAAACACTAAAACCAGAAAAAATAGCTCATAATCTTTATGCTATTGGACCTTCTTCAGATGAGCATCCTGTAACACAACACTGATGTACTGGCATATGATTTACATCTGACCTATTTTTTTTATTTTTTATTTTTGTCAAGGTATTTCTGAATTAGTGTTTGCATTCTATTAGTTGTGTTTATGGAGGAGGTCATTGTTTCCTTAAGGTGTATGACCTTAAGGTGACTGGTATTTCAGAGTTTTGAGAGTTGTTTTTATTTGGGTATTCACTGTGCTATTTTATAAAAATGAATATTGTAGGAATAATAATTAGTTATCTATTACATTACAAGATACAACAAGTGGAATTTCAAGGTTTGCAATTCTGTCCTTATTATTAGCTTTTGCTATAAGGAGAAGTACTCTTCATAACAGTGTCTTATAATATAGTACGACATATAAGACATTTGCAGTGCCTAACTTCTATTTTCATCTTGTTCCACAGCACTATACCATTCAACGCTGTTAAATGTAAATTGCCCTCAACCCCCACAGCATAACTGGAAAAAACTTATGTTAAAATGCAGGGTTGGTAGTTCAGCTTTTAAATAAAATACCTGACTGGGTGTTATGTTATGAAATTATAAAATTTTAAGAAAACAAACAAACAAACAAAAAAACTCTTAAGAAAAAGTAAAATATGATTTGGGTAGTTACTTGGCCTTTCAGTCTGGCTTCAATACAGCAAACTATTTCAAGCAACATTTTGAAGGAAAGATCATTAAAAGCAGAGTGGTAGATAATAGTAACAATAGTAATTTAAGTGGTTATCAGAAGAAAATGGAAACCTGGCTAATTAAAATCCTGATGCTGTATTCATGTGAAATAATTTTTTGCTATATGATTTTTCTGGATAAAATACACATGAAATCAAATATTTCTGCATGTCACTAAACAACTGATACAACATAGCACCAAACATCCCATTAAAAATTTCTTCAAATGAGGTATTAATCTGTTAAACACTCAGTGTATTTTGGAATTTAAATATCTCAAGCCATGGATTATAAATATATGTTATAAATAAATAAATAAACACATACATATGCATTCTGCTATTAAAGTACTTATATGTTACAATATGAAAACTCATGATGTGTTTTTGCCCTATATCAACAGCTCTGTGAAACTGAGTTGTAGATTTGGGAACCTCTTTTCTCATCTCATACAAATTTTCTGTATTTCAGAAGTAATGTCAGCTTGCTTTATGGACCCATTTAGCCCTGAGATCTTTATCCCAGGGAGACAGTGGTAAAATTGGCAGCAGTATTGGCAATGATTTTTGAATGACATGTAATTTTTTTATAAGGTTCCAGATAGCTATACTTTCCCCCTCCAAAGTTGCCTTCAACAAAAAGATGTCTACAATTTTAAGCTAAATTTGATGTTGATTCTTATTCCACAATAGAAACATGAATGAAAAATCAGGACTAAAAACAAAACAAAACCAGAAAAGGTGTAAAAGTGCATTAAAAAAGTACTGACTTTCGAAAACTTCCAATCCTATAGAATTTCAATCCTATAGAATTTCATAACTTAAATAGTACAGACATACTTTTTATCTACAGTGGGAAAAGGAAGGAAATAAATTAGGGTATACTTAGGGTGAGATAATGAGGCCATTAGAAAACATACCTGTGTTTTGGGTATTGTGTACACATTGTATCATAATAATTAGAATTATATTCTTCATTATATATTTTAAAGTATAATACAAAACCACCTTATAGAGAATTTTCAAAACTATTTCCTTTTATTTTGGTTAACTTTAAGTCAGACCAATCAGAGAGCAGTTCCACCAGCTAATTTCACCAGAAATGAGATAAAGAAACCAGGATTTCATCTCTTAGAACAAGACAGTCAGCATATTGGCAGCTCTTGTCATTTGAGACTGTCCCAAAAATACACACAGGCACTACTATATTTACACAATCTGCCTTTTATCACTCTGGTTTTGTATGATTTAACTGCTCAAATATTACTTCTGTGTTAAATGATTTTAACCTGGCTTTATACCTGTTGTAAAACAACAACAATATCTTGTGCTCTATAGCCAGAAAAAAATTATGGTAATCATTTATTTTAAAGTGTGATTTATTAATGCAAGTGAACCATACCACCCTTAATTAAAAGCAATGACTGCACTGTTCATCCTGCTGTCATCCTCACAACCTGAAAATATCTTTTTTTACTCCTCAAAATGTCTGAGAGCTTGTTAAGTGAAATGTTCATTATGGTTTCTGTTGCTCTTATTACATCTTTTTACATTGTATTAGCTGCTGCAATTAATCTCACAATTTATTGTGTTTGCTGAATTAATGATAACAGTGATTATCAGAATTACAAGAATTTGTAGAAAAAGCTCCAGCTGTAACACAGCTTTCTTAAGTTTGCTTTCCTATCTATTCCACCACCACATGACAGATCAGCAAAACAAACATATATTTTAAATGCAGAGCAAGTTTAGATTTATTCTTATGTTTACCGTCCCGTTCTCCTAGATTATGAGCTAATCTAGAAAATGCACACATTAGAGCAGTTCTGAATTTAGCTCTTAAAGTGGCTTTCATTCCCACTATTTTTAGGTCTTGAAACCAGATGGAAGTGTGTTCTTGGCTGTAACTCAATTTGCCTCTCCTTTCTCTGATTTATGACACAATAGCAACGATGGAGGAGCTCTACTCAGTACTCAGATGCATTCAGCGCACTGCACAGCAGCCCTTGAGCTCTAAGCCCAGAGCTCAGCTTCACCCTTGCTCCCTGGCTGTGCTATATTCCATAGGTATTAATTTTGAAAACAGTGCCAAGCTCCAATGTTTTATGAATTGCTGAAACACTTGGCCAAATGCATCTTGGGAACAATTCGCTGTAGAGCGACATGAGATCTGCAGTGACTAAATACGAAGCCACTGTAGCAGCCTTCTTTCTGAATATTACCTTCACACTGTACTGATTACTTGAAGAGACCAAGCTAATCACGGACATGGCAATTACTGATTACAGAGCCACAGCAGCATGCAGCAGAGCAAAAGCAAAATGTGCCAAGATGCTACCTATACACAACCACCAATTTATGTGTTAAGTTCAATGTCAACAATATCTTCCTCCCAACAAAGTATTTCCTCTACTCCATCGTAATAATAAGTGAAAAGGATATTACAAATAGATTCTTGCTCCAAATGAAAGAAAGAACAACTCTGTAATAGACTTTCTGAATAAACATAGAAGTAAACCTGTCCAGATTATGCTGAATTTTATCAATATATGTTACCTAAGAAACAGCAGGTATTTTCAAGGCCACATACCATTTACAATGGTTAGGTGATGATGGAGTCCACCTTATGAGAGCAGACTAACGGATATAGTTTGCTTAACTTTTCAAAATGAGACCTGAAAGGGAACTTAGTTCTCTACAGATCAATAAAGTGCAATGTAGGCAATGAAAAAAAAAAGGGGGGGGGGGGGGGGGACTCTGAAGGGCAGATGCTTACATTGTCTGTATAAATACTGACAGGCAAGGAGAAGTTTTCTAAATATGAGAAAAATAAAGTTGTGGAGCATCTTAGCATCTTTCAAATATACTTATATGGGCAAAGAAATCCTAAATTAATATAGGGATTTTATGTCATGGTTAGCTAAAGTCTGATCAGTCATAATACTGATTTTCATTAGTCAGTAGGTAGGAATTAGGGGAATTAGATTGATGGCAATGACAGAAATCATCAAAAGCCAAGTTTGCATAAACTCTTGACTTTTGGTACAGAGGAGGGAAGCAAGAACATCCTTAAAATTAGGGCTGGAGGAGAAACATAGACAAGGAATTTACAGGAATTCATAGTCTACATAGATTCTTCTGCAGAATCCTTTCCATGATTTTATAATATTATTTCTGTTCTAACGCACATTCATTTATCACCTCCCAGTTCTATTGCCTCATTTTTTTATCTTTTAAATTGGAGACTTTTCCAGTAAATATGTGATTGATTTAGCATGCCACTTGGTGGCACTGCTACAGCAGCTAGTACAATAATCAGTTAAAAAATCTTCAAAAATAGTTCTCTTATTAAATATTTGTTGTTGGTTGTTTTGGTTTGGTTTGGTTGCTGTTGTTTGTTTTTGTTTGTTGAGTATTTACAACCTCTAAGCCAAATCAAAATTATAAGGTGAACTAGAATTTTTTGCAGCTGGCAGAACTGAAATGCACTTATATGAAATGTTACTGAACTTACATTTAGTATGTCCTGACATTACTAAGTTTAACTGCGAGTGACATCTAGTATTGAACAAATGTATCTTTGCAGTACTGATTGGAATAATGGTAAAACATCACTGAAACTGAAGAAAGCAAGTTCAGGTAAGTTACACATCTTAGGAATCTCAGCTAGACACTTTTACAAACCTGAGTGAAATATATGGTTTCTAACAAAAACAGAAATAATTCTCTCAGAATTATTCTGTAAGTATATTGATGTGAAATTCCAGCAACACAAGATAGAACTCTTGCCTTTCATTTGATTAGATTATTAACATAACATGGGAAAGGCATATTTTTAGCCTGTATAGATAGGTATTCTTTAAACCCACTGGCTCAGTAAATAATTTTGGCAGAAGAATCCTGGAAGTAAAATAACTGAAGTGTGACAGGCCATGATTGAGTTACCTTGACAGAGATGCATCTAGAAGACTGTTTAATTCTCATCCACATCTGTCTGGCTCTCTTGCCAATGCTATTAGTCCCTGAGAGCCATAAGGATCAACAGTTCAATGAAAGAAGAAAGTAATGTTGTTAAACAAATGTATTTTACAATATATTAAACTTAAACTTGGACTGCTGTCACCTAAGACTGATTAAAAGGAAGAAGGCATTTTCTAAAGACACATTTCCACAGAGGAGGAGACTGTCAAGCACTGACACTCATCAATTCCCTGGGCTAGCATCTGAAAACCTGAGATTATCAGGCCTCCAATATCTTTGGTAACGTTATCTGCCATTTAGACAAGCCCCGGGTCAGCTACAAGCAGTGCTGACCTCACCTAGAAAATCATCTGGTGTCTGATAACAAAAGACACAAGTTCTCTATCCACTGTATGGTACTGTAGGCCTCTATAGAATCACAGAATAGTTTGGGTGAAAAAGACCTTAAAGTTCGTCTAATGCCAACCCCCTGCCATGGGTGTGGACACCTCCCACTAGATCAAGTTGCTCAAAGACCCATCCAGCCTGGTCTTGAACACCTCCAGGGATGGGGCACCCACAGCTTCTCTAGGAAACCTGCTCCAGTGCCTCACGATGGTAAAAAATTTCCTCCTTATATCTACTCTAAACCTACCCTCTTTTAGTTTAAAGTCATTCCTCTTTGTCTTATCCCTACAATCCCTGACAAAGAGTCCCTCCCCAGCTTTTCTGTAGGTCCCCTACATATGTCAGTCTTTCACTTATATATGTGTGTGTGTGCAGAACATAGAGCTATGAATGGACTAATTTTCTGTTTCTCTGCTATGGAAATGCTAGCATACCTGATACAATAAACATTTAAACACTTGAAAAAACAAACACTTTTTAGTCAGAATATCTAACAAGGGGGAATGGGGGGAGGGAAAGGGCGGTGACGGTGGAGGTGGACAATGACACAAAGGAAACACTTCACATGTGGATTGCAATAGTCTGTCTGAAGTCTAAATTTCCTTTGTCCCAGGTGGATCAAGGTGCTGTGACTCACAAGAAAAAATAAAGGCAAGAAATTCATCTCTGAAAAGGGAATTAGTTTTGCCTCTTCTGTACTTAATAGGTGACTGAGAAAAGTAGGAAAACAATAGGATTCCTGTGCACTTTACAGAGATGGACAAATTAACCTTTTCCTCATATAAAGCAGTGCTGAAACAAATAGACTTTAATGATTATCTGTACAAAACAAAAAACTTGTTGAAGAGGGGAAAAAAAATGATCTTGGGTAACTGCATTTTGCAGGGAACATTCTCGATTTAATGGCAGCTGTAAGAGTCAGCTGATAGCAAACCAGCTGACATGAGATGAAGATTTCCGTCCTTCTTACATTATTTATTTTATACAGAAACATACAACTTTGTTTACTCACTTCAGTTAATCTCCAACACTACACTCTCCCTATCATCATCCAATTACATGGCAAATTATTGGCAATCTGTAGAGTTTTATTGTGCTTTTGTATGTTTATTTATATGCTTCAACACTGTCTTACATAAAACAGAAACAGTAACATTTACACAGGTTAAATCCTAACTCAGTGCTGGAAACTCTCAGGAAAACTGAAGAAGCACAAAAACAAGAAGAAAAATATCGGAGCCAAAATCTACTTAGCTTGGTAGAAGAATGTACTGTCCAAATTCAGAAAGAAAGACATGGTTATGGGATGCAGGGCTTTTATCCCATTTGGGATCTACTCAACGGTACTGAAGGAGCTGGCAGAACTGCTCACCAAGCCACTTTCAATAATTTATCAGTATTCCTGGGTAACTGGGGAGCTCTCTAGTGAAGGTGGTGCCCATCTATAAGAAGGGAAGGAAAGAAGATCTGGGGAATTACAAGCCTGTCAGTCTGACAGTCGATGCCAGGAAATGTCATGGAGCAGATAATCTTAAGTGTTATCACATGGCACATACAGGACAACCAGGTGATAAGGCCCAGTCAGAGTGGGTTTCTGAAAGGTAGGTCTTGCCTGACTAACAGAGTCTTCTTCTATGAACAACGTGTCCCACTTATTGGATGAGGAAAAGGCTATGGATGCTGTTTACTGGGACTTTAGCAAGGCATTTGGTGCTGTTTGACACAGCATTCTCCTGGAGAAACTGACTGCTTCCAGCTTGGACAGATGTATGGTTCTCTAGTTAAAGATCTGGATGGATTGCCAGGACCAAAGGAACATTATCAATGGAATTAAATCTCGCTGGTCACAAGTGGTGTTCTCCAAAGCTCAGTATTGGCACTAGTTTTGTTTAACATATTTATCATAGATCTTGATGAGGGAATTGAGTACACCCTCAGTAAGTATGCAGATGACACCAAGTTGCATGGAAATGTTGGCTTACTTGAAGGTAGAAGACTCTGCGGAAGGACTGAATAACCTAGATCAATGGGCAATGTACAGTAGTATGATATTGCACAGGGCATAAATGCCAGGTACTACATTTGGGTCATAACAACCCAAAGGAATGATATATGCTTGGGGAAGACGGGCTGGAAAATTGTCTGGCAGAAAAAGACCTCATAGTGCTGATCAAAAGCCATCTGAACATGAGTCAGCTGTGTGCCCAGGAGGCCAAGAAGGTCAGATAAGGAAATGTACTCGCATTGCACCAGGTGATGTTTAGATTAGATGTTAGGAAGAATTTCTTCATGCAAAGGCATTGGAACAGGCTTCACAGGGAAGTGATGGTGTCACCATCCTCAGAGGTATTTTAAAGACTTGTACACATAAGGACATAGGTTATTGGTGAACTTTGTAGTGTTAGGTGATGGTTGGACTTGATGACCTTCTGGGTCTTTTCCAAATTAAATGACTCTATGATTCTATGATTTTATGGCAAGAGGAAAAAGTATAAACATTAAATTTGCACAAAACACATGGTTTCTTGATACATTTGCACTTCCTTCAAAAGGGGTTTAGGGTTGTTTTATCTGTTTGGCCCCAGAAATTTTATCTGTATCTGTTTGGCCCCAGAAAGGTTCTCAGTTGAAGTGAGATCATCACAAGGAGCTTTTCTAGATAGATAACTTAATTTAAATTCCTCCTCTCATCCCATCCATCAAGACAATACTTCAGGAAAGGGAACAAGGGATACCTCAGCTAAGGAGTGGAGAGAACCTTGAAGTTCCCTTCTTCTGTTTGTTCATCTTTGGTTGCTTAGAGTTTTCTTTTTCCATATTAGAGAGAAATAATGGAAATACACTTTCCAAAGTTGTGCTGCAGTAAATTTCTCCACCTCGCCACCATCATGCAAGACCCAATTTTGCATCTTAACAAGTGTGAATACAAAACACCTTATAGGGCTAAAATGTATTCAATCTCAAAGCATTTCCATACAGAAGTGAAGTGGTTGGACTTTGGTCACCACTAATAGCGTTGGCTCTGTCCTGAGTCATCCTGCCAGACTTCAGATGCTTAAGCGTTCAAGGCCAGGTAGCATGGGGCTTTGAGCAACCTGGTCTAGTGGGAGGTGTCCCTGCCCATGGCAGGGGGGTTGGAACTAGATGATATATAAGGTCCCTTCCAACCCAGCCCACTCAATGATTCTGTTATCAGGAACCAAGTTTGAAAAATTTCTGTAAGTCTTCATTCTGAAAGCAAATATCATTATGGTCCTTGGAAAGAGCAGTATACTCACTGATTACGGTCTGTGGATAGTAAAACTAGGTTTTGAAAATATTCTAGGGGAACCTGTAATTTTCTGCTTAGATCTTAAATCAGATGTTTCTAAAACTTTCAAATCATTAGTAATTCTCTTAAAACATGTTAATTGCATGTTTCTGAAATTTAAAATGAGAAATACTATTTTTCTCTTGAAACCATTAAGTAAGTAAGTATGCATTTTCCAGACTATAATGCGCGTGTACTTCCCTTATGTGCACTCATTTCCCCTATTCAGAGAGAAATGCTTGAAAATACTAGAAATTAATGTAGATTGACACGGGTCAAATTTTGCTCACAGCTCAGATACAAAGCATGAAAAGAGCTGTGATGCATAATCAAAAGGACAAGTGTTGAATTTTCCTATACATTCCTGTAAATTATTGTTTTTGTCAGATTTCTGTATTTAAATTGGCTTTGGAAAATGTCCTTTCAATTAAAGCTTTGATGTAGAGCTACATCTACTTAAAAGTAGAGATAGTAGAGTTCATGTGGTACCCTCTTCAGTCATGTGGAAACCAATGCTTGCTATGACTACTTTAATCTAAGATTCTTCCATACATAGTGTTGGGGTTTGCAATCTTCCCAATGTCCTGTCAGTACTATGGAGTAAAAAAAAATAATAAAGAAAATAAAAGAAAAAAGAAAACAAAAACAAAACAACAACAAAAAAAAAAAAAAAAAAAACAAGAACAAAACAAGGCAAACAAATAAAACACAAAATATAACACTGGGATGCAGTAGATGAGTGGTTTGCAACCTTCATGAATTTTTCAAATGGATGTGCAGAGTCCTATATACAACTATATTTATTTGTCTTAATTTTATGTATTTGTCTTAACTATTTTAACAGGCATAACACCTAGAAGCTATCTATGAACTGCCCATTATTGAAAAGCACAGCTATAGCTATAGCTGATAGCATGTGGAAAGAAAACTAAATCAAAGAATGATCTAAGAATTTTCTTAGCTTAACAACCAGATAAACAGTGAGTATAAAAATTAAAGTACATTTTTCCAATGAGTAAGATCTCATCAATAGTTATGCTGCATTTACCTTATGGTTCAAAGCAGAATGGAGGCTGAATAACTGGAAAGATGATGCTCTAATTAGGCAGATATTAAACAAAACAAAACAAAACAGACAAAACAGAATGGACTGCCAAGGGTTAATATTGTGCTGATACCACCAAAAATCTCATTACAAGCACTGTGGCACATAATTGATCTGGCTGTTTGGCTGACTGAGTCTGTGACCCCAGAGATTTATATACTCACGTACTTCTGTGAAGTCTTTGCTTGAGCGTGGCTCTGTGCAGCTGCTCACTTTACAACCCACTCTGTGTACTTGAGTGTGGCTCTGTGCAGGCACTTTACAACCCGCAAAACAGACAAAGAGGTAAAATCTGCTAGACATGTCTCTGAAACCAGCCTGGGCAACCTCAATATTAAATCTCTCTTGTAGCTGAGAATCTTGTTTGTCTAAGAAGAAAAGGCCATAATCAGGCTTTACAGAGACCACAGATTGAGCAGACTCAACTAATGTTAAAAAGAAAAGGGGGACAGAACATTTAAAAGAAGTTGCTGTCAGAGCTTAAAAATACAGTGTTCATTATACATTCTGAGACCATTCAATCAAATGGCAATAGAAAGTGTTTCAAGTTTTGTTTGTATGACCTCATTTTTGATTTCTTGTTAAGATCCCTCTCTCTAATCCTCAGCACATACTTAGAGTTTTCCACTATTTTATTTTGCTACACCTAATTAATAATTCATAAATGGATTGCATATGGGGTTTTAAACGTCTGTTTGGCCAGTGCTAGTGAGTACTGTAAAATCAAGTCGACAGAAGATATGGTTTTATAAGTTGACAATGTAAAATTGTTAAATGCCCTGTGAAGTCGTCATTATGAACTGAGTTTGAAACTTTCCCCTGTGACAAACATTGTTGCTGAATGGTGACTTTGTGACCAATATGTCCAATGGTGACCAATATGCAAAAAAGTTCTAGTAATCTCTACATGTTTTTGCATAGTGCCCTCCATACCCAGTCAATAGCTCTGAGCTCAAAAAGATGTGGGTGAATCCATTATGGTTTCAAATACGCCTTTGGTTGGTGTGTGTAATCACCGAGAAAATATTATTCAAAACTTGGTGTGATTTTACTGTGGAGTTGTAAAAACTGTCATTAAGCTAAACATTATATTTGGTGTGAGAAGTTGTTTCAGACACTGTTAACAGCAGCTGTTAAATGTGGATGCTAATTTAAAATGTAAGTGCTCCAGTCGTGGTCTGGGACTTCCAGTGATTTATGTGCATCAGGACTAAGGATATTTAAACAATGGGCTCATGGTGAGCAAGAAAAGAGAAGCAATTAATCAAAAAATACAATCAGAAAAAAAGGCACAATAAAAGACTGCAGTTTATGAAAAGACAATGGGTCTTATTTATCTAGTCTTTTACAGACAAAGCAATCATTGAAATGTTGGAACATTTTCTGAAGAACAGAGAGGAAGAATCATTTACCAGTGACATGCCTTACACCTTTTGTATTCTGCTGCAGTGCAACAACACAGCATCCACACAATTCAATAAACTCTTTCAAAATATAACCTTATTATATTCTGTTTGCCTGGGAAGTTTTTGCAAGAAAAATCTTTGTTTTTCATGAGCACTTTAATGCTGTGATTGCAGTCAGTCACATTTCCTATTTTTCTATTTAATTTATGTTCTATTACCTTTTATTTTTTAATTACAAACAAATAAAAAAGGAACGTCTTATTACTAAGAGAGAGGCAGATAAACAGCCAGCTTATGTCATCTAATAATGTGATCAGATGTGCATTTTCAGAATTTTGTTCTAATCTGACAGCAACCAATTAAACAACTGATCAACTGACTGCATGGAGTCTTTCTGTACCTACTATGAACAATGTAAGACCTAAATTCAAACTTTGGTCTGATACTTCTACACAAATATTATTTGCCCTCATAAATTAAGTAGTAATGATGTCCAATTATAGTCTAGCCCAGATGTCCAAAGTCAAGAGGAGACTTTTTGCCTTTTTGCCAACTGAAGTATTTAAAATATGTTTATCAGACTAATCAAGGAAAATAGAATATATTAAAAAATGGAGCATTATCTTGTATTTTTTTTCCTTTTATAAAACTCTATGACTTCCTTACAAAGTCTAGAATTCTCAGAGATCATGAAAGAATCAGATGTTTTCAGATTATGTCAGACTGAAATGCACAAGATTCCCCTCTGCCTGACAGGGTGAGGGTGGAATTTAACAGCCTTACTTTGATCTCTTTAGCTGTGGTTCCTGTCTTTTTTCTTATATGGTGCTACTACATTTAGGAAACAGCTGAATGGTGGAGAAAACATTTAATGCCCCAAAACAAGTAGGTCTTGTACTCTAGAAAGGGAACAAGGTAACACAGAGTCAAAAAACAAGCGAGGAATCGAGGGAGGTAAAAATCTTCTCACCTCAGTCAGTACCAATGCTGAGGAGATGAGATAGTGAGCTGACAGTCCTCACTACCAAATCTTGCTGTTTCTCTTTGATAATTTTGTAATATTTTCTGTTGGCATACTTGGAAAGCATAAAAATACGTGTTTGTTAGGACTCCCACAAACACTATATGGGAAACAGGGTTTTTTTTCCCTTATTTTTGTATGGATCCCTACCATAAAAATATGAGCAGAAAGAATAGAGTTAGGTGCTGTATTCAGGTATTCATATATAACAAATGCATCTTGATGGCATTACTTTCAGTGAAGTAGTCGTGATTTCCAAAAACAGTATTTAGTATTTTTCTTTGAGAAGACATATAAACATAATTCCTGAAAATGAATTGAAATGCCTTTCTGCAGTTGATTATATTATTAATAAATGAAACTTCACTGTAAATTGAAAAATGATCTTCCAGTTTCATATAAAACTCACAGACAGAATATATTATTGAAGAGAAAAGGAACTGTTGCTAAAAGGACAATCACTAACCTCCTCAGAGCAAACAGTTCTCTGAGCCAGACAAATAATAAGGAAGTAAGGTGAACAAATTTGTACTGCTGTAGTGTGTTAAAGACAAAATGAATATATTTAAGTACCTGAATAATCATAGAGCAAGACCAACAACCACTTCTTTTGCCCATTTGTACAAATTATGTGAATTTTTCTTCTGTTGTAGACTGATAGGTTATGCATCCAATTTGCAGAAACAACAACAAAAGATTTTTGCCTTTATAATATTAAAAAAAAAATTGAACAAAAGAAATCTCATCAGAGCTAGCACCTCATTAATTTCTCAAAGGGAAAAGCAAGGATTATGCCTAATACGATAGACATTTCTATAGTACTATAGTTACTGGTCAGATTTTTAGGGCAGATTCATTAACTTCAAGTAATTTTTCTTAATTTGCAATCGAGGCCAATTCATTATACGAAATAAGTTTTAGCAAAATCAAGGCTGAGAAGATGCTGTTGTTTTATTTTTGTAAGAATGACTGACTGTAACTATGGCTTCTTTGGAAAATGATGTTTACGGCATTAGATAGTGACGTTAATGGCTGAGGTTTGTTCATCTGTCTGCTAGTTCTTCCAGCAAAAATGTTCAAAGCCATTAACCTACTTTCTTTAAATTTGACAGGAAGAAATAAGCTCAAAAATGACCGCATTCCCCAATGCTGCATAAAATGTGCTGCCAGGCAGCAAGGACAGAACCCATCAGTGCAGGGAGGAAAAGGCACAAGTCAGTGGTCCATCCACACTGAATGCCATGACTGCACTGTTGCCACACCACCAGCTCTGCCACCAACACAAGTCTGACCTGAGCCCAAAGGTGCTACCTCCTTCCTAAGGGCAGCTAAGCCAGAGAGGTGAACACAGAGGTGAGCATGGTGAAGGCATGGAAAGTTGCAACTCTATTCAGCATTGGTGAGGCCACACCTGGAGTTCTGTGTCCAGTTCTGGCCCCCCCAGTACAATATGACCATACTGGAAAGAGTCAGTCCAATATAGGGCAACGAAGATGCTGAAGGGACTTGAGCACCTCCCCTATAAGGAAAGGCAGAGAGAGATGGGATTGTTCAGCCTGGAGAAGAGGAGGCTCAGGGGAGATCTTATCTACATCTATAAATACCTGAAGGAAGAGTGGCAGAGGATAGAGCCAGGCTCTTTTCAGTGGTGCCCAGTGCCCAGGTAACAGGCACAAACTGGAACACAAGTTCTGTCCTGAACACTGACGAAGCACTTGTGCAGATGACTGAGTGCAGGAACAGGCTGCCCAGAGAGGTTGTGGAGCATCTCCTTGGACATCTTCAAAAGCCATCTGGACATAGTCATGGGCAGAGTGTCCCTGCTTGAACAGGGGGTTGGACTGGATGGTCTCCAGAGGTTCTTTCCAGCCTAACCCATTCTGTGATATCCCTTGTAAAGGATATAGGGGAGGAGTGGAGAGAAAGAAGACAACCAGTTTAACTGAAACTTGGGCAGAAACCACTAGGAAACTAAGCTTTGTAACTTTCCAGCTCACAAAACATCTTGTTAGTTTTCTTACTGAACCTCCAGATAAACAAATTTTCTCTTTCACAGACAACCTAAACAACCCAGCAAAAGGTTATATCTGTAGCTCACTAATGAGAGAATTCTTAGTGCTCATTAAGTAGATGTGCTAAAAGCTACTTAAGCTTCTAACACTTGTGAATATAAACATTTAAATGACCATATCAAACCCTGCATTAGGGCACAGAAAATAGCAAACTGATAAACAAAGTGATTTGTTTTGCTTTCCTAGCTGGATTTGCATAAGTAGCTGTTCCAAATTCTGCTGTGTTCTGTCATTCTTGTTGCTTTTAGAGATTACGATTTTTTTTCAGTATATGCATTTAGTATAATCTAATTTCATAGGATTTTTTCAAACAGAACTATTCATAAGTAGGAGTTGACAAATCAAGTTAACATTAAAACCACCTTGTACTCACCTTAATTAACTTAGATTTTAAAAGTATAGACATAGTTTCAGCCTGCAGGATACAAAATTAATGGAAACACACTAAGTATGGGGGAAGTACAGCACATTGGGGATCATTTTGACTCTTAGTGGAATACTAAGCAGATCAACAGATGTTGCATTATATAGTAGATGCTTTTATGTCTGATCTATTCCATTTGTGCAACATTACAGTCTCATAGCAAATGCAGATTCAAAATTAGCAGAGCTCCAGCATCTTTTAAAACTGCAAAAGTATTTTCCACTGGCTAAGGTGGAAATAGATTCACAGATTCTTAAGACAGAAGTTGTATCACAAAGTCAATTTTATGAAGAAGGCAAAATTGAAGAGATGCTCTTTGTTTTTAAATTTGGATAAAATATTTCTTCTGAGTTAAAAAAAAAAAAAGCAAGCTAGTATATTGATTTAAAATTCTGCAGATGCATTATTGTATTCACGGACTTTCTACTACTGAGAAGACACGGGAACCTATTCCCCAGGCCATCTTCTTTGGCATCTCTTTGTTCTGGACTACTAATAAAAGTCAGAGATCTTCTGCAGAGAACAGATCTTATACAAAGAACAGAAACTACTGCATAACAGAGAAAGGAGTCTTGGGCTCAGATTTTTCCGGAACAGCTGCTGCTATCACTTGGTTTTGTTCCGACCTATCATGAAAAGGTACAGTAAGAGGGAAAGGTTTGAGAAGAATAAGATTATTATTATTTTCTTTTAATTATGTGTCCAGAATTTTTAATATAGAAAAGGATGGACTTTTTCATGTATCTTTCAGCCAGTGCAGGTTTATTCAAGATTTATTCAGCAGAAAAATCCTCTCTCTCTTTTGGAGCCACCAGTTAGAAAAGTTTGGTAAACAAGCAGTTTCCTACTTGTGCTGGGAATGTCCAATGTTGCTCTTTTATAAGTAAATAAATAAATAAATAAATAAATCTCTTTTATTCCATTTAATTTCTGAAGTTCTTTCCTTTCTTGTCCTTGTTTTCTTAATTTTCCTTCTCCCATACCCTCTGGAGCAACAGTATCCATTTAATAGTGCTATGAAAACAGGGGTGGATGGGACCTTGAGGGGGATATCTAGAGCATCCACTTACTCCAGATTAGAACAAATGATGGCCCCTACAATATTCTCAGAATACATTTCACTGATACTTTCTTAAAGTCTTTTCTTAAAGACTTACAGTGACTGAGATTTTAATATTCCACAGGAGTTTCAGTCAGATGCTTTACTAACAGACCACTAGAAATGTGGTTTTGTTCTTTATACTACCTCTTCTTTACAGAAATTTCAGCTCATTACTTTTTGTCTTATCACCCATGAGTCATTCATTCCTTTTTCCCTTTGCAGCTAATCATGCTTTTCTCCTATTTGCCTTCTGCAAGATTAGAGAAGACATCACTGATGCACCTCTTGCATGTCTAAATCAGTTATGACATCCTATTTCAGCATGTTCCAGCTTTGAACAAACGTAACTATTTTTCCTATTTCCAGTTCACATTAATCAGATGTTGATGTACAATGGACTACAGTAAATAATCTCTGTAGATATGACTACAGAGTATATTTTTCCCCTAGCTGTTTTGGCTGCAGTCACCGCAGTAATGCAGCAATATGAAATCACACAAGCACAGCTCATTTTGTTATAAATCACACTAGTGCATCCTATTTTTTTGATTGGATAGGTGCACTGCATCAGAGACGGTCAAGTTCCCCTTTGCGGATTACAACAGAGGAGAGGTGGAAGAAGGAACTAAGTGATCCTTTGTTGAAGACAAAACCATGATTTTATAGCACATTTACAAGGTTCTGGGCACCTTGCTCCTGATAAAATGCTGGGAGCTGAAGAAAATGCTGATAAAACAGGTATGAGAGAAACCAAGCTGTTTCTCTGATGCTCAGACCCACATCTAATGCACATTTTGGAATTCAGAAATGCTACAATAAATATCTGAAAAGCAGCAATATCTATAAAGTAAGAGCCACTTATTTACAGCATCATCATCAGCTTTGACACTTTGAAGTTTATAGATTTCAACAGACAAAGATGCTTTACAGGTATTAATTTGTGCAATCTCAGCGTGGCAAATAACAGTTTGTTTGTTTGTTTTTGTTTTTTTTGTTCTACAGACAAGTAATAATGAAGTTAAACTTTAAATTTTTCAAAGTAGTCAATAATTTACTGTACTTGTCCAGGTATAGTCCCAAATCCTTAATTAGAAATGAAGCCAAAAGATGCTTTGAAATACCCAAATTCATGGGGTACTTTTGAAGAAAAAGAAAATGTTGCCCATACAAGTTACTTAATTAAAAAAAAAAAGGTTTGGTAACAAGCTCCCCCCAGCATTTCAATTCCCATGGAAATAAATGCTGAAAAGCAGGAACATATCTGTTTTTTCTTATATTATCTAAAGTACGTACCATATAATATTTAAATACTGGATAACAATCTTGGAATTCACCTTGGAATAAATATTACCACAGAAGAGTTTCAACCTATTCATCAATGACCTGGATGAAGGGACAGAGTGCACCCTCAGTAAGTTTGCAGACGATACAAAGCTTGGCGTATTGGCTGAGACACCAGAGGCCTGTGCGGCTATTCAGTGGGACCTGGACAGGCTGGAGAGTTGGGCGGAGAAAAACCTCATGAGGGCAAGTGCAGGGTCCTGCACCTAGGGGAGAATAACCCCAAGCACCAGTACAGGCTGGGGGCTGACCTGCTGGAGAGCAGCTCTGTGGAGAGGGACCTGGGAGTCCTGGTGGGCAGCAGGCTGACCATGAGCCAGCAATGTGCCCTTGTGGTCAAGAAGGCCAATGGGACCCTAGCCTGCATCAGGAGAAGTGTGGACAGCAGGTCAAGAGAGGTGATCCTCCTTCTCTACTCAGCTCTGGTGAGGCCACACCTGGAATATTGTGTGCAGTTGTGGGCTTACCAGTACAAGAGGGATGTAGAACTTCTAGAGAGGGTCCAGCATAGAGCCATGAAGATGATTAAGGGATTGGAGCATGTCTTTTGAGGAGAGACCAAGCAAGCCAGGCCTGTTTAGCCTAGAGAAGAGGAGACTGATGAGAGGGGATCTTATCAATCTCTATAAATACATGAGGGGACAATGTAAAGAGGATGCGGCCAAACTCTTCTCAGTGGTCACTAGTGATATAGGACAAGGGGTAATGGGTATAAATTGAACCACATGCACTGACACTTGTCTTCTCTTAATGGGAAGAGTCCAGCAGGCTAGACTGAAATCTCTGCACATCCATTATTGCAGTTGTCACTTCTCAGAAGGATCCAGGTCTGTTCTTCAGAAGTGCAAGAAGCTGCATGGTCACTAAGATCTTTTTGCTTTTATTGCTATTCAAACATTTGCCATGCCCTATAATTCCACGGGGGCTATATAACACTGGAATTGTTTTTTTTATCCCAATACTGCTGCTGCCACATGTCACTGACTAACCCTCAATCTAGAAAGATTGAAGTAGGGAGTCAAAAGTTTTTCTTTCTTCATTGCCATTGAATAATTTTAGTCCATCATATCCTCTGTTTAGTTTCTTTCATGCTGGCAGGTTGACTCCTTCATTACCACTGCCTGGTGCTGCGCATGCTGTGAGCTGCACATTGAGACTTTAGATCATCCACATTGTGGCAGCATCCAGCTCTGCCTACCTCCTCATCTGTTTTATTACAATATTGTTCACAACAGCTTCATTCATAAGGGGAGTTTATTGTAGTTTTAAGTGTGTGTTTACCATTTTTAACTCCAACTGGATGACACAAGAACAAAGCAAATACGACAGTAGAAAATACTATAGAAGTTAGTTACTGTAATACACCTACCAAAAAGATGATGAAATATCTTTTCGATTGTCAGTAATGTTAATTTCCTCAGGTGAATTGATCTGCTTCACCTCCATAATCTTTTGCTATGAACAAAGGTGTTTTTCAGACCACTTCACAAGCCATTGACAAAACCAAATAGATTTGTCCAGTATAATAACAATTGCATTCTATTTGAAATAAAGGCTATTTATGAACTCCTGTGCCCATGAAAAGACTTTTCAGTATCAGTACTGCTATGAATGTTCAACAGGTCTCCAGCAGTGAGACAGTAGATGTTAGAATTTTATTACCCTTAACTTTTGAGACTTAACTTTTTTCCTATCTAAACTAAATCCCAGTTCCTGCCATTTAAACTAATATATTGACAGAAGAAAAGTAAAAGGCAAAGAGCTTCAGAGTAAAGTAGGAGCAAATATATTTTATAATATAGGAAAAGAAAACATTTTTTTTCAGTAGGAGAGATAATTAAGTCTTTTATGTATAGAAGTTACAGTTAAACTTCTGAATACAATGGTTTACAAGTCTTAGGTTTGAGTCCATAATTTGGAGACTTCTGTTTCTGCATTTCTTAGATCTATGTTATTGTAAAACAGTGATTCTCTAAAAAATAAATATATATCTTTATATATATAATATATATATTACTCGTAACATATTTATTGTATATTTTTAATATGCTTGTTTATATATATCAAGTATTCTGCAAAAATTTGCTCTCTGAATTTAATAAAAATCTAGTGAATGGAGTAGAGATACTTATTCACTTTCATTCACAGGACAGGTTATCAGTTCTTTGCAGATGTAATGGAAAAAATTGCTGAACACTTTATTTTTTTCCTGCTTACACCTAAGGAGAAACATTACAATTAGAAAAGAAATCTTACGTTCTGAACTTAAATTCTTATTTCTTAGATTTCTTGTTTCACTTCTATCACCTCCAAATTTGTATTTCCAGAATGGTGCTAAATACCTTTCTTACAAACACAAGTGGCTGGTCCTCGTTAAGTGGAAAAAAAAAAATTCCACTGATGAAAAATGAATAGTTCAGATGTTATGTATTTAGACACTGGTCTAAATAAAATGTTTAATCTAAAGAATTATATCTGAGTTTTTGCACTGAGAGTGTTAGAAAGTTATGTTTCCCATTTTCTTGATTCTGTGTTATTAATAGAGTAATTTCATAGTCTTTTAGTGGATAATCTACACTAATTTAATTGGAATTTGACTGATATCTGTCTCAGATCATACATGAAAACTGCTTGATATTGCTGTCTCCTCTCTCCCCTGGTAAACACCAGAAGTGAGGGGCTAGCGTGTGGGTAAGCATATCCTGAACTCATCCCAAATCCATAGAAAGACAATTTAGAAAGACAACTGTAAAGAGAGTTTTTGGGGCTAAGGACTTATGAAAGTAATTAGACCTGTGTTGGTATTGCACTCTTAGACAAGCTTGAGGTTTTAATAGTTGTTTACTCTGCAAAATGAAAAATTCCACGTGTTTCCAATCCTGTTATTATTAGGACTTTATGACCTTAGTCAATAGCATAATCCCTTTGCACCAGGTTCTCTGAAACAGAGGGCTGAATTTACAAATTAATCTGGTGGTGAATATTGTTGCTCTTGCACATATATGCTGGCATATCTAGCTCCTAGCTAACTGGTTGTAGACATTTCCACCAAGCTGTAAAATGCAACTAGTAACTAGTTTTACTTACTTTTACTAAGTAAAACCTAGTAACAATTAATGTTGATGAAGGCCTCTTCCCATAATTTAGAAATGTACTTAAAATATTATGAACATTTGATTAGCTTTGCTGATGTTTAAAACAGCAAAAGCAAATGACATTATCTTACAAATGCTATAAAAAAAAAAAAAAAAGAAAGAAAGGAAAAAGCAATTCATTTTATACATGCTGCTGCTGCCTCTAATTGCTGTCACATAATCCCTTGGCTCCTGAGCTTGAAATGTCAACTGCAGTTTACATGCAGCAACATTGATACCTGCACCATCCTGGTCAGACACCTCATCATCTCCACTTCTCTGCCTTGCAATCTAGGTCATGTGTTTGCTTTCTTATTCAGTAATAAGATCTATAAATCAATGAAGTCAACAGTTGCCTGTTGCTAAGCAAAAAATAAATAAATAAAAAATCTAGGGAATTTTTCTTGTGTTTATGAAGTCAGAGAAAAGGATCCTCATATATGGCAAACATAAAACCACACAGAATACCAAAACTGATAGTATAAATAAACTGAAAGGTTTATCCAACATTCCCTAGTTTTATTTTGGAGATATGACACAATAAAATACTAACCTTTTTTAAAAAGAATAACATAGTGTATGGCAGGCAACATACTTTTTCAGAGAACTGATAATTATATACATATATTATTTTTTTTAATGAAGGGATAAAATTGGCTAGGAAAACTTGGATGAATCCTTGGTTCCTATGCTTGAACGAAGACCTAAGAAGTATAATGAAAAGGTAATATATCACTATTGGGATTTTATGCTGAAATATAATCTCTCACTGTTAAGACTTTTCATTGTTTGGAAAATGAACATTTTAAAAAACATTGTGATACGTATTTGATGCATTTGACAGTCTTGGAAGTAATCCACCTTGAAGCATTATGCTAAATTTAAAGTTGCACTTGCAAAATGGTTTATAAAATGGTAATTATCCTTCCTATCAAGCCTGACCTATGTTGTGCATAAAGCCATTTATTCGCAACAGCCTAGTCTGGGACTTTGTTAATTGGCTGCAATTAGAAGCATTTCTCTGCAGATGTTTCTTGTAATAGATTCTATATGACCTCAACTCTTCTTTCAAGAACGCTGAGCAAGTCTGCATCCATTTTCAATTTTTAAACAGAAGCCAACAGCCATAGACTTAAAGAAGCTCTGAAACTTGCTTGCCTTCCAGATAAAACTAATCTTCCAGTATGTGGTCACTGCAGCACTACATCATCCTGATTCCTCTCAGGCTTCAGTCACTCCCATGCTGCTTGAACAGAAACAGAGATAAACTGTAACATGTAGGGAATGTAGACTTCATTTTCTCACACACACACACACACAAAAATATATATATATATAACTAAATCTTCAACAGGTGAACTAGTATAGCTTCACTGCCTGCCTTGGAGCTAGATAATGTATATCAGCTGCAAATCTAGGACTTTTTAAAGTACCTTATATAAGAATTGGTAAAAATGAAAGGAATACATTTGTAAAACAGGGAGAGAAAAAAAAAAAAAAAAAAAAAAGGTGATTCTACACTGCTGGTCTGGTACTTTTCCATTCATTTAAGAATAATTCTACTATGCTCAGTGGCATCTTATTGCTTTTCAATAGATACAACTTCATTCATTGTCTTTGAGTAATTTCAGTGTTCAGCTAGGAAAAACGAACTCTGTTTGCTCCTCAAGTGAGAAGCAGAGAGATCAGAATTTCCTATGCACTATGAACCTTAGAAGTAAGTGGATGCTTTGTTTAATATAAGTTTTGCTTCCTGGTCAGTGGCTATATGAATGATGAGAAGGACTGAAAGTGGTTTGGAGAAAAAGATACATCTTTGCCTAATTTTGGCAAAATAATCATGTGGAAACTATGTGGAAATCCTGAAGGAGAAAACGCTCTTAAAGGAGTCCTCATGAATGCACTTGATACAAATGGTGAAGTGACTAGAGCCTGCATTAACCTCTCCTGGAGTGTTTGCAGAAGGGTACAGTATTGTGTTAATGTATCCTCCCCAGTACCAGAGCAGCATTTGCCCTGGGAACACTTGGCAGCGCCTGTGAACTCAGCATGCAATCATGAAAATGAAGCAGTTTATGCCTGGTCCTGAGCAGAACAATTCCACACTTGTACCAGGCAGTAAGACACAGACTTTAACTTTGACAACATAAAGAAGAGGTCTAATTTACAGTAAAAATAATTTTGAAAGACCTCATTCAAACCCACATATATATTCTGATTAAATTTTCCAAAATCATGTGTAAGCTTATTTCTTTTCCTTTGGGGAAGAATTATGTCTGTTGTTTATAGGTTCCTTTTTTAGCCCTCCCTTTGGCTATTAAGTCTTTTCTTAATATACTGCAAGGAGAGTGATTTATATGGCTAAAGCTGAATTATACAGTCTTTAAATTTTTTTTGTGTGTGTTACTCTGTCTGAAGTGATTTCCTAGATACTGTGGTGAAATACACACACACAAAACCAAAACAGCGCAGCATGGCTTTTTTTTTACTGATACTCTTCCACTGCTAAAGAAAGAAGAAAATTATTCCCTCCAGTGTCACTGCTTTAATGTAAAGTTGTGAATTGTTATTCATTGAGATATATTGCCATGTGACATTTCTGAAAGCACCTCAGTAAATGTTGTAGAGTTATTTATGAAATCTATAGTCAAATTAGACAACCTATTCAAATCCTTCTGTCATAATGTTTGTATTTTCCACTGAAAGATAAAGAAAATAAAAATATAAAGGAAATAAAAAAAAAAAAGGCACCCAGAACAACTGACTAATTAAATACATATATATATATATATATCCACATCATGCCTTGCCAGCAAAGATTCCTCTCTGATTTCAGGAATTCAAAGCCAAAAGGCAAGGTTAAGGACAGAGATTCAGGCTGTATGTCCAGTCTAAAATTAGTTTTCATGTTACAGTCTAGATATTTGATTAGTCTGCATGGTTATAATTTATTTCTGGGCCTTGCTGTCAGTTAAATGTTCCAATCATTTTGGGCGAACCTTCTGAATTTTTCCTCTTTTGCACAATCCAACTTCAATAAATATCAGTGCCTGGCTTAAGAAAACTGCTCTGCACGCTAGCTAACTCATGACGTTGCTCTACTTGTTTTGAAGAATGCCACCGACAAGTGCTTACAGAACCTTATTTTTAAAAACCACTGAGCAGCCTCAGCCACCCTGGAGACCCATGAGCACTTAACTCTTCCAAAACACAAGCCCAGAACACTGATTCAAACCTGTACCTCTGTATAATGTTTGACTACGTCAGGGCAGTAAAGAGTTCTTTCACAAAGCAGTATATATTGCATGTTCATATAATTTCAATCACTGTAAGCTTTTTGTCTTATTTGCCTTCATTTATCCCTACAGTATTTTTACAGTATCCCTACACTTTATTTGATTTCTGATTCCTACACCATTAAAAAGATCCATTAAGAACATTCAATATGGTTTTATATTCAGAAGTGCCACCACAAACATTAAGATGATCCTTACACTTCTTTCTCAAGAGTGTATAATTGGCATTTAATTTCTGTTTCAAATAAACAAACAAAAAAGCTAGCAGAACTTTTATACTCCACATTTTAAAAGCTATCTTCTTTAATTTCTTTAATTTATCCATGTCACATATTTTCTCCAGTTTCAAAAAAATACCAGTTACCATAGAATCACAGACTCACAGGATCATAGAAAGGTTTGGCTTGGAAGGGACCTTAAAGGTCATCTAATTCTGCCCCCCCTGTCATAGGCAGGGATACATTCTACTCACCCAGGTTACTCATACTTCTATTTGTCCATGTTTCTAGTAAATTTATAGAATCTGACTAAGCATGGGTATGGGGTAATTTTTGCATTAATATATTAATTTTTAAATATATTTTTATTTAGTTAATGTTCTGTTCTCCTAACTTCCTGCAAAGGAATCAATTTTTCTTAATAACAGGGTTAGTATTTTGAGAACAGATATATAGTACCATGTTCAAACTCTAATTGAAGAGCTTTACTTTCACAGTACAAGAATGAAAAATTGCAAGGAGATGTTTTTCTTACCATAATGAGGAATTATTGCCCAAGCCATTGCAGATGCATAGATACCACCAATCATCCAAAACATACAGAGCCAACTCAGATGTTCGCCTCGCTTCTCCCGAGCAAGAACTTCCGAAAAATAGGAGAAAACTATTGGCACAGCTCCACCAATCCTAAAATGAAATACATACCATACATTAAGGGAGAGTAACAACTAGTTAAAGTTTGGATAAAGTCATTTAAAACCCAAACTACAAGCAGCTTTCCTAGCAAGAGTGTTTTTTTCTCAAATCGCACCATGTACTGAAGAACTATTTAGAAAACTTTCACCAGTATTCAGTGATTCAAATGGGTTGTAAATGCGCTGGCTGCTGAAACAGAAACCAACACAATGCATTGATTTTCACCGTTACAAAAATCCTGTAATCATAGCAATCTAATGACAAATGTCAAAATACATTCAATTTAACTGAAAATATTAGTCATTTTCCCAAAGAATAATAGATATTTCTCTAAGTCTTAACTCCAATGTTTCAGTGCTCAGACAGGAAGTGACTAAATTCCAAGTATGTTGTTAATATATTTTATCTCATGCATATTTTAAAAAGATGTTCTATTCAGTTGCACCACATGATTTGCTAAGCCCATGATGGGCTTAAATTTTTTATGGGAGAGCCTATGCATTCATAAAATATCCACACATCTTCATGGAGTAAAAAATAAAAATAATTTTTAAAAAGAAGTGAAAAAAAAGACTTCAACTTGGTTTTGCAAAATTTATTATAACTCAAATTATGTATTATTGTCAGTACTAGGCTTCAAATAGTCTTTTACTGTATTTAACTTCTCACTACCAATGCAAACTGTCAAATGTTCCACAACAGATTAAGTCTTTGTGGGCTTTAATTTCCTGCTAAAGAAAATACCTGTGAAGTTTGAACAGATATTCAGATATACCAGATTACATCCTTTAAAGAAGTAATGACTTTCATGGTTGAAATTTTTAACTCAGTTTTAAAGATAAATGTGTATTTATGCTGCTGTTTCAGCGACTGCCAAACTGGGAGCAAAAGGAAGGAATTTAGAACAGATTAAAACAAGTATAAAAAGTAAAAGATGAATACAGAAATGGTATTTCAGTGCAATATTGTTTATTGCAATTTATTGTCAATGCAGTATTGTTTACTTCAAGGTGTCCTCAGGTATTGCAATGAAACACTGCATTGAGAAGTTAATTTGTTTAGGGGACTACTGTTCTGTCATTTTCTTCTAGATAGCTCTACACAAAGTACTGCCAGTCAACTCTTACCTTTAAAATTAATATTTGCCATAGCTGAGGTTGCTAACATTCTCTGCAAGTTGGGCAGAGGTTTGCACCTCCGTGATTTCTTGTTCGGTGTACAGATAGAGTTCCCATGTGAGGACTGTATCTTGTGTTCTTCTCATGGGTAAAAACACTAAAAAGTTTCACCAGGGTATCGCTCTCTCACAATGAGGGAGATTGTCCTGAGAGGTTGTCCTGAGAGGTTGTCCTGGAAGCCCAGGATGAGAAACAGAGGGTGGAATCACAGCTCATTTTGCTGCAATGAAGAAGCCCTACTAGCTCAGTGGTGCTATAGAGCCTGTAGGCTCTCCAGTTCCCAAAGTTTAAGTGGCTTACAGCAATAAATTCTCACCCTCCAGGGCTCAGGCCATGCTTTTATAGTGCTATTTCTGTACACTTTCTATTCATATTTGTTCTGTGAACTTATTGGGAGGTGAAAATCAAAAGGAGATATAAATGATGCACCCTAGGAGAACAGAATTTAATGAAACAAACAATAAACTACAGTACATTTGCACTTATGTTGCCATAAATAAATGCCTGCAAATCTACCTTCAGAGCCATGATTTGTCACAACAGATTTTGGCAACTGGACAGTGTGACTGGAAAATAAGTAAATAAATAAAATAAAATAAATAAATAAATAAATAAATAAATAAATAAATAAATAACATCCTGGAGCCTCTGATTTCAGAGAGCCTTTGCTTATTGGCAGATACACTAAGCAAAGTGTCTTGAAAAGCAAAAGTATATAAGGAAGAGAGACAATGGAGGGGAAAGGAAGAGGGGAATGTAAAAAAACACACCACCTTATAGAATACTAATTATATGAGCCAGAATGTTGTTCTGAAATATCTTGTCTTCTTCTTTTACAAATATAGTTAAGATTTAGACTCAGAGTAAAGATTGTGTCTGTGTTGACGTTTGCAAGTTTTTTACTGGTGATTTGTTAAGTGTCAGAGTTCTAAACACAGATTCACTGCTATGCTCCTGAGATATGGAAGCAGCCCACCACCTTCTTTTGTCCACTTGCACCTACTTTTTCCTCTTCTTCTTAACCAGTTTTTACTTCCACTTCCAAAAGTCCAGTTAAAAACATCTTTGTTATTTTCCTCCCAGAACTTCCTCTAGATTGGCAAGATATGCAAAAGCAAGTACCCAGATCAACTTGTTCACCTTGCAAACTGCTGGGTAATGTCCTACAAAACAGCAGCATGCTTCAGGTCATGCATTGCTGATCATTCTACCTATTTTTAAATCCAAGTGCCTGATTGGACTATGCACGCTAGAGAAGTTGTCTTCTAGGTACACACGTGACCTGTATGCTATCAATAGTGAGACTCCCTGTGATAGACTCATGTATGATTATTTACAGAATTCTAAAATACTGTTAGTTCTGAAGGAAACAGATGAGTAAATAAGTCCACAAATTTTTCCAACACTACTAAAAAAAAAAAAAAAAAAAAAAAAAAAAAAAAAGACAAGTCAAATACAAGCATATAATTGCAAGGAATTTGCTTGCAGTACTTATTCAGCTAGATATGCCAGATAAGCACAGAAACATTTCTGCATCTACAGGGACATTACTAGCAGAGATACAGGTGTGATCATCACACTCTACTCAGCATTTGTCAGGTCACACCTGGCGCAGTGTCCAGTTCTGGTCCCCAGAGTTCAAAAAGACACAGACAGACTGAAGAGTGTCCAAAGGAGGGCCACAAATATGATCAGAGGGCTGGAGAACCTGTCCTATGAGGAAAGGCTGAAGCAGTTAGATCTTTTCACCCTGGAGAAAAGAAGGCTCAAGGCAGATCTTATCACAGTGCTCCAGTATTTGAAGGGCAGCCAGTACATAATGGGTGGCTACAAAGAGGAAGGGGGTTCTCTTTTTCACAAGGATCCACGTGGAGAAGACAAGGGGTAATGGGTACAAACTGCACTGGAAGAGATTTCATCTTCATGTAAGAAAGTAATTTGTTACAGTGAAAACAGTCAGTCACTGGAACAACCTCGCCAGAGGCATGATAGAATCCCCTTCAACAGAGGCTTTCAAGATGTGAATGGACAGGGTGCTAGATCATCTCATCTAATCTCCCTTTTCCCATTAAGGTTGGACATGATGATCTTTCAAAGTCCATTCCAGCCTGGGTTGTTCAATTCCGTGACTGTTTATGAACTCTTGGTCTTTTGCAGATCTCTTTCTTCCTCTTTTTCATTTCTCTTTTCAAGTTTTTACTTTCTCTTTTGAGTTTTCTATTGTACAGGTTCTACCTTATTTCTGTGTTTCACTCTTCTAGTCTTTCTCTCCCATATAATCTTCCTTTCCCATTAGAATATTGTCCTCTTGTCTTCACAGTCTTAGGACAGACCATTTTTCTCCCAGCTGCGTCAGGTTTACGTCAGTCAACCTTTAATGACTGAAGAGGAAGAAAGGCCTGGAATCAAAGCTATTTGGAAAGCTCATACCTTGCTAACCGCTTCCTTGGCTTGCCTGAGAAACATATCAGCCTTTTTGGCATACACTATCAGCTTTGAAGCCAGTCACCTGCAGAGCTATTCATCAGCTCTCAGTGTACAACTACTGATAGCCATGGGTGGGAGGCAGCTGGAGTTTGCAGAGGAATTAAAGTCAAAAGGATTACAACCCCTTGAGGGTAAGAAGGCACATGAGAAAGAAATAGAGCAAATAAGCGTAAAGAGGTAAAAGATAAGTACAACGTAATAATGAATACTGATGGCATACAATTATAAAAGCTGCCTGTTGGTCAAGATCTGAAGTCCTTGACAGCAACTGCTTGTGTAGCTGTGTTGTGCAACTGTGCTGTGTTCACATGGCCCATATCTCTGCTGGAATCTTTTGAAAGTTGCTGTGCATACAGACCACTGGCTGTCCTTCCTGTCTTGGTCATTTAGAGAAGGGGGATATAAACATCTGTAGGAGTTACTTGCCGCTACACACAACATACAAAAATGGTAGTAAATGTCAGCTTGGGTAGATTTACACAGTGACCTCAAAATTGCTTGTTACAAGAAACTTCTTCTACAGATCTGGATTTTTGGTAACTGTTTATCCCCACGAAAATGTGAGGGATTTGGGCATGATCTAAATGACGAGTTGAATGCTACTATGTTGACACCAGTTCTATATATGTTAGATCCCAGTAATGTAGAAGGACTACTGCAGGTAGCTTTGCAGAGAGGTTTTCTGAGAAAGGGATAAAAAGGCTGTCTGAAGGTGAGTCTAGTCTAACATCTTGTGGAAAAGAAATATTATATGATAGTAAATATTGAGAAAGACTCTTATTCACAGGATATGACAGGCTTTTTATTGGCTTTTGGTTATATAAATTCACCACATCTAAGCCAAGTTTACTAATATTTCTGTGGATCTTAAGAAGACATTTGGTCAAACTGGTGTTTGTAGCAAATTAAAAGAAATCTCTGTATTCTGGACATAATGCTTGGTTTGTAAATTAAGACATGTTTGTTTAACCTTTCATACTTCCCTCGTGAAAAAGAATCATTTCAGTGTTGGTTGAATAGTTTTTAAACTGTAGTTGGCCTCAGGATATATATTTATTTCAGTTACCTTAATACAACACGAAAACTTTGATTACTTTTAGAAGCAACATTTGGGCTAGATAAATATGATACATTTGGGGAAAATGTATCATCTCTCTGTTTACTTCAAGGCAACCTAAAACAAATTTGCTGGGCTAATACAAACGTATAGAGTACTTTTAAGCACGTTATTCTAAACTAAGTTGTTGTACATGGAAAACTGCATCTAAAATTATCTAAAAGTACCAAAAAAAAAAATAAGATGAAAAAAATATAACTTTCTGTAATAGACGTTAGATAAAATTCTCTAGTTGAGATTAATATTTCACTGTGCCAGTGTTGAATAGGCAACAACTCCCTTTCCGTTCAAGGTAGTAGTGATATTATGAGTCATATTCGGGTATTAGAGAAAATTTACTTTGACAAAGACAGATCTAACAAGGTTCTTTTTGATGATAATTTTAGCACATTTCCCCCTTTCCCCCCCTTCTCCCCACTGACTAATGATGAATACAGCTCACAGTTTCTTGTCTAGCTGTTTCTACATTGTAGGAAACCATGTCAAAAGCCTTTATCTGACTTTGGGATTCAAATCCCTTTTGATTTTAGATTTTGGATTAATCAATGGAGGAATAACAGTTATGACATTTTTTCCACAAATGCAAATGATTTTGCAGACTACCCAATATTTCTTTATTCTTTTCACTAGCTTAAGTTCACCTTTGAGACTTTCATATCCCTCAACACCTTTTACCAAGCAGTATCTTAATATTATTTATACTGTTTTTATTCCAAATAATTCTTCTTCTTGGGGGGAGGAGAGGGATGCAAAACTTTTAGTAGTTTAAAGTTTTCCAGAGGCAAAAACATGATCAGAAGGTGGATTGTTTGTTGTTGTTGCTGTTTGATTGTTTTTTCCTGATCAGTATACCTCTGTAAACATGTTTGGTCTACAAGAGAATCTGAGGATAGTCTGTTTTATACTATTTTCTATAAATAAATTCTTCTATCAGATACTGATTTTATTGTTCATGCTTCTTCATATATTTACATATATTTTTGTATTTTCTAGAAGATAGAAGAGCAGTTTAAAATCCCTTCACCTGATGTCTCATGATTTCATATCTCATGAATACTTCTTAATATTTAATTGACTTTTAATTATCAGAAGTTGTCCAGTTAACTCTCTGACCCTTCAGAAAGCCTTTCTCCAATCTGCATAACAATACTCTTTCGCCTTTAAAACAAAACATTCAATTCTTTGATATTTAATATTTGGGCTCTTTAATGCACACCAAATTACTGGAACAAAGCCACCTCCATTGATAACAGTGATATATATCCAACGTCTTTCATTAAGAAAGGGGAACTGGCATCTGCTGGCCAAAGGCAGGATCTCTAAAACGAGGAGAGATTGAGAAAAATTTAGTTGAATGCATATTTCTGTATAACTGACAGAATTTCTTTTCCATTCAAGCAAGATGTGGGATGTAGTAAAGAATGCAGTAAACATTTAGGGTTTAATTCAAGCTCTTTAATTCAATTTTCTGGTGTACTGCAAAAAGATATGGCTTAAAAGCTGGCAAAAATATCTGGGAGTTCTTCAGTGAGGGATACCAAAAAGAGATTGCCTTTTTGCACAAGGTTGATGCCAAGTATCTGGAAACAGTATGAAAGATGTATGCTCTAACAGTGGGTATATTGGTGTCCTTCTATCTAAAGGTGGAAAGATTTTACTTTGATGTCTCTGTAGGAGGAATATTCTAGCCTCTCCCTTCTCTCTTGGTGTTTGGCATGTGATGTGTCTTGTTATTACAGCTCCTCCCAATGTAAAATCATGTCCAAAAGTGAACCACAAAAAAACAGCAACAACAACAACAAAAAACAATATCAACAACAACAACAGAGGAAAGCCATACAAAACACAAATACCAGCTTGAGTTGCACTGGTAAGTGAAAACTATGCCTAATCTAATAGAGAGTGAACAGATGAACATTCTGAAAAAGAAGAGCTCCAAAAATGTAAACTTTAGTGGAAAAACAAAGTGAGAACAAAAGGGAAGAGCCTTTCCGCAACTTAAGGGTATGAAGGACAGATTCGGTTCAAGAAATCGTGCAGTTTTTATGATGGATAATATCTAAGATAAAGTGGAAATCTGATACCATTGGAAGGAGAGGAATCAAGTTCTTCTGGAGAGAAAATACTTCTTCAAATAGCAAATAGGAACCAACCACAAATCTTTCTTTTCTTTCTCACTGTAGTAATAGCTGTGTGGAATGACTGCAGTTCATGCCAGTGTTTTTGGTTTTGTTGTTTTTGTTTGTTTGTTTGTTTGCTTGGTTTTGTTTTTTTGGGGGAAGGGAAGGAGAGGGTTTTTGTTTTTTTTTAAAATGTTGTACATGGTGGTGAATTATCATCATGTGTTCATTCACTTCTCAAAGATGCGGTAGAAGGACTTTGGACACAGTGGGGACTCACATTAAGGTATAAGAGGAGGGCCTGCTTGTTCCAAGACAGATAATCATAAACCATACACACAGCTGAACATGTTTCCCAATCGAGGATATACACCTATTTTGGGTTAAGCTGCAGACATTGCCTATTATTAGAAAAGCTACTCTTTCTGGTGAGGAGGAGACCTCACAGGCAAGTCTGGCATGAGGCATGGTAAACACGTATTTTGCCACACATCCCAAGAGGGACGATGTGGGTAAAAGCCAACAGTTGCACAAACATGCCTGCCAAAAAAACAAACCTGCATGGCACAAGGGTCAAGTGCTGCCCTCATGAACTGGGCAGACTAAGCAGGAATACAACAATCTTCTGGACTTTGACAGGATCATGAAAGAGAGAAAGTGTCGTGCAACATGGTCAAAGGTTGTTTTTTCAGAACAATGGTCCATTAACTAGCTATAGAGATGCAGGCACAAGGAATATCTTACTGTAGTGAAAACAGCTTTGTAAAAAGTGTCAGGGTTTTGATGAAAATGCAGAAGTTTGGGTAGTAATAACATAAAACCTAGAAATGATAGTGACCTATGAAAGGAAAAACATGTAGGGAAGCTGAATGGGATTTTTTTTTTTTAATTTTTATTTATTTTTAAGAAGTAGAACAGTTGCCATATCCTTGTGACTCTAAAAAGAGTCATATCTAAAAATTTGGTGTTAGACTCTCCTGGCAAGAGGACAGCCCACATCCCGTTCCTCAATCCTCTTCCCCTTTCAGCCTCCTTCTTGAATCAGTTTAATAGTACTTAGTGCTATAGCAATTGTATTTTCGTGTCATTGTCTAGATCTACCCTACTTCAGACCATTTGTGGTTTCTGAAACTGCAAACACCATACAACAGTGTTTTTGCACTATGGTTACATAAACCAGAGCCAACAAACCATACAAACAATGGACTTCATATGCACAGTTTTACCATACAGTGTTCTGTGCTCTCACTAGCTGTTTCATATTGAGCATTCTAAAGAATGAAAGTGGCCGGCAATGGAATCATAAATGAGGGTTTTTGATCTGAATCAAGTAATTACCAGAAGTGCTAAACTACTCCAGAACAAAACAAAAATCCAAGAGTGCAATAAAGGTACAATTAAGTTACGTCATGTTAATTAGCTTGGGCATCTCAATCTCAGATTCTTTAAGTTTAAAATGGTAAACTTAATGGACCATGACCAATATCTTAAACATTTTCACCAAGTGAGAAGTTATTTAAATTAAAAGAAAAGTAAAGCAAATACAGGGCCACAAACCTTCTCCTTATGGAAAGAGCAATAATGTTTGGCAAGATATAAAGCCCAATTTTAAATTTGACAATCTTGACTACAGTGGTGTTATAAACAATATTTGGCACACAAAGGCATTAGAAAATTTATAAGTATTACTGAAATCTTAAACCTATGAGGAGAGTATTATACTGCTTAATTAATAGACAATACATAGAGAAGCTGAGATATAAAACAGTTAAGCAAGTTAATCAAGTTCACAAAGCAAGTCTGTTGCAGGATGAGAACAGATCTCAATTTTACACTTTTCAGTCTGCATCTTTCCCCTAAGATCATTATTCTTCTCCTCCAAGTTTTTGTTTACAATTTTAGTAGCTGCATTGATTAATTCCCTCACCCCTGACACAGGCTATATTTCTGCATTAAATAATGAACTTTTGCAAATAGAAGACTTTTATTAACACACACAATTGTAGAAATGAACAAAACCAGAGGAGCTTACCCAAATCCAGAAAACAATCGACAGAAGAGGAAGAAGCCATACCCCTGGACAAATGATGAAAGGAAGGCAAAGAATCCATTGACAGACATGCATATCAGGAGTGACTGTCTCCTTCCCACCTTGTCTGCCAAGCCTCCCCAGAAGAATGCCCCCACCATCATCCCAAGGTACACTATGCTACCTGCAATACACACAAAAGAAAAAAAAAAAAAGAAAAAAAAGATGTTGTTTTGTGAGCTACATGACTGACCACAATTGACCACACCAAAAATAGTTATATGTATTTGAATGATTTGGTTTCAGCCATCGTCTGTATTTCCAAAATAAGTAATATACAGATTAATTTCTCCTTTTTCAGTGAGTAGAATTTGTATGCATAGCTTTGTAAAAGTACCTAGGGAGAAAGATTTCCTATTGTGTCTGTGTCATCTGCTAGCAGAAACACTGAAGCTTAATATAATTATTAAATGTGGTGCCTGTAGCTAAAACAATTAAAATACAAGCAAATAAGAGTGAATAAGAGAAATAATGCCACTATTTCCCTAGCAACAGACTACATTTGGGTTAAATACTCCAAAAATTAAAACTTTCCTTACAGAGAGAAATAGTCTGAACATTACAAGAATATAAGCAATCCTGTAGGGGATTAATCACTGGGAGTAAGATGTGCTAAGTCTAAAAGAAGCTGATTGTGAAACAATGGACAATTTCCATTTGAGATCTACAGAACTGAAGGCGTCCAGCTTTATCTTTTTTCTCCCTCCTGCTTCTGCTTTGTTGTACAGCTTTGTTTTAAATAGTATTGTCCCATATACAAAATAAATAAATAAATAGAATAAACAACAACAAATCCAATACTAGAAAACAGTTTTATTTATGAAGAATTTTGAACACATACATTACAGTTTAGCTAAATACGTTAGAGTGAGATGGGGACATACTGTTTTGAGGTGATTTTTTCTAAAGTTAATGTTTTAAAAGTGAAATAGCTTCCAATGGAAAGTTAATCTGGAATAATTAACAATTTATCCATTTATTTCTTAGCATATTATACATTATTTCTTTTCCAGGGACAACTCTTCCATGGGACAATGCATGAGGAAACACAACACATTGAGCAGACTGTCAGAAGCAGGAATAGTTCCCAAGCTTTCGGCAGGTCCAACCAGATTTGTATTTTGTTTCATACACTTACTGTTTCTTCTTCTACCTACTTTCTTACTGAGCTTCCCAGATGAGTTTTAATTTAATTAATGGTTGCTATCATCTCGTAAGTCTACTACTACTAAGAAGAATTTAAATATAAGGCAGTTGGAAGCAGCTAAAATATGAGTGAGCCATGTCCTGTGTCCCTTTTCAATCAGCCATAAGAACTGACAAATTCCCCAGCTGCTCTGTTTGTCTTCAGTTGCTGTTGTGTAAAATTCTGGACTCCAGAAGACTCACCTCTGCCTTGCAGAAGGTAAGTAAAACTGAGAAAAATAAATAAATAAATGCCTGGCCTTTGTTAACTGAACAAAGAGGTCATTCATCACCATTTCCTTGCTTGAAATTCCACATATCAATGTCTGAAGTGCTAATACCTGAAGGGTCTCATGCATCACAAAATGTCCCCCTGTACTCTCTAAGGTTCTGTACAAATAGTTTCCACTGTGCTGTTTCCTTATGAGACATCATGTTAAAACACTTGATACAACACACATTAAAATAAATGTATATTAGCATGATGCAGAGTTATACTTCAGCTAGGCAAGTATGCTATTTCATTTATCATTTATCATATTTATCATTCATTTTAGCACATTCATCACAAATAAATTCCTGTGTGTAATTTCACATTGGATATTTCAATGATATACAAATGTTGGACTACAGTCCCTGAAGGCTTTCTTATGTTTTAGGATTTTTGTAATAAAAAATGATGGTATTTATATTTCAAATATTGCGCAGAAATCAGTAGTAAAAAGATGATCCATATCCATTAGTTTCTTGTAAATTCAAAGTCCCTACACAGTAGCCAACATCTGATGTTTTCTCTGAGTCTTAGTTTTACATTTTGAACTGTCAGTTACTGTGAAAGATTTGTACAATCATATGGAGAAAACTCTTTTACATGTGGTCTGTAAAAGGTAAGTGCAGCCTATCTAGTCAAAAACCATATGGAATATTCTCCTCTTCAGAGAAGCAGGTAGGCGCAGTAATTTAGAAATATGAATGAGCATGAAACATCTACAGTGTATCTCAAAATTAACAGAAAAAATACTTAAAAGCAAAAGCCAAATTTCTATCATTTGTATTTTTTCATTCTCTGCATGAATCAGGTATCTTCTGAAATGAGAGAGCAGTACTTCCACCAGGTAAAATGTACTCCCACATACCTTTATGTATGTATATATAAACTTCATATACAGAAGCAATAGCCAGAGCAGATTATTTTCGTAGGTCTGTTCCTATGTCAACTTCCTTATTTAAAAAAAAAAAAAAAGCCTATGAAAATCTCTCATTCAAATAACGAATTCCACATGCTTCACTTGGCTGGACCAATATCTGAATATATGAATATCTGTCACTCATCAATGTGGGCAATTTGAGGTAGAGGAAACAACTATTCCTATAGCCATCAGTTGAGACCAATATCAGAAAATATATATATATTTTTTCTTTAGCTACTTTCTTAGTTAATACAGAATCAGAACAGGGTATTTCTGGACTGTCTTTTCCATGAGTCCCTAAGGACCAGATGACAGATTCATCGTTTCTCATCATAGGAGCATCTCTTTACCTATGCAAGACCTAAAAGCTCCTTTAGAAGCTCCATTCTCATATGGATGAGAATGTAGGTAAATTGTCAGAATGTGGGTAAATTTAGAATTTACAGAAGTCCTAAGATATTTTTGTTGTCTTTCATCTTACAGTTCAGTGCCTGAAGGACACAGACACTACAATATTCTCTTTAGTTTAATGGTGTTTTGCAGCAGACCTTTATCAGATAGTTGCTTTATTCTGATTAGAAATTTTAAACACAATACTTGGGTTATTACTAACTGTACATGCAGTTTGTACATTTTCCAGTCCTAAAGATACAAAGCTTAGTCATCTTTGACATAATCACTCAACTGCTGTAAGATTTCTCCTGTGGGCAGGACTACCGTACCACACTTCAGGTAGGCCAGTACTCCCAAGCAGTTTTGAAATTACACCCAGCAGAGCTGGCACTTACTTGTCAATATTAGTTGAAAGAACTTAGCAGAAATAGTTCAATAGCTGCAGTGACAGCAGATCAATTTCAGAAAGACAACTGAAACGGCTGATACAAACTCTTAAAATGAAATTTTTTACTATTATACATGACATACATGAAGGTCATTGGGCTCTCCCAGTCAACAATCTAATTTTAGAAATACTCACAGAAGGCCAAAAAATGTTTTGATATTTCTATACTTTGATATCTCTGAAATATTTTATGCACAGAACCTTAATTTACCAAATACCTACATTCCTCATGATGTATAGAAATATGAAAACACTCTGAGCAATTAAAAAAGTTTCTAAGTCTTGAGGGTTTAAAAATATTAACCTTTCTTTGTGATTAAAAGTCTTTTGGTCATTGTACTGTGCTTCAGCTTCTCTTATACCTACATAATTCTCCTGAATAACATTCAAAATATAGCAGTTAATAAATAATATTTATCTCCTATCTAACATAGAACCACAGAACCAAAGAATATCCTGATTTGGAAGGGACTCACAAGGATCATCAAGTACAACTGCTGGCTCCACACAGGACCACCCAAAAATCAGATGTTTTCTCTGAAAGCATTGTCCAGACACTCTTGGAATGCCGGCAGGCTCAGTGCTGTGACCACTGCCCTGGGGAGCCTGTCCCAGTGCCCGACCACCCTCTTGATGAAGAATCTTTTCCTAATAACGAACCTGAACCTTCTCCTTTCATCTACCTTTCATCATCCTCTCCTTACCAAACTTTGTAGCTCTTATCATGTCATGCTACTAGTTAGAACATAAATCCCATAAGGAAAATGTTATTACTAAATTAATTAATTTGTTTACCTTTCATAAATCACATATTGTATTTTGCACATTTCAAAAATAGTAATTCTAAATACATAAAAATTAAATAGCCTCTTCTTAGTCACAGCTTGCTCCCTTTCTCATTACCTTTATCACTGGTGACTAAAACAGTAATTGTATGGGTATACATACACAAACATAGATTTTAATGTGGCATGTCAGCTTGAGGGTGGTCACCCCTTTTTCAGCAACTACTACTGATTACAAAACTAGCTGCTTTTCTTTTTCTTTTATATAAACCATACTAAAATAAAGGTGTGTCTAAAGAAATTAGCTCACACATCACAAGGCACACATTATTTTCACATCCAGCGTGATCACAGAAACATTAAAAAAAAAAAAAAGTTTAATTTAAAATACAGAGACACATGCTATCTGTAACAGGTGTCTTTGATTTCCCCCATGAGCAATGAGTAATCTCAGCAAACTCCATCATTTGATGGAAAGCTGCTGAGAACAGCCATTTGGCTATTTGGCTGAAAAGAAACTTATCCCATTCTAAAGTGTATATTCTCCTCTCTTGTTCTTTTACCAAGTTGTAAAAACCTGTATCTTCCTTCCACAATGTAGCTTCTACATACTTCAATGATTTTTTCCATTGTAAAAATGTACACAATGCACAAGTGTTTCCTCTTCAGATGAGGAGCTGTCTTTCAACATAACAGCTAACTGCCCATGCATAAACTTTTCTAAAAATACTTCAATTTTAATTCTAAGATACTGGTTGTTAGAACGGACAATGAAGCAAACTTCTATTAAAAGAAATTACTTAGTATGATCATTCATTTTGCTTATGACAGCTGACAGGACTTGAGAGTGGAATTGGTTGACACCTTGTACAAATTTTGGCTACCAGGTGGCAAGAATTTTTTTAAAAGGTTGTGCACACAGCATCTTTCAAGTTTCTGTCAACAGTTAAAACTAACAAAGCAGCCAACCCACAAATCCCTCAGTGTCCAGCCTCTAGTTATGGTCAATTTAAAGCAATGGGCCTGGAATCCATGCATGGCCAGTCACCACGATTCAGCTGTTAAACGGTATTTTACTCCTTGTATTGTCATAACATTATTACCTGGAACCGCCTGTTGCAATTCACATTCTGGTGTTTAAATGGTAGACAAACCGTCCTGAAAAAAAGAGTCTGTACATATGCTTCACAGAAGGAAAAGAAACCAATAAAAGTAAAGTAAGACTTCCTTGCAACAAAAAGACTCAGGCTATGGGACTCACTGATGTTCATCTTTTGCATTAACACACCTATGATAAAGCAGATATCTAACTAGTCTGAAGAAGTTGTTTTTCTTTTTTTCAATTTTGTTTTTTAGATCATTTGCCTGAGTGAGAAACACATTTCACAGAACTAGAAAAAGTACTCACATGAAAAGAATAACTCCAAAAAATAAGATTAAAGGATTATTTTTTTTTATTTTGGAAAATATTATGTCAACCTAAGGAAGATCCAAAATAACAATAACAATAAATTATTCTTTTATCTAAACAATGCTTGAAGTAGTGGAATAGCAAGGTATATGTTTATGGAATGGTACTTTTATGAAGTGTAGATCTAAATGATTAAAGGAGTAAAACATTAACTGTTCGGCCATTTGAAGAAGACAATAAGCACTTCTTCCAAACAAATGAGCTAGCAGACCACACTAAATAAAATGAAAAATTTGCACAAGCCTTTGCAAGTTCAAAACTTCTATAGACATAATTTCCTTCATCCGAGAGCTAGCTGTGTCCCATAGCAATCATTTTGTGTCCTAACTTCAGATGCTAGATGATTTTTTTTAACCTAATAGTATGTATGAAAATCTCCAAACGCCAGAACATACTGAAAGGGCACTTCTTTACTGTGAGGGTGACAGATCTCTGGAACAGGTTGCCCAGAGAGGTTGTAGAGTCTCCTTGTCTGGAGATATCCAAAACCTGCCTGGATGCCACCCTGTGCAATGTGCTGTAGGCGACCCTGCTTGGCAAGGGGGTTGGACTAGATGATCTTCAGAGGTCCTTTCCAATTCTCAACCATTCTATGATTCTGTGATATCAGGCTCTTGGTCTGTTACTGCTCTGCAGACTAATCCACTCCTTCTGCACTTCCTTTCCAGATACCTGCAGACAGACTTCAATCTGCAGTTTCATAGTGTGTAGTGCAGATGCTCAATTACAATTTCATTTTGAATATTTTTGTTATTCTTCTTACTACGTGTCTGCAAACAGTCAGTTCTTTCTTACCATTAAATTATTAGAATTATCTTAATAATGATCATGGTAACAGGATTTGTCTGTTTAAACATATGAAAGATATAAAGATATTATATATTGAAATATTATATAATGAATGTTGAAGCTCTTCAGTCTCAATACAAAAGTTTATACGGTGCCAATCACACTTTAGTGATTCTTGGACTTTTGGGTGTGATCTGCAACTGAGTGACCTGTATGATTATTTCTCTAATAGTAATAATTACTTCCTAAGTGGAAAGTCTTTGCAAGACAGATCATTTAGCTCTTTTCTTTTTCCCTTTTTTTTTTTTTCAGAAGACAATATGGATATCCTTCACAGTCAATAAAAAAGGACAATTTATCTCCGTGACAATTAAAGAAATTTTATACTCACTGAGAGGAAGGAAGATGTTGAATGCCAGGGACATAAAAAAAATAAAAAATAAAAAACGACAACCTCATCTCCTCATCTGAAACATTCTGAGTAATAGAGAAATGTCAATGTTTTCTGTGAAGAAGAAAACTTAGAACCATTATTTCAATCCAAACCAATTTTTAAAATTATTAACTTCTAAAAGTCTGTTTTCCTAGTATTTACACAGGAAATACTCAGAGAAATGCTCTGATATATAGCCTATGAAAAACAAATAGTATATATTTCATAGCTCAAGTCTATCCAATAGTACAACAAATACAACAAATAGTCCATCTACTGCATCAACAGAAAGAAGAAAACAAGCACAGACTACCTCCTTACACAACTTTTAAAGATACCTACAAAACATCTGAAGACACTCAATCTGGTACCAAACCAGAAACTTCACATAAACAGAAATCAAGTGATCCATATCTGGTTCTGAGACAAAATGATCCTGTTCTCAGACAATACTGATGAACTGCAGTGTTTGATAGGGGAAGTCAACCATGAAAGTCAGGAAAATGGGACTGAAAGCAAAGCTGAGCAAAAGAAAGATCACAGTCAGTTAATCAGTGTAGGTGGGAAAATGAAAGAACAAGTAACAGAACAGTTCTAATTTCAGTTATTTGCAGTCTTTAAGGTATTATGGGAAAAAAAAGAAAAAAAAAGAAAAAGAAAAAAAAAAGAAGAAGAAAAAAAAACATGATCAGCAAACCAGAAAACTCAAAGCACACATAATGCTGTGACAGGCATGAACTGATGATTGAAATAATCAGAGGAAAACTGTCATGAGGTACCCAAGTACTGTACCTTTAAAGAGAGAATAAGAGAAGCATCATGAATGCTTGAACGGTAAAACACAAATAGAACACATATAAAACAGTGAAAATATACAAAATATTAAATGGAAATTAAAACAAACAGAAATAAACAAACAAAAAATAATGTGGTTTCCATATTTTTTCCTTTTCAAAATGATCAAGTCCAAATTTGCCAGAGAACTGAATTCAGAAAAGGAAGTAGATGTAGAACACACTAGGGAACCTCCAAATATATGGAAGGCAACCAGATATAAGTGAATGTGTCTCAAGGTATAGTCATAGGACAGAAAGGACATAATACAAGACAAAATTTGATGATATAAAATTTTAGATCAAAAACCTAAGTTTTTGGTAAATGGTTGTGGTAAAACAAGAATGCACTTCCTAGACAGGCACTGAGACGCCTGTCAGTGTTCATGAGACATTTGGACTGCAACTTCAATAATATGCTTTAACTTTTCATTTTCTTTGAAGGTGCCAGGTAGATGGACTAGATGACTTTTGAAGTCCCCTTCAAACTGAACTATTGTATTGTATTGTATTGTATTGTATTGTAATGTGTTGTAATGTGTTGTGTTGTGTTTTCTATTTTAAACACAGAAACTAAAATATGCTCCTAGGTCTTGCAGCATGGCTACCCAAAACCATCACCCTACTGTGCACTTACAAAGTTCAAGGCTGAGACCAGAAAACATTTTTTTTTTCTTAGGAGGAAGGGAGAAGTGAGGACAATTCTGTCCTCTCCACATATATACGCATGGACACAGACACAGACACACAGACACACACAGTTTGCCCAGGAAAACAACTTGTATACATTTCCAAATCGTGAATCTACTCCAGCATGTATTCACCTTGGGGGGAATTACAGAGATGAAAATCCATAGCTGGAAAGATTTTACTAAAGCTTTTCCAGTGCTATTCCAGAAATATCACTCATGCAAATCAAATGTACAAAAAAAATTATTTGCACAAATTTATTATGATATTAATTGTTAAGTTCTGTTTATGGATGTTATTGTGCCAATGCCGGATTCTTAAAAAAAAATACAAACTCCTATGAGGTGGTAATATAATTTTATCTATTCTGTAACAGATTTCTCAGAATAGAAAGTAGATCAGAGTTATTCCATTTTCTTCACTAGGATCATTTACAAACTGAGTACTGGTAGTGGTTGGTTATTGCAGCAAAATGCAGCACACTGTTATTTTATGCTACTATTGCTTGGCTAGCTAAATCAATAATGCATTATAGATTAAAAAAACAAGGCACTCTTTTCCTGATACTCACAACATAAATAATTGATCAGCACTTAAATTTAGCAACATAGTAACTATAAAAAACAGCCAATATGTGGCATTTTTCTTCCCATATATGGAGCATTTTTAAAAGACGGCTATTACCAACATGCAATATACAAAGTTTTATCAAAAACCGAGGTGATGATGTGAAGCTGTTGACAGATTTCCTAGATGAACATATGATTTTCATACTATCTTCTCCTTTGATCCTCCTTTGATCCAATAGTTCCCTGTGGCATTAGGGAGAAAATCTTAACAGATAAGGCTCAGATAAAACACACCCAGCTTAGCTGTTCTAATATCTCTAATTCCTGGTTGTCTTCCACTGCAACAGTGGAGGTTCCTCCAGATTTTGCTCCTCTCTGATTTAGATGCTAACTTCAATGCACTCTTCACCCAGCTCTGAATTGACACTGCCACACTAGAAATTACTGTGACTTTGCAATTTGAAACACACTTCCATGGCAATCCTGAGAATCAGAATGATTATAGATGCTGCTTATGATTGAATGGTGCATTGCACTTGCTGCACAATCTGTTAGGATTAATTAAATTTCCAAAACAAAAAAACAATTCACTAAAGGTTTTAAATTGCCCTCACAATCAACTACACTATCTTATTTTGTATCAAAACTTCATTTCGGCTAAAACATTTATTGCCTGAATGTTAATTTCTTATTTGCCTAATCCTGCTTCTGGCTCAAAACAGAGTGGAGTTCATGAATACCACTAACTAATAATTAGTGGTGAACTAAAAACAAAAAGCCCAAAGTATATATATCTACATTAATAACAGATCAATTCAACACAACAAATCAATGTACGTGATACTAACAACTAATCAGTAAAACTATGCTCCTAGCGAAAGTATCTGTACAACATTAAAGCTAATTGCCAGTTATTTCTTCAGTGTCTAATCAGCCATTAACTCTCCTTATTGCAATTATATTCCACCCCTTTGCAAAATATTTTCCTTGTAAATGGGAGTAAATATCTTTTTTATTTCCCTTCACCTATGCAGCAACTGTTAGCACCTTTTTTCCTAAGAAGTGAAAACATGGGGGGAAGAAAAATAAGCTGAAAAACAAGAACAAAACAAAAACAAAGAAACAACAACAACAACAAAAAACTACCAACCAAAAAAAAAAATCCCTCATTCAAAATATCTGATTTACACTGGCTTAACAAAGAAAATCCAAACCAAGCAACAAAACAAACAATCAACAACAAAAGACACTGGATTAATCTTAAAATGATCAGGAACTTGGATTAAGTTTAAACTCACTGTTACCAAATTAGCAAGCTCCTGGAACATCTCCCAGAGCATCTGACAAGGGACAAAATCTCCTTTACCTAGAACACAACTAACATATTAGCAAAAAAGGGAATTCCCTTTGCTCATGATCAAACCACTTTCTGCTTTCTCATGTACAGTCAATGAAATAAATTAATTAATCCAATGTCAGAATGAGAAATAATATATCAGAATAATCCTCTGTGGAATGCCAATATACCTGCAGTGATGCTGAAAAGGCTTTTTAATTATGTATATACAATATTGCCAGTAAGCAGAGTTATACTGTTTAAATGGAAAATTGTTTAGATGATTGTGTCCATCAGTTCATAATCTCTACTTAAAAAGACTTGCTCATGACAACTTCAAAACTAACCTTGAATTTCACTGAATTCTAGCAGATTAGGAAAATATTTGTGCATTGTTAAAATGAGTATGTCTCACAAATGCCACACAAAAGCTTTCCTCAGAAGTTGGAAAGCAGAAGTGGGAGTGTTAGCCAAGGGAATTTCCTTTTTCAATCATATAACGTTGATTGAGAGATAAGGAAGACCATGTCTGTTGTCAGATGCTGTGGGAGATGCGTCAGCACAATGGATGGCCATGTGTCATGTTATATACATACTCTCTCAAGTTCATGTGAGGCTCTCTGCTGCTAACGAGTATACAACAAACAATATCTGTCCAGATGACATCACTTGAAGTTTGCAACCTGACCACACTTACTTGTCCATGGGAATGTTGATCATCAACACTATGGATATAAAGCTGATGTCAACACCATTTTCTTAACTTTCTTAGTTTATACTACTCTCCTAACTATCATCCTGGGAGGAAAAAGAAAAGAAAAAAAAAAAAAAAAAACTTGATAGATAGAAACATCTGTCAGCCTCATAAACTAATTTCCATCACATTTACCTTAAGAAAAGATTTCTTGTTAAAAAAAAAAAAAAAAAGCAAGCAAGACCAACTTGATCTATGTAATGTGCCATTGAAAACTCAAATTATTTCTCACTAACTGGAACAAAGAGCAGTGGATGTTGGTTAAAAGGGCCATCAGTTTAAGAGAACTGGTGAACAATTCCATGAGCATTGTATGTGGCATGAAAGAGGAGAAGAGCTTTATTGCTGCAAATGGCTATGAAAGTAGTAATATTCCAGATATTTAAAACAAAGCCAACTACTCTTTCAAGCAGGGGAAGCAGGTGCAGACAGTGAGAACAGAGGTACCCACAGGGAAAGAATTATGTCTGCAGTAAAATTCAGTCACAGTAGATGAAAAGTACTCCAGTACTTTTCATCAGTGACATTCACATAAACAAGCTAAAGCTCTGAGATAAGTAGTTACTTCAAATCTTATATGTCTCATTATACAATTGGCTTCCAATAGTTTTCAACACCGATAGTATAAGATAAAATGACCAGTAAGAATTTTGGAAAGGTTCTAAAATCCTTCACTGATTAAATCCATGGATAAAATGCATTGGAAGAAATTTATCCAGCTGTGACAGAGTCATAGAATCACTAGGGTTGGAAAAGACCTCCAAGATGACCTGATCCAACCACCACCCTCCTACCAATGTCACCCACTAAACCATGTCCACCAAATCCAACCTTTAAGCCATTAGATTATATTTGTTCTATATCTTAATGAGGTTCATTAACAACTTATTTGTGAAAATATGAGCTCCTCAGCAAGAAGAAATATGTCCTCTTTACTTCACAGATTAAAATTTTATACAAGATGTGAAATTCAGAGCTACAAATACATAAATGGTTATACATCTCAATAAATGAAAGCTTGTGGGTCATAACTTAACTGTGCTGCAGATTTAACCAAACAGGAACCTTGAAGAAAGAGCACTAACATACTTAAAATGTTCAGTTTAATTAAAAGACTGGATTTGACATGTTGATTTAAGAAATGATGTATAATCACCCAGAGATGGTAGAGCAGTTGAGGGAGGGAAGAAAAAGTCGTGGTGACAGTTACATTAAATGTGCAAAATCACCATGGCCTTCAGATTTTTCCTTTGGGAGGCATTTCCTTCCTTTGGACATTTTTGTATTATTATAAATCTGTGTGTGACATGAATGGTAACATCACAGATCTGTGACTGGACAGGCAGAGCCAGAAAATAACCTGCAGTGCCCAAAAAAGCAGTCCAGTAATTAATAACTATTTTAGACACAATCAATTGTTGAGACAAAGATTTCAAGATAACTGCAAGCCCATAATTATTTAGCTTTATTTATATGTGCAAATAGACAGTACAGGCACATTTGCACATGTTGCTGAAGCATGTTTGTAACAGACCAGTTAAATCCAGAAGTATTTTAATTGCTAGTCATACAATCTTCACAAGTACATACAATATCCTAATTGCAGGCTGTTATTTTCATAATTTAAATAACAGAAAGTTTTCCAGTATCGACTGTACTCATTGAATTCAGCTGACGCAAGCACAGTTTGAACCTTAAAGAAATACTATATTATAGCCACAAATTTATGGTTCAAAATGTGGCCTTCTACTTCGCTAGCTGTAAGTACAGTGGTTTATCTCTTTGGCACTATTCCAAGCTATGCAAGCATAGTTATGTCCTTTTAATTAAATTAAAAAAAAAAAAAAAAAAAAAAAAGTATTATTTCACTTATAGAGCTCTTAAAAGACAAGTCAGTCGAAACAGCATTTGGCTGTACTGAAATGCATTGCACAAAGGCTCTGCAATGCAGTCATTTTAAATTGGCTTTTATTGGATTTTTTACTCAGGTTGAATCTGCACAAATGAAACTGGTTATTGAGCCAATGATACACTGTATTTAACCCCATGCTAAATGGAGAACCTCTTAAAAGAGAAGAGTGCATATGTAAATTGATGTTATCCAGCAGTTTGTAGTCCTCAGTAAAGCTGCATGCAGCTTTAAAAATGGCTGACATGGTGCTGTTGTTCTCCCTATTAGCATGGTCTTCAGCAAGGTGGTTTGGGAATGAGATAATCACACTCAGAAAAGGAGGGCAGCTGTGACCCACCTTAAATTGCTGGCGTATAGCAGGAACCCGCAACCACTCTAAGAACCAAATATGCTGCATTTCATTAATGTTTCAAACCTGCGTTCCCTCACCTGTCTTGTGACCAGCCCATGTGTACTGGGTCTGGCTGGGATGTTAACTTTCCCTGCAGCAGCCCATACGGTGTGGTGCTCTGCACTTGTAGCTAAAACAGCAGTGGTATCACACCAGTGTTGTGTCTGCTGCTGAGCAGTGCTGGCACAGCATCAGGACTCTCTCTAACCTTCCTAGGGGGTGGGCAAATATGTGAGAAAAGAAACATTACCAGGGCAGCTGACCTAAACCAACAAAAGGGATATTCCGTACCATATGATGTCACACTCAGCAATAAAAGGTGGAAAAAGGAAGAAGAGGGGTGGGGTGGGCTCTCATTGTGAAAACGTCTGTCTTCCTCCCAAACACCGGCTATGTGCGTTGAGGCCCTGCTTCAAGGACATGGTCAAGCATCGCTCATTTGTGGGAAGTAGAGAGTAATTTCTTTCCTCAGCACTTTCACATAACCTTTACTTGTTTTGTTTAGTCTTCCCTTTCCCCCTCCCTTCTCCCCTTTCCCTTTTTTTTCCCCTTTAGTTAAATTGTTAATTGTTTAGTTAAATTGTTTAGTTAAATTGTTTAATTAATAATAGTCTTTCCTTAATAATTGTTTTTTCCTTTAATTAAATCATCCTTATCTCAACCTGTGAGTTGTTCTTTCCTTTACTTCTTCCCCTCCTCATCTAAAGAGGGGGAGTGAGAGAGCGGTTGTGGTGTTCAGCTGCCTAGCACGGTAAAACCACCACACCATGATATTCCATGTAATATGTGTTTAGCCTAGTTCCTAACAGACAAAAACCACACTACATACTCTTCACTGTGCCTGCCTTCCCCTCAGAAAAGTAAAACTTACACAAACATCATCCCCAGTAGTCCAAATAATATAGCTGGTTAGAACAGATAAGGATGGGTCTCTTAATTTTTCTCCCTCAAAAAATTGTGTTTGGAAGGCAAGCAGAAAAGGCACGGCAGTAGAAGTACTTCAATAATGACATTGTAGGGGAACTGAACTGTACCAGAGGTCAACAGCATGCATGATGGCATTTGTATTTCTCACATCTTCTTCTGAAGAAATAAGGCATTAATCCTAGCCAGTTTTCACCTTCCTCTGGAATATTTAGTGCACATTTCAATGACTGCTGGTCTATTTTGAAATATTTCTATTGCTGTAAAGATTTATTACTACTATTAACTGTAAGTGCAATGGACTCTCGCTGTTATTTCAATGAACTTCCTCATGCTCAAAGGTCTACAATAGTTACAATAACTATTCTTAACCTAGATGCATTTCTTGTGAGTACAGCAATTTTCGGAACCACATATAAATACCTAAGATTTTGACATCAGTGTGACCTTCAATAAAATTTATACCATGGCAAAGAGTCCACAGTAAGCAGTAATAATAATAATAATAACAATAATAATAGAACTGAATCTCTTCCTTTATCCCTGAAGCCTATTTTTTTTTTTTTTTTTAAATTATAACAAGATTTTTAACATGTTCTCCATAATAAAACTAAAGGAATTCCCCTGGAATTTTCAACTCAATAGGAGCACATCTAGTAGCTGCACACAACAGTAAAATACAGAGTAGCAGAGTCTGGTTTTCCTTTACATCATTTGCAGTCTGTTTTATCATCTGGTATTACGTCATTCTGGTAGCTTGCTACAAACTGATATATAACCAGAAGACGCTCACTTACCTTCTCCTACTGTGTTCTGTGCAGGAACACAAAATAACTCTCACCTGTATATAGCAACCTATAATAATATTTAACAATAAGAGAGAACAGTACTATACGCAGTTTCCTACTTACAGCAGCAGGAATGAGTTCTACGAACTACTATGTAAGGAAAACTCAGGCTCTTTAATAAATAAACACCAAATAAGCCTTCCTGTCTTCCACATGGAGAAAAAGTGTTGTCAAAACTGCCATTGGAATAGAACTGAGTAGACAAGAGAAAACCATGATACTTGAAGAAGGTGTTTTTTGAAATATATCATTATCACAGAATCACAAAATGGCCGAGGTTGGAAGGGACCTCTGAAGATCATCTAGTCCAACCCCCCTGCTGAGCAGGATCACCAGCAGGATGACATCCAGGCGGGTTTTGAACATCTCCAGAGAAGGAGATTCCACAATCTTTCTGGGCAATCTACTCCAGTGCTCTGTCACCCTCACAGTAAAGAACTGCCCTCTCATATTCAGCCAGAAAACCTGTATGTCTGAATTTTATGAAATGGAAAACACAAAATCAGGTAATAAGTATTATACTTCCATAATATTTGGTCATTGAATTCTGGACTTGGCCCTGAAGACAGAATTTCAGTTAAGTAACAAGTGTAACATAACCTAGCATAAATGAGGCTGGTAAAAACAGTTTTAATGAATTCACAGACAGGAGTAATATCAGATCACTAAGATCAATACATTCAATTTTCATGCACTTTTTTTTTCAAGCTTTAACATTTATTTATTTATAATTGGAAAAAAAGAAAAATCTTGTGATAAAATGCTTACTTAACTGTCATCTAGCAAAGTCAATATTTTTAGCTTCCATACTAAATTACGTTCCTCAAGCAAGACTAGCAAGCCCAAAAAGGTTTCTCCTCTCCCACAAATCACAATGTCACTAGGTATCTGGCCTACACAGAGAATATATAGCTGCTACTACAGATTGGAAAAACAAAGGAATACCACGAGCACTGAATATCAAAGAAAACTCAATGTAAATTTCAGTTGAAGGTCATTTTAGTCTAATCTCCACTGCAAGAGAAACATCTGTAAAACAGAAGTTTGCTCATTCAGCAACAAGTTACATGAAGGAAACCTATCCAAACCTTTTAAAGACTAACCACAGTCTGAGAATAACTATACAATTCCAGATCTGTACATACATTTATTCTTCTAAGGATATTTACAGGGTGTCAATGGATTTAGTGAGATGCCTAGACACTTTGGAGAATTCCACCTTGCATGTAGATGCATGAATATTTAGAAAATGGTCCTTTGAGACCCAGCTCCTGCAGGCCTTTATTTACATTTCACAGTTGTACACTTCAGATTTCTGCCAAAGCCAGAAAAAGCCCATACAGGTTCAGGAAGAAAATAATTTTCTCAAACTATATGGTCTTGCCCAAAAGAACTTAGGCTTTACTCTTTGTATAAACCAGCAAGCCTGTGCACGACCCATGAGTTCAGAACCATCTTCCCTTTAAATTTTTAGTCAAATGTAACAACTGCAGTATCTCTTTTATTATAGATAGATAAAAGTGTTGTAAGTAATGATGCATTTACAGGCAGTTATGTTTTTTAGTTACAGAATCAGAAAAATTTAAGTTGAAAGGGACCTTTGAAGGGCTCTAGTCCACACTTCTGCCAAAATCAGGGCTACCTCCAGATCTAGATCACATTGCTCAGGGCCTTTTTCAGTTAACTCTTTGAAAATCTCCAGTAGATCCTGCAGCTTCCCTGGGCAACGTCTCCCAGGGGTTGACCACCCATGAACTTCCTTTCTTATATATGATCAGAAGTTCCCTGGTTGCAACTCGTTACCTGTGTTTCTCTAAGAAAAGTTTGACTCCACCTTCTCTATGCCCCCCCTCCATTACATAGCTGAATACTGCAGTCAGGTTGGCTGTTAGACCTCTCTTCTCCGAGCTAGGCAAGACCAGTTGCCTTAGCTGCTTCTTTCATGCTATGTATTCGAGCCGTCTAAACACGTTAGTGGTGCATTAGTGTACTTGCTTTAAATGTGTTTATCTCTTCTACGAGGTAGCCCCACAGATGGACACAGTACCAATGTGAAGTCTCATTGGCGTTGGGACGGGAAAACCACTTCCCTCTACCACCTCATCTACAGTCTTGCCAATGCAGTCCAGAAGGCAGTTAGCCTTCATCACTGCAAGGCACTGCTGATTCATGGCCCATTTGTTTTCTGCTAGGAAAAGCCCCTTTTCTTTAGAGGTACGTAGCATGTCAGTACCAGTCACTGGGTCATTCTGTGTGAGGTGAAGGACTTGTATTTGCCATTAATAAATTCTACAGAATGTATTTGTTGGTGAATATATATATATGTATGTATATATATGAGTTGTTCCAAAAGATAAGTGAAAAAACAAACAAAAACAAAAATCAGACAATGGAATTAGAGTGCATTACTAAGTAGCAAAGACATAGCAAGCTGAATACTCTTTTAAACTGTGAGGAAACAATTTTCAATAACAATCTAGTATTGCTTAACAAAGCTTATAAGCACTTCACATTAACTACTGAGTGCTCTGGGAGCACTTCCTCCCATGTAAGAGGAAGAACTGTCTGAAACAGTGCTAGATTATGTTGAGTAGGTTTTAGTAGATATACGGGAGGTATACAATAGATGTGGAAGGCATTTCATCAAGCTGCCTAATATGCAAATCAATGCAAAATGGTAATCAATGCAGAAGTGTTAGGTACATGCCTGTTGTCCCAAACTGAAAACTACTTCAGTACACTGAGTTAAAACCTCTGATGCCCTTCTTCCTGAAAATATTATGCATAATGTAATTATTATATTCTGATATCTGAGAAAAAAAATACATCTAGTCATTAAATGGCATTAAATGTAGACTGTCAGGAAATCCCTTGAATTCTAAAGTAAGCTGTTTATTGCTATTCGTTTTCACAATACCTGAAATATCAGCCCAGTGATTTAACATGATAACATGATTTAACATGATACTTGAGTTGTTTGGATAGAAGAAACCATGTCTGTATGTTTAACCGACTAAAAACTTGGTTTACAGATAAAGGTTATTTCTGTTTTTCTTACTGTACTATCCAGTACACCCAGCTGGAAAGCAGCTTTGCAGAAAAGACACTGGGAGTCCTGGTGAACATTAATTTGAGTGTGAGTCAGCAGCATCTACTCAGTGCTGGCGAGGCCATACCTGGAATACTGTATTCAGTTCTGGGCCAAAGATACATGTTTAAAGATATATACAAGATAGAAAGATACATATCCGGAAACATATTCTCACACTTAATAACAAGTCACTATCGCCTTGCAAGAGTTTAAGCAAGTCAACATTCTTGTTTTTAAGGAAACATCTATTTAAAGAACAACAACAACAAAAAGTTACATGCAGTTATTATTTAAACCAAAGGCATCAAGAAAACGGTTCATGATTCTGATCAGAACTTCCATCATGTAACTTTGCAGTCTGTGAAGTGCTGACAATGATCAATGAACCGAAATCTCAAGCTCATACAATGATCAGTATGGAGGGAATTTGGGAATTTGCCATGTTGCAAGTTAAAAGAAACAAACCAAAAAAATGCAACAGGGTGGTTTTATGGATATTGCCACATGCTTTTAATCAGCTCATGTTTCCTGGTAAAGCCATTGTGTCATGAGGTATGGGAAATAAGTTTTTACAATTGTTGAGACAGTGAGTCCTTTTTCAATGACAAATTAGGGTGCTCTTAGGTTGTTTCTTCCTAGTCTAGAAAAATGCCTTAAAAATAAATATGTGTACCAATTCCACCTTATAACTCCTAGCACTGGTCTCATGACTTCTGTATTTTAACAACATTAAGGCCCTCTAGATTATGGAATTATAATAATGGAAAAAATTATGCCTGTCTAGAAGACCCCAGTCAGGATGTAATTATGATGTGAAATCACAACATCAAAGTAATTGAAATGCATGACTGTGTGGACCTAGTTATGATCATATTAAAATGCTTTCAATAAACATTCACCATCCTTTTGTATCACTGGAATTGTGGTTATGCTGTCCGCAAGGGCTACATATCTATATTAGCGATAAGTATTACAGTCATCACTGTACAGAAGGATTGCAAACTATAGTTTCTATTAGCAATGGGCAAATAATATCATTTTTGTGAAACTATTGATAAAACCGCCATGTTGCAATGCCTTCAATACACTATCAGAAAGAAAAGACTGATTAGCTCTGCTTTTTCCTAGTTTTGTATTTTCATCTTTTAATGTAGAATTATATCTTTGTTAATATCCTAACACAGAGGCTAGTGTTCTGCTATTATAAAAATAAGAAACGGGGATAACTATCACAGTTTCCATATTTTAGTTATGAGGAAACATTGCACTCGTACCTAAGGCTTCCAGAGTTGTTTCCTTAATTTTGTCAGCAAGTAAAATATTTGCATATATATATATATATATATAACATGAGGGATTTAACAGCTTCTGTACTGAATTTCATTTAATCACTGGTGGATTCATTCCAATATAATTCAAGACAACATCATAAGAAGTCTAGTGACTGGGGAATCCTCTACCCTTAAGTCACTTCTTAACAAACATCGGAAAACCCTCATAGCTGCCAGCTACTCATGGGACAATACTCACCACTCTCAGTCACAGACATCCCACCATTCTTACAGCAACTGTTTAAATGAAATGCAATTTTTAGAAAATATAAAGTATTTCCCACCATGTTATGTATTCTGTGTTATTATCTGCACCAACACAGTAACATTTATCTGTAATACCTTTTTTGGCTTGTTTTCATTTCTCTTCTTTCTCTCTACCCTTTGAATTGTTTATAGAGCTAAAAAAAAAAAAAAAAAAAAAAAAAAAAAAAAAAAAAGATATAAATAGGCAAGATTATGCACCTTCTTTCTCTAAAAGGCAGATCTGAAAACCCACAGGTCCTAGCATGACAAATGTAATGTTTATGAGTTTGTGTAAACAAGCAGTACCAAACAAATTATTTGCATGCAGCCTCTTTAGCCATAACAACTTAGATAATTTAATTTCTTTTAGTGGAATTTCAATCACTGCACTGTACAGACAACTAGAACAGTTTGTTTCTAACAACAAATTATCAAATGGCAAGGAATTTCTTGAAGCACTCAGACAGGTGAGAACTCAGCACCTGTTTCCACTCATGACCTTCTGACATGGAGGGGGTTTTAGAAATATAAATGAGGAGTAATTTTTTCCATTGACTGGAAAGGGGAATCTTTCCCATTGACTGGAAGAGGAGAAACATTACCCCCATTTTTAAAAAGGGAAAGAAGGAAGACCAGAGAACTACAGGCCAGTCAGTCTCACCTCTGTGCCCAGCAAAATCATGGAGCAGATCCTCCTGGAAACTGTGCTAAGGCACATGGAAAACGAGGAGGTGATTGGTGACAGCCTTCATGGCTTCACTAAGAGCATATCATGCCTAACAAATCTGGTGGCCTTCTACGATGGGGCTATAGCATCGGTGGATAGGGGAGGAGCAACTGACATCATCTACCTGGACTTGTGCAAAGCATTTGATACTGTCCCCCATGATACCCTTGTCTCTAAGTTGCAGAGACATGGATAAGAAAGATGAACCACTCAGTGGCTAAGAAATAGGCTGGATGGTCAAACTCAAAGAGTTGTGGTCAATGGTTCAATGTCCAGGTGGAAATCAATAACGAGTGGTGTTCTTCAGGGGTTGGTATTGGGACCAGCGCTGTATAACATCTTTGTTGGTGACATGGACAGTGGGACCAAGTACACCCTCAGCAAGTTTTCCAATGACACCAAGCTGTGCGGTGCATCAACATGCTGGAGGGAAGGGATGCCATCCAGAGGGACATGGACAGGCCTGAGAGGTGGGCCTGTACAAACCTCATGAGGTTCAACAAGGCCAAGTGCAAGGTCCTGCATCTGGGCCAGGGTAATCCCAAGCACCAATACAGGCTGGGTGGAGAATGGATTGAGAGCTGCCCTGAGGAGAAGGACCTGGGGGTACTGGTGGATGAGAAGCTCACTATGAGCCAGCAGTGTGCACTTGCAGCCTAGAAAGCAAACCGTATCCTGGGCTGAATCAAAAGAAGTGTGACCAGCAGGGTGAGGGAGGTGATTCTCCCCCTCTGCTCTTGTGAGACCCCACCTGGAGTCCTGCACCCAGCTCTGGGGCCCACAGCACAAGAAGGACACGGACGTATTAGAATGAATCCAGAGGAGGGCCACGAAAATGGTCAGGCGTGTAGAGCACCACTCCTAGGAAGACAGGCTGAAGGAGTTGGGGTTATTCAACCCGGAGAAGAGAAGGCTCCAGAGATAATTTATAACGACTTTAGCAGATGAGGCTTTGAGCAACCTGGTCTAGTGGGAGGTGTCCCTGCCCACAGCAGAGGGGTTGAAATTGGATGATCTTTAAGGTCCCTTCCAACCCAAACTATTCTATGATTCTAATACAATCAACTTTATTTAAACCAATAGAGCCAAATTGCAAATATGTCAGGAGTCCAATCTGACATGGGCTTAATTGCCTACCAGGAATGCTTCTTCCAGTTTGTGTTATTTGAAATTCTGAATCTGTTTTTTTACACAGTTGACATCTTAGGGTCCTTATAATTGATTGTGAGCCAAGAGGAGAGAAGTGGAGCTTAAGTTAAAATGACAGTGTTGCAAAAGAACCATGAACTGTAAAACTACCAGAAATGAACAGTATACCTGCTATAAGACAAAGATTCTTAAAATTTTTAGATGAAGGTCTTCTGTTCTGCAATGGCCTGGGCCCTTTCAGATCCAAATCCTTTGTATGACACATATATTTTATTTTCTGCCATGTCACAACCCCTACATTATTACCTCCCGTTTTCCTAGGGTAACCACTTCTACCTTGTCTCTTCACTGTGCTGCCCCATGAAACCTTAGCTTTATCTGCTATACTGAGGCATACTCAGGAAGCACAAGCATAGACTGGCTTGCACTGCTGTTGCTCTCACCAAGGCCCAAAAGGCTGAATCAGTTTGCCTCTTCACTATGGCTTCAGAGGGAAGAGGCAACAGGATGAGATGCAGCCTTTCCCCACCAACCAACCAGACACAAAATGCATAACATATGTGCAGCTTCAGCCATTTGTCCCTCTGGCTTCTGTCTCCATAACTCAAAATAAACATAATACTTTTTGGAGGGCTAGAGGACAGTCACTGGGAGAAAAGAAGAAAAAGAGACAAAAGGGAGAAAAAAAGCTAGACAGCATTTTCCTTGGATTTCCTGCATTCCCTATATTGTATACCACCTCACTCTTGGGAGCGCTCCCATACAGTTGTGTGTAATCTATTCTCTACTACACCTGCACAAATCTTTAAGAACTCTAGTAATTCATTGTTTGTGGTTGTTTGTTTTTTTTTTTTTAATATAATACAACTGGATAACTACTCTTGTAAACAAGAAAAAAAAACAAACACCCTTCTGCTCTTAAATTTTATTGTGCAGTCTTCTGCCTCATGGATTTATTTATACATACTGACTGAAAAAGAAAACAACTATTTAAAAAATAAAATTATAAGCTTCATATTATCCGTATTAATGTGATTTACTTATTTATATTCAATACAAAATATTTGTATATAAGCATTAACATTAACATAATTCATATTTAGGCATACTGTAAGTGACAGTTGTAATAGCACAAACACAGAGCAAAGGTTTCACTCACCAAGCCATCCTGATCCAGAATTGGGTATGCACATATCTGTTTCAGCACTGGGTAACACAAATCCAACCACAAAAACTTCAACCCCATCTGCCATTAGGGCCATTCCCAAAACAAAGAAGAGTGCCCACTGAAATCGACCATGGCCGCATTCTTGTATTATCAGTTCATACTGCTGTGCTAGCTCTTCTTCATCAGCTTTCCTCTCTGTTTCCAGTTCATGACGATCCTTATATTCATCATGCATAGACTGCCCTAAGGCCACCATGCCATCCTTGCCCTGCCCCATGTTGGGGATTCCTTGATATTCCCCTTCATAAATTTCATCATCTTCATCATGTCCTTCGGTTGCTTCACTTGACCCTTCATCATCATTAGCTTCTATGCCATAATTTCCTCCTTGAACATAATAATCATCATCATCTTCCTCATCCTGGAATCGGTTGTAGGACCTCTGTGTGTAGCCGTCCTGAGCTTTGTCAATAGCTTTATTCATTTTTTTCACTGCTTGCCTCTTCACCTCTTTAGCAATATCTTTTGCCCCTTTCACTAAAGAAGTCCTATCTTTGTATGATTCCTCCATCTTGTATAAAAGAAAGACTGCTATTCTACTGGAGAGACACCAGTCAAACACTATTTGGAAAATTTATTGTGCGCTGGACATCAGCAGAAAATGTGAAGCTGTAATATGCTACCTGAAAAATATGAGACAACAACAACAAAAAAAAAAAGTTTATACTTTGCTTCTTTTCATTTTCTTCTTCACACTGGACACCATAGTTCAGGGTTTTAACTACAAAAACATACAAATATACCATGTTACAAGGAAGATACTCTAAAGAAAAATTTAGCATACATACATGTTTTCAAAATAAAATTTATTACATTTTAGTTTTTCAGTGGATACTGGGTTTTGTCCTGAATGAAAACAAGCAGTTTCATGAGCCATACTTCACATTGACTCTGTCTCCACTGTCCTTCCCCATTTGAGCTCACTGCTATATAATAAAAGGCTAAAAATATCAGCTTTTCTCTCAGTGAGTTGCTATAAAGTCTCAGTAATACACCCAGCATCCCAAAGTTGACTGAACGTGGCCAATGCATTCACACTGAGCAATACTTAATGTTATTGGTGTAGCCCCACACTACAGTAAGGGAGATGCAAGGAGATAGGTACATGGAAGTGGTGGCTTTTTCACACTTTGGCAATTTCCAATCCCTAAATCATGCACAGACCCATCCCACTCTCCCGTGTCCATAGTGAGAGGCAGTTTGAAACAATTATATATCCTCAGCTAATACACCCAATAGTGTTAGTCCAGCATGAGCTCATGCCAATCCACCCGTGTGAAAGCACCAGGATGTTTCATCCTGGTCACCCTTCCTGCTCCCCTGCTGTAGCTTTCCATCTCTTCCTCCGTGTCAGCATTTGTGATCCTGCAGCTACAAGAAGAGAGACAGAAGCAGCCTCCTTACTTGACTGAAGATGTAACCATTTCCTTTTTTCTGCTCAGACCTCAGGCGTATCAGCAAAGCAATTTGGCCCATCACACATCTGTACAATCACTAGGGGGCTGCACAATTGCTAAGGGTAGTAGAAAGAAATGGTGGCAGTGTGCAAGCAGAGGTAGGGAAGAAATATAGACTCCTTCTTTGGCAAAGGTCCATAGTTAGAACAGCTGAAATTGACTACAGAACTGCACCATTATTCATGTGTTTGAGGGAAGGGGGGGATGAATCTGGGCACTGCAACAGGGATGCAGAAGCCTCACCTCTGGGAAAAAGCAGGCATAAATTTCTGTATCAATGGTTTCAGAAAAACACTGTTTCCAGCTTGGCAAAGGGGTTATTTTTAACTATGATCATTTTAATAATCCATTTTCCAACATAACCTCAAAAAAAGCTGCAGCTGTAATACTAAGCAGGCAGTGGGATGTAAAACAGGAGTAAGAATAAATGGCTGCAGATTTCTGAAGAAAATCCTATTCCTCTTGAGGTATTGTGGATCTGTCCTTTGAGCTCCATGACAGCCTTGAGAAGCTGACATTTATTCATTCAGTTGCAAACACTGTCCCTAGAAGTATATTTCAGACATTAGTTTTCAGACTAATATTGTTTTGCATACTGCATCACATAAACTAAGGGTGTGGTGTCCTTTTGTTAAAAGAAAACCAACCTGAAACATCACACAAACATGCAGGTAATATATTTTAAGAAGCCAAAAGATATTTCCCTAGCTTTTTTGTTTTTTTAACAATGACTCTAGAAATTCACCTGTGGTAGATAATGTCTTTATTTTCAGTTTCTTCCTCTAGATTAATTTCAAACACTGTGAATGTTTGTCAAAGAAATCAGGTGCGGTGGTACTATTCAACTCTTCAAAGCAAACTGAAACATTTACTGGGAAAGAAATGCAGCCTTAAAGAAAAAACACTAAGTAATATTCACAACTGAAAACTGTAGCCTGCTTTTAGGTACATGATGATCCTTCTAAGTAGGTCATCTCACTGAATTGTCTATGCTAAGGCAATTTCTCTAATTGCAGCTTTTCAGTTTTCAAGGTGCTCCTCTGATGTCACTGTCAGTAATGAATTAGACATCTCATCCTATGTGTGGACTGCAGTATCTACTAGCTGTTATTGAACATTGAATGCATAAAAATATTCACTGAGTCTGCTGTAGCCTTCCACAGACACCACCAAGAATTTAATGGGTTCCTAATAGCTTCTGAGTATGAATGATTACAAAGTGTTACTAGATTGTTTTGGTCATTTTATATTATTCTAGGTTGTGCAGGCATAGTATATTTAATGTAAACTCTGAACTGCTCTGATTCTTAAATATTTTTTTTTCAGTAGTTACAGGCTTCTTTTAAAGATTTTTAGTTGATATTGATATTGTCAAATTCAATTTTACTGTAGAGTCTGTCTATGGAGAGAAAACAGTTTAAGAATATTCAATAAAAGTAAAGTGCAAATGCCAACACTGGCAAAACAGTGATTGCACTTCTACAGTACACCAACCCCACGAGTTCAGCAGACTACACTCTGAAAACACAAATCTTCAAAAGTAATTGAGCTTATTCTGTAGTTTACAATTGACCAGTTATGTCAATAAGAATTTATACCTGTTCAAACTCATTAACAGCCTAACTCTACCAGCTAAAAAATCTATACATAGACTAAATCAAATTTCTACCTAGACAGACAGAAAAGACATACTGAGTGTAAAAAGCAAAATTTCTATTTTATCATTCCAACTTTCAAAGCAGCATATCTCGTTGGAACACTATTCTTTTAAACAATTTTGCTTTCTCAAGGAACTGAAATCCCTACCTTAAGGGCGAGAAGTATATAGAGAAATTATTTATAGATCATGCGTGATAACTCCCCACCCTTTTAATTATGTCAGATGGATTGATTACAAATAAGCATCTGGAAAGTCTGAAAGAGTGAGGATTAACAACTATCTGATAGCATAAAGCAGCTAAATCATATCTGAGAGCCTAGACACTCTTGTCAGTATGAACTATCTTACCTAACAAGCCAGCATGCTTTAACTAAAGACAACATTCCAATTCAAATCCTTTAATTCTAAGAATAATGATAATGTTTCTTAGGAAAACAGTGGTTTCAAGTAATACTAGCAAATATTTTTTTCAAAACATTTGAAGATACATACACAAACAAAACAAATTATTTGGTTGCTCTATTTTTTCCCATTCTATTTTCATTCTATTATATTCATTAAGTGGTATGGTTACCAGTTGGTACTTATTGTGCTACATCCAATATCAAAAGCTGGACATTCCAAACTAAATCACAAAGATCCCACGAAGATGTAAACCTAGGAGATATCAGAAACACTGTTCCCACAAAGACTTGCATCTTTGCTTAACATAAGCCCTGAGAAGACACATTGAAGACCCTTATTTTGGGGGTTACTAATATCACATAATATTAGCTATATGCACATCTTCACATAATAAATTATCAGAACAGAACTGGAAGCCACACTCAAATGGAGCTACAGCATTTAGCATACATTTTGGGACCTAGTGTAGCACCTGTCCTATGTTTATTTTGATTTTGTGATTCTTTTTCAAAGAAAAATAAAATATTTTAAATATTTCATATTTAAATTGGAAATATAAAGACTTTTTAATTTTAGCCAACATTTTGCTTTGGGTTTGATTTCTGCTTTTTCCAACCTTCATTTTTAATTGTTTATAACCTTTGCATGGACACAAGCATTTTGTCTCTTTTGACTTTACCTGTTGTTGCAAGTTAGTCTTCATCTGAAGACTTAATCTTCTGTTAGATCATGATCACTTCCAGTTATACTACTACATTCTGATGGGTCAAATGATTTTATATCCAGGTGAAAAAGTACCTGAACTATATAAATACACAAACAGAAGATCCTGTTTTCTTGCATGTGTTTTTAGCTATAAAAATAGATACCAATAAACAAATAAATAAATAAAAACAGAAACATATTACATATTGCTATGTGATAGCAAAGAACAATGGTATTAAAATTTTACTGAAGTTCTCCAAAAATTCTCACATGGTACAGGTCAAATCTGACGAAGGACGCAATCCTACAAGCTACCACAGACCTGAGACATATGCAGAAATGCAAACTATCTTTGAATTTATGGATATACCTAAGGACCTCCTCCCCATCTGTCCACATGGGAAACTGTCTCAGAAAAGCTGTTCTTTCATTAGTAGTACTTATTTCAGTATGCTCAAATAAAGAATAGAAACCTCAATTTCAATACATCAATAGGCACAAAAGCTGGTGATAGTGGGATTCTTTTCAGATGACAGTTGATTAAAAGACTGACATCTATAGTCTTAGCAAACGTTCTTCCCCTCTTCCAGCATTAACAAGACACACACTGAGGCTGTGCCTCCTTTATCTTGGGCTGCTGTTTCCAAAACAGTCTAAATCATGGTGTGCTTGCACCTCCATTGTTCTCCCTGATCTCACTGTTTGTCCTGTACCACCACTTTTCACTATTCATCCTCAGTGTATCTACAAAACACATACATAAGGTAAGCCTGGCAATTCAACACTCTGACACATATCAATGACCATGAGCTCTGCAGAGATGGAGGTTCCATGGTATACTTCTGTCCCTCCGTTCCTATTTTATTCCTTTCGTTGCCTACTAAACAATTGAAGATAACCGGTTCTCTGCCAGCTTTGTATGTGCTGTCTGCCCAAGTTCTCTTAAACCCTTTAAATAAATTTCCAAATTAGAACAAAAGCAGAGGAATTGTTTTTAACTCGTTTTTACTTTTAATTCGGGGATCTCTAGCAGAAAAAATAAAGGAGTGTTCTTTCCTGAAAGCTTGTCAATTTTTTCTGTTTACATCAACCATTAACAGAAAATACTGTCTTTAAGTACCTCTTAGCATCCTAGAGTACCACCAAAAAAAATAAAAAAAATATAATAATTATTTTCTCATAGTACTTTTGATCACAGGTCTAATTATTCTTCACTTACAGATGGCACATAAGCACAGAAACAAGATCTGCAAAATCTCTGCATAAAACAGTATATACCGAGTCAGCTAATATTACTGGCACAACAGGATTGGGCAGAACATATAAAACTGAAAACGAAAAAGTCTATCCAACAAAAATCATAGAGTCATAGAATCATTAAGGCTGGAAAAGACCTTCAAGATCATCTGGTCCAACCATCACCCTACCACCAGTATCACCCACTAAATCATGTCCCTAAGCACCTCATCCAACCCTTCCTTAAACACCCCCAGGGACAGTGACTCTACCACCACCCAGGGCAACCCTTTCCAGTGCCTGACTACTCTTTCTGAGAAGAAATGTCTCCTAATTTCCAGCCTAAACCTCCCCTGATGCAACTTGAAACCATTCCCTATAGTCCTATCACTGGTTATCTGCGAGAAGAGGCCGACCCCCAGCTCGCCACACCTTCCTTTCAGGTAGTTGTAGAGAGCAATAAAATCTCCCCTGAGCCTCCTCTTCTCCAGACTAAACAACCCCAGTGCCCTCAGCCGCTCCTCATAGGACTTGTGTTCCAGGCCCTTCACCAGCTTCGTAGCCCTTGTCGACATGCTCCAGGGCCTCGATGTCCTTCTTGTACTGAGCGGCCCAAAGCTGAACCCAGTACTTGAGGTGTGGCCTCACCAGAGCTGAGTACAGGGGGATGATCCCTTCCCTGGTCCTGCTGGCTACACTATTCCTGATACAAGCCAGGATGCTGTTGACCTTCTTGGCCACCTGGGCACACTGCCAGCTCATGTTCAGGGAAGCATTGACCAACACCCCCAGATCCTTTTCCTCTGCACAGCTTTCCAGCCACTCTGCCTCAAGCCTGTAGCACTGCATGGGGTTGTTGTGACCAAAGAGCAGGACCCAGCATTTAGCCCTGTTGAACCTCATCCCATTGGCCCCTGCCATCGATCCAACCTGTCCAGGTCCCTATGCAGGGCCTTCCTACCCTCCGGCAGATTGACGCTTCCCCCCAACCTGGTGTCATCTACAAACTTACTGAGGGTGTACTCAATTCCCTCATCCAAGTCATTCATAAAGATATTAAAAAGGATGGGCCCCAACACCAACCCCTGGGAAACACCACTGGTGACTGGTTGATGGCTGGATTTCACTCGGTTCACCACAGAACTCTGGGAGATTTTGTCCAAGGCTTGCTGAAGTCTAGGTAGACTACATCAACAGCCTTTCCCTCACCAGGATCAAACTGAATCATCTGTTCATGAATCATAAAACAAACAAACAAAACAGTAATATCGGAATATTGTAAAGAATGAATTCTTAAACAAAGGGAGCCAGAGTAGAAAATTATAGGTACATGTTTTACTATCAGTTTAGGAGGTGGTCCACTCTTCACTTCTCCCTGCATTATTTCAATGTTCTAAATGTGTTTCAAAGAGTATCCTGAAAAATGCCAGACTGCAGAAAACAGTTTTATGAGCACCACCATCCTTTTAAATAGTGACATAAATATGTGTAATTCAGCTGGCTGTCATTAAGTATACTCAGGCTTCTAAACCCCTCTGCTCAACATTTTTATCTAAGGTAAGAGTCTGGATTTAGGATTCATCTATGGTCCACCCTCACTTATTAAGCTGTTTTTGTTCTCTCTTTTCACATACAACTATTTTCTTCATTATTGACAGCAAAGGAAGATCTTATCTGCTCTTTCATTGTAATACCAACCCATCTAACTCCTTAAAAGAAGTAGTTCAGTTCAATGTCTTCCCCCAATAGTAATACTAGGCAATAAAATGAATAACAAATGAAAATTAAATATATATGTATATATATAAATTAAAATTACAGCATTGAAATTGTAAAGACGACGTAGTGGAGTGATACTTTCCTTTTTATTTTTATTTTTACATAAAAATCTGATCTTCCTAGGAAAAGCCATCTGAGCAAAAACAGAACATACTTTGAAATGTATTGGTATCTTTTACACAGTAAATAATAACACAAAAAATAACATACAAAGAAAAAAAAGTTTACTATTTTTCTCTTTTTTCTTTTTTTTTTAATCTAACGTTAATTACTTGCTTTCCTGATTTGCCTTATTGTACCTGAGTACTAGAGTTCTAATTGCTTTTTATTGGTTCTGCAATCACAATCCGTCTCCTTGCAGGAGATAATATTGTTTTCACATGGAAAGCACTGAAAATTTAGTTCTCATGAAATGGGTGACTGCAGGCAGAGCAGAACCTTAGGAACACTCTTCCAACACTGTTGTTTTAATCTGCTTTGTAAGCACTCTTCCTGTTCTTGTGATCCTCTTAACTGAGCATTTCCAGGATCTGTGTTGGGTGGTGGTTACTAAAATGCATGGGCTTGTTCAATGTGTTGACAAGAATCAAGCAAGGAGAAACTTAAGCCACACTGGATGACATAAACCACGTTTCTTCAGTGACAGCTAATGAAGTTGCACATTGTACCATAGTACTTGAAATGATTATTCAAACCTTGGGAAAAGTGGCGTTTCATTATTTTCAAACTTTTTATTTTAACCAAGCATATTTAAATATAATTTTGCACTTCTCAGACTTCTGCAGTTAAAGAAAATTTTATTTCCCACTGGAGCCAAGAGTTATCCTCCTTCTCATACCTCTCTTGAAAATTCATTTTCTTAATTAGTGCATGCATATCCCATAATTTTTGTCATTTTCAGGTGTCAGAACCAAGTGAAAACAATCACCCTGCATTTCAGTAGAGAATGGAGAGGAAATAGCAGAAAGCTAGTGTACAAACGGAGTTCTGGGATTGGCCCTGGAACAGTTCTTTACATTTCAGGAGAAAATACAAGGTCACAGTGTTGACTCCCACTGGGAAAAACATTTTGAAAAGAGTTAGCCTTGTGTGTCCCTCTGCAGGGGTGCATAGTCCCTGAGATGGACAAGTCTGAGCTCCCAGACTGCCCTCACTTCTGAGCTAATACTATCTGTCAGTTCCATCAATCTCTGTTGCTTGTCCTCATGTTGTCCTTCTCCCTGGGAATCAGCTGTTGCTGCCACTAAACCGTAATAAGAGGGTAATGCATCCTTGGCATAATGTTAATTAATATTTTAACACCTTGTTTTTCTAACCCTTCCAGATATTTTGCCACTCTCTCAAACTGCATATTCTTTTTCATCTTTATTATTGTATGTTACTTTTTATAGTTTGTAACAGAATATAAAAAGTTGGAAAATAAAATCCTTTTTATGATTTCATAATTCTCATTTATTGAATATTTTATTTTGCCATATTTTCATCATGGAAGTTACTGAACTTGCTACTTCAATTTTATTTCTCTCTCCCAAGCTCAACTTCAGACTGATGCTAGTTCTGAGAGTCCTGGCTGTGCACATTAACCTGCTCCCCTTGAATGAAAGGTGTTTGCATTGTCTCTGCTTGGGGAAAAAAATAAAATAAAAAAAAGTGACAAGCTATATATATAGTTTTCTGTGATTGAAAGCCATTTCTTTATTGGTATTCATCCAGAATTCTTGCCAAAATATCTCTTAAAAACAGACAAATAATAAAAACAAGAATGACATACTAAGCTTCTCTGGTGGGATACTGCTTCACTGCTTCAGCTGTGGGAATCTGAGGAGAAATTGAGCATTCATCAATTTGACCTAAATAATGAGAGGGAAAAAGAGGAAGATTTCCCAGTGTATAGTAAAATTAAATGAGCCTGGATGAAGAGGATGAAATGCTACAGTGAATCTAGGGAAAAAAAAAAAAAGCCATCATACATATATATGTACAGATATGTATATCTCTCTTAATAAATACATATATATATATATATATATTATGTGTAGGTAGCACACACATACCAAGAGGTCACCAAGTCTAAAGGATTAGCTAAAACTGGTTAAACAGCCATTGTCCTTATAAGAAAATGAAAACAATCTTCAGTTTTTATAGTAATTTTATCTTGGAGAGGTATTTGGAAATGATATCAGATCTGAAGAGTAATTAAATATATATCAGGTATTTGCCACTCCCCTGCCACATGTCTTTGACTAGCAATATTATTATGATTTTGCTGTAGTTCAAAAGATTGATCTCTGGTGATTTCACTTTGGTTGAACATACCTGCTATTTTAGCTCTGTTTCCAAAAGCAAAATTAGATGGCATATAGCCTCTAGTATAATATAACATAGCTGTTGAAAATGGGTTAGGATACACATGGTATATAGTATATAACAAATGCTTTAGACTGTAAATGTTCAGAAACACAAGAATTTACTTTTAGACAAACCTTAGTCAAACTAATTAATCAAATGGAGAATACTTAATCATTTATTTTCTCCTTCATGCTTTGAAGTAGTGACAACTGAAAGTAGAGACAGAAAAGTTGGGTCGCTTGCTCTACTTGACATGGGTCAAAATATGTCTTAAAATGAATATGTGTTGTTTTCCCCCATTTCTCTTTGAATTTTAGATTATTTCTTCCTTGTGTTATTCTGTAAACCTGCTGAGAGTATACAATTCCAAATCAAAATTAAAACAGTAAGCTACCTACCTATGGAGGAAAAATCTGAAAACATCAAGCACAGATCATTATGCAAAAAAAGGCAATAGCACAGTTGGTAAGAAGTGTACTTGCACATAAAAAGTAACGATGACTTTCAGAGCCTGTGACATAGTGATTCATCAATATGGGAAATCGGCTATAATCAGGAATGACAGGAAGAACATTCATAGAGGACTGTAATGAAAAAAAGGCTGATAATATACAGTTAACAGGTACCTTGGCAAAATGCATTTTTAGTGCTCTCAAAATACATTTCTAAATAGCTTTTTTTTTCCTGTATATTTGAGTATGAATTCCATTTCAAAGCTTTGTATACTTTGATTTTAAATCTGAAATAATTAAAAGTTGATAATGTCTTAACATGTCTTGTCATCTCATTCATCGTTTTCATACCATTTTTAATAGTAATTCTAACATGTTAATGGGAGCATTACAGACTGTTATCTTACTTGCTAAGACTCTTAGATCTAAAACAGCAAGTATACCTCAAAGAAAGGAAGGAGATTACTGAACAGATTATTTTATTTAAAAAATAGCTTGCATGCCTAAGTTCTTCCCAAACATTTTTGTGCAAGTACAAGCATGACTGCTAAATTTCTTCTGCAAAGTAATTTGGTTTCACACCCACCTCAGTTTTCCTCTGTTTCTTTTAAATAATAAGGTACTTTGTAAATTCTTTGGTTGAAAAACCTATACTGTACATATTCTAAATAATGTACACTAACCTTTCTTATTTCATCTTGTTCATTTCAGGGTTTTCCTAGGACTGTTTCCTGTATTTTGGCTGGCTACTCTGTCACATGCAGTGTTTTTACTGTGATATCTTAAGCTGATATTCAAATGGCAAAAAAATAAAAAATGACACAGAAAATATCATTGATGTATGTCAAACAAACACAGAAAGAAATTAACCAGCAGACTGACTGGAAGGAGTTAACAATATTATTCCCAAAGCAAAAGCTACAATTCAAGACAAGTAATGGCAACATTACTGGATGTGATTACTTTGTTTCATAATGTAAAGTAAAATATAAAAGCATCAGTCATTTTTAAATTTGATTCCAATGTCTGCAAACTATCTGTATTACTTGTACTGTCAGCAAATCTCTGCATAAAGGATTTAATTGCTGTGGTGGAAAACATTTGTAAACTACCATAAATGACACGAGTATTGCAAGCATAAACTAACACGAAAGCATGCTGTTCCCCAAAATGTTTAATTCTCACTATTCACAGCATACTACATATTAGTAGTCTTTCTGGGAAGTGACTACATGTGTAATAAACATTAAAAAAATATGTAAGAAAGGAAAACCGATGAAAGTATATCGACACAAAGCAGAAGATGCATCTATTGTTTTTCTGTTTGAGTAAATTAAGCTCTCTCCAGACAGACCAACAGTTAGCTTCTTGTTCCTTCAACACTTTATTTTTAACGATAAACACGGAACATTGTAAATAAAAAGCCTTTAAAGACACTTCCAAAAGATCAGACTGAGACTTAGGAATTTTCTTTCTAAGGTCATTATCAGAAAACCCTTGTGATGAAAAGAACATTTTTCAAAAAGTTACCTTTAGCCTGTGAGCTAATGAAAACCAGTAAATTCTGTATTAAAAGCCCATGACTGCAGTAAATTATCCCTCTGCTTCAGATGCACCTCAGATATTAAAGATTATGGAAAGTGCTATCCAAATAATGTGGTAGTTCTGTTGCATTCAAAAAAAAGTGATTTCATACAGTCATAAAATTTTACCTCTCCCTGGGGGAAAATTTAACAGTTTCAGGTGGAAAATCTTTTACAATTAAGTCTGACTCATTGGCTTCCTGGTCCTAACCTTCAGACAGGAAATAACAAGTTTTCTATAACGTTTACAAAAAAAGTGCTGCTACTAAAAATCCATTCCCATATTTTTAAGCTGCACTGATTTGTAATTATACAAATTATTTACGTTATTTCAGTCCACTCTGGAAAACAAAGACTTCCTAAAGATTCTGATGAACTCAGATCTTAGCCACATTCAAAATGGATCATCTTCTACAAACATGTTTAATTAGGTCTCTTCAGTTAGTTAACCTGAACCACACTGTTATTGCAAATTACACAGTACACGTGCACATGCAATATTTCATCAACTACAAGAAAAAAAAATAAGTCCTATAGTAAATAGTTAATCTAACTGGTTGCAGATGTAGAGCTTCCATTAACTCACAGATTTAATATTTTAGAGCTTATATTTTATATCCCTACCTAGTTCACTAAACATCATAAGCCTTTATTTTGTAGTCTTGATTATGGGCCAGAAGTGAGCACAGAAAGAGTAAAATAAAGGACTGAGGAACACACTCACAACACAATACTGGCAAGGCAGTAGTCCCTAGCTTTCCAGATTCTGCAACCTAGACCTGTGTTAAAACAGGATCTATCTGCATCTTAGAGTGCATTATGTAATCAGAACTCTACCTCAGTGTGGCTTTCTCCCCTTGGGTAGAATATGTAGAGGTGGACAGTACAATTGAACGAACACAATGCTCTGTCACTTAAAGCATAGAGTAGGCAGAAAATGAAGATAGAAGAGCTGGTGAATATTTTTTTCGATTTCATTAAGTTTCCTTCAGTTTATTTGGAAAGTAGACTGGTTACCAACCTGAAAAATTTTCTGTTCCCTGTGTTTAACTCCTCACAACAACAAGGTGTGGTGAGCTGAAGCATCTCAGAAATAAATTTTGCCATGTGGAACCATTTTTATTTTATTTTAAAGCACAATGACACCTGACATTTTTCTGTGTGTGCTTTAAAGGCATGCGCAGCACTTCCGATCACTGAGATCTTCAATATTCTCACTTATTCCTATCCTAATTCTTAGTCTGGTTCTTGAAATACTTGATACCCAAAACTAAAGCTGACCATCTTCCTGCAGTTTACCTACTTTGAAATTGGTTTTCCTTCTTCTGACTGAGAGTTTTAATTGACTAGGTCATATAAATTGGCAGAGTCCTGAGTGCCCCAATAGGCCTTAGTGACCCTGAGCAGCCTCACCTGGGACTTCCCACACACTCATTCACAACCTCTGCCATGTGCTCAGGAGCTCTCAGACCTGGGCACCCGAACTGTGCCTGAGCTACGGTGGACGTTGCCTTTCCTCTGTCCCCTGCTGATCCTGAATTGCAGACTGGACTTCTTTGGCAGATCTTGGACGTAACACCACCTCACCTTGTGTGGCAGGCACCAGCCTGTTGATGGGAAACTGTTGTTCTCACCACCTCTCCTCACCCTGCTCAGGCACTGTCTCCCATCAGTCATGGTGCTTCCCAGCCTGACCTTTGGTCCCCTTGGCTTAGGCCTCCTCTTTATTCCTGGAGCAGCCTCATGGTTCCTGCTCCTTGGTAGCTGTCACAGACACTAAAGCCTGAGTTTAAATGGAGCTCTGGGATGATCAAGCAGACATTGCCTCAGTGAGCAGTCTGGGTGAGACACAGGAGGGTAAACAAAGTCTTCTGGGGCACTCAGGGTTCCACACAGAGACTCAGAGTATGTGCCTGACTTGCAGACTACACTTTAGTCAGTCAAAGTTCACTAACAGCAAGTATTAATACTACTGACTGCAGGCAGAAATTCTCAACAAGGGGTTCCATATCTCCCTGGGAAAATCTGTAGGCCTTTCTAAACCCCAGAAGATTGAAAACTACCATATACATACAGAAATTTATATTCGAATATATGATGTCTGAAGCTTCTTGTGACCAAAACGACCATCTACAAAATCTCCAGTAACAACCAGATAAAGACAAACATTGGATAATAGGACAATATTTTTCATTAGTAATTGTTGATTATAGTTCTTATCAGAATGGCTAGTAGAAAGCTCACTTTTGGCATATGTAGCAAATCTAGTCTATAAACAGACTTTGCCTTAGTTCTCCTTTCTGGCAAGACATGGGGAACACACACTGCAATTTTTGCTGCCAAACTGCCAGTTTTAGCATCAAGCTTCTATTGTCTGTCTGTGATCTCATTCTTCTGCCACATAAAGCAGCAACACACTCCTCAAGTCTGAAAAGGCTGTTTGCAGGGAATGATAATGGTGAACATTTGGAACTGGATTAGAACTAATTAAAATACTCTCACTGAAGCCATTGGGATTTATACAGAATATGTACCACCTTTTACAGAACTAATATCTTTAACATTTTACTAGGAACACATGCTAAAAACATGTAACAAAAAACCAAAATTCTGCACAACTTTTAATATTAACTGGGATTATGAATTTGTAAATATTCATCCTTTTTAAATTATAAGTGAATACATAAGGAGAAAAAAAACATTGAAAGGAAACTCTTGAAAGAACAGAAGGCTGAATGAACAATAACTCTGGGAAGCTGGTGCACTTGGGGACCATGGGTTTGATATCCTGTGTTGCCATAGAACTAACTTTTTAGAAATATTGTCAAAGCACATGATATTCTATGACATATAAGGCAAGGGCAGGAAGGGTTGATGTCATAAGTCTTCAATTGGTTGAATCTTAGATTTGGATCACACTAAGAAAATCTATTAACATCATGGCTCTGTAGGGAGAACAACATATATTAACATTGCCAATTGTTGAGACTGAATATATAAATTCTTCTCCTTTCTTAATTCCCCTTAAAAGGGATTCCATGAAAAGGAACTGGAATAAAAATGAGGAAAAAATTTTCTTTACAGAGGGAAAGATGAGCAATAGTTGCATAATATTAAAACAAAGCAAAACAAACAAAATTAAAAAAGAAAAAACTTGCTCTCTAATATATGTGTTCCTTCTAAAAGTGTTTATTATAGCAATGTGGACTGTAGTACCTTAGGCAGACAGAGAGGTAGACAGTCATTTTAATGATTCCCTTCTAATCCGCAAGGTTCAGTATAAATAGATAAAACAAACATTTAGGAGAGAGGGTACACAGCAGGCTTGTTTACTTTTTCATGTTACCTCCATGTTTTTTAAAAAAATGGAGTATCAGTAGTATTTAGAGCACCTAATGTGCCTGACAGGAAAACAGAACACATTTCAAGAATACATGTTACAAAATAAAAACTATCTGGTAATTTCCTGAAATCTAACCTCAGAGGGGTTCAATCCCTAAAACATATGGATTCCCCAAATTTTTCTAAACTTTTCATCAAGTTATTTTTATCTGTGCTAGATTTGCAGCCACAACGTTCTTGCTCTCTGACACCTCAAATGTAAAGAAGTCACCATCCTGGCTGAGCTGCAGTCTGAAGATATTTACTTTGAGTTTGTCTCCAACTCAATTAATTGCTATCCCTGTTTTGCACCTTGGCTTTTTACTGATATTGCCGTTGAATAAAACCAATACTGACTCAAGCTGTTACTCAAATATAGGACCGCCTAGTGGTACCATGCTCACTTTTGCTTTCAGTGTAACTAAAGACATTGCTAGTATCAGTAAATCAGGGAAACAGTGCCACATCAATAATGTCCCCTGAATGCCACAGATAAGGTGGACCATCTCCTTATCAACACCTCAATTACGCTCACTCTCAAAGTACATTGAAGTACCACTAGTCACACTTGGCAGGCTCATCTGACGTCTTCTCCAGCACTTGGGCTGCAAAGTATTTAAATGTTCCACATTACTAATACCAATGTATTTCCATCTTTCTTCTTTTCAGGCTTGGCCTATTATTATCACTTTTCATATTCCAAAGAGACATTAAGACTCCCTCACTCACCCACAAGAGGGCACCTAGATGACTCATATCAATTTTTTGGATTCAAGGACAGAAAATGTTCCATACACTACCAGTGCCAGCTGACTAATAATGAAAATTGGTTTCCTGCTGCAAGCAGTACTCTTGCCTACTCCATGGCTGGGGGAGCATATACTCAGTATTCTGCAGAGAGTATAAGAACAAACAATTCACCTGTGTTTGTATAGACACATAACTTTAATGTAGGCAAAATAAACAAATTAAGTCCCAGTAAAACACAGCAACCAAGCTCTAAAAGTCATTTTCCCTTTTTGGAAAGCAACAACAAAAACAATAAAACACACATACAAAAAGTAATCATATGTCATAAATGTTTAAATTTAATAAGCAAAGCAATTAAAAAAAAAAATCTTGCTTCATCACCCAATTAGTTCTTGATTATAGCCTACAATTATCTTTTAAAAGCATCACATTTTGGTGGCCTCAGGATATACATCACATTGATTAAGTGCTCAGTTCCTTGAATGCATGTGTATTAGCCTCCATTGAAAAAAAATAAAATAAAAAATTTATAGTAATGCAAATTGTAGTGCTGGGTCAATACTCATTGCTTGCACCCTGAGAACAAGGGGCATTCCTGTAAAGGAAAGGCAGCTTTTAATTTAATTCAAAATTTCACAGGAATTTGAATCAGCATACTTTTTCTACCCACTGCATGTGCTCTTCGCCTCCTGACCTCCACATTTCAACAGCAAAATTCACAGCCATAGTATATAACTCTTCCACTCTGTGTTGTTACAGAACTACTAAACCAACAGGTAAGAGTGTTTTTTAGTTGTGCTTTTAACACTTTTAAAAATCTTTAAAGATCTTTAAAAAAACAACTCTACATGTTTACAAAGCTGTTATGAAGCACATCCACAGTTCCCTTTGCATCAACCATACTCCAGTTATGCCATACAAATTCTTGGAAAGTTTTACTGAACTAAAAGGTTTTCTAATTAAAAATACACATTACTAAAGTATTAAAGATCAAAGGCAACACAGATTTTTTTAGTTCAACTGTTTTAGATTATTAAATAAAATTGAGTTTAATACGTAAACAAATGCTGTGTGTTTCTGTCAGCGTGTTTCTTCACTGGGTGGACATTGCAGTTCTTTTCTGAAAGACCAAGATGCACTAAGCTCGAGCCTAGAACAGTCAGCAAACATTTTATTCCCATCCCTACCAAATAACACATATCCTTTAAAACATTAAGTGGGATATTAATACTTATCAGGTCATGCCCTTAAGCTATTCATGTGTCAGCAAATATACTGAGTAAAATTATTTTGGTGATTTCTATAAGGAATACTTACTTTGAGAGAAGTCACAACACTGACAGATTGAAAGAGTTTTTACAACAGCCTCTCAAATAATGGAAATAGCTTTCCTTCCTCTGGACTGTAGAGCAGGGATTCACCAAACCCATTTATTACTATAAATACAAAAATTAGCAAACATTTGTTCTTCTCAGAGATGCCTAATTCCCCTGGAAGAAACATTTTCTCTATCCAGAGTGCCGTTCTACTTAATTACTTTGTACAGTTGGTCATAACAAGGAAACTTCTATGTTATGCTCCAAGAACATATGGAAGATAAATGTTTACTAAATGTTGAAAGAAAGAAAGAAAGAAAGAAAGAAAGAAAGAAAGAAAGAAAGAAAGAAAGAAAGAAAGAAAGAAAGAAAGAAAGAAAAAGAAAAAGAAAAAGAAAGAAAGAGGGAAGGAGGGAAGGAGGGAAGGAGGGAAGGAGTGGAAGTTAAACAGAAACCCTACCAGGTGCAAAGTTTGTCATCAGTATTACTAACACTTATGTATCATCACTACAACAATCTTCACTGTATCTCAGATGGCAAGATTATCCAAGTACTGTATAGATGATATGTATCATTTATAAGTTATTACAAAGTCATAGAAAGTTTTCTGTGTCAGAGAAGGAGCATCACACAAGTGGCAATTCAGTTCTCCTTATAAAGAGAATAGAATTTGGCAAGATAGAGAAACAAATGTGAGAAATAACCATTACTCAGAGGTGTTTTTTTTTTTTTTTTTTTTTTTTTTCTTAATTAATTGCAATCCCAGAAAGGGATTTGAGCAAGATTTCCTGAAAGTCAAAGGTATGACTACCATAATATTTTCTAAAGTGACTGATAAGCCAAAAAAAGGCTTTGATACAATAAAAGGCACCACATGGGTTATTCTTGAATTGCTCCTTGGTCACTTCATTTAAAAGATATCTCAGAAAATGTTGAAGTTCTTCCATTTTCTAATCTAAATTATAATGCTGTTTTACAACAGAAATAAAGTGCAATGTGCAATTTTAAATGCTAAACAAAAGTGAACCGGAGGAGAATTTCTGGGAGTCTCACTATCTCTACAAAGTTAGTCAGTCCAAAATAAATCAGCACTCCAAATAAAACTGCCTGGAAGAGGTGTTGTGGTTTAACCCAGTGAGCAGCTAAGCACAACACAGGCATTCACTCACCCCTCATTCCTGCAGTGGGATGGGGGAGAGAATTGAAAAGAAAAAAAAAAAAAGTGCAAGAACACATGCCATTATCCTTTAATCTCTGAGATAAAGACAGTTTAAAGAAGGGGTGGAAAAATTAGAGATGCAGAATACCATCAGCTTATCACGAGCTGACCAATGCCCAGTCGGTCCACAAGCAACAGAAGCCTCCCCAGCAAATTCCCTCTATTTTATGGTAGAGTGTGATGCCATATGGTTTGGGCCAGCTGTCCTGGCTGTGTCTCCCCCCCAGCTCCTTGTACACCCCCAGCCTCGTCACTGGCAAGGCAGCATGAGAAGCTGAGAAGTCCTTGACTTAGCATAAGCAACAACTCAGCAACAACTGAAACATCAGCGTGTTAGCAGCATTATTCTCATCCTAAGCACAGTGCTGTATGGATACAAGAAAGAAAATTTACTCTATCCCAGCCAAAACCAGGGAAGGATGTGAGGTGTCCAATACCCTAGTGTTAGGGTTGTTTATAGACTAATAATGAATAGCACATTGGACACATCTTGGACAGTTGCTTTCTCCATGAACAGACAACTGCATGGCCAGAGAGCGAACAGACAAGCCGTAACTCCAGCACATACTGCAGGAGATGTTTATGCTTTGTTGATTTTGATTTTAGTGATTAAGGTTCTCAAGGTAGGAGCATGTTTTACCGTTTCCACATAGGGCCAGATAAATCATGTTCTTTCACAAGGACTCATTTTAGCTGATTAACACCCATTTTATTTTATATTGGTTCCTAAACTATGTTTGGATGATTGGTATATTTATTTTTTCTGGCCTTGTAGTTTATCTGAGCAAACACAGAGAACAACGCTGATGCAATTGTCTTTTAATCTCTGTGTATTTGCTATTGTTTGGTTCAAGATGTTCAAGTACTGGTATCTTAACCAGAGACTCATTTCATAGCTCAGAACACCAAAGAATGTATTATGAATGAAATATGTTTCACTTGCTGTCAGCCATAGGAACCGTCTCCTCTTTATGCAAATGTGGACGTCTCAACTCATTTCAAAAATTGAATGTTGTACACTTACAAGAAGTGCATATTCTTTAAGTCAGAGTGATTTGACTTGATATTTTCATTTTTTTACACAGTAACGACATATAAAAAATGTACAAATCAAATGAAATTCCTTCTTTACATTGTGTACCCTTAAATTTAAAAATCAACTGTTATGCTACAAAACTTTTATTCTTTCAACTACTCACTCCGTGTAGTGATTATGCTATATGGAAAAGTGTTTTTTTCTGAATTTTACCTAGAAATAGTCATATTATGCAAACAAAAGGAGTACCACCTCATAAATTCTAATAAGGCCACATGAGACCATCATGACAAATGGGACAAAAGGTATGCCATCAATGAGAACAATATTCTATGATTCTATGATTCTGTTTTTAAAAACATTTGAAAGTGATTGCCAATATATCACCTTTTTTTTTTAATGCTTTCCTCCTATATTTACTTCAGATCTTTGTGAATGCAGGATGTTTCTAAATTACAAGACATCTGTGAAAACAGCTATATATGAAAAGTGCGCAAAGAATAAAATATACAGGAAAAGGCTTTTAATTCCTCTAAAATTCATTCTTCTTTTGGTCATTTTCAACTTTATTCTTTTAGATGTAATATACAAATACAAAAGGATAAAAAGGGACATACAGAAAACATATTGTTTCCTCTTTAAAACTGAAGGTATGCTTTTATAACCTTTATAAGTTTTTATAAATATCGACCCATAGACACGATGTGTTTTTTTATTATTTATTATTTATTGTACTGAGAAACACATCCATCTGAGTTTTTCTGTGACTATTAACATGACAATATCTGCCATGGCTACTCATGTAAATTCTGTTTAAATGCAAGTTTAAAGTATCTCTTAGTATATGGAATATTAGGAGGATACACATTTTCTGGTCAAATGATTAATTCTCAAAGTAGTTAAGACATTATTTAGAATCAAAGAGAAAATAATTACCGGAGAAAAAGGATCATTAATTTATATAGCTCTTTTTATCCAGCAAAATCTCTATACTGACAGATTCTGGGCGAAACTCACACAGAATGCCATTTTGTTCAGCTTGTTGGAATTTCTGAGGTGTCTGTTGGGGCTTAAGTTAGTGTATAAATGTATGTACAGAGAATTGTAATAATTTTATATTGTTTTCCTCCTCTCACAACTGAGATGCAAACACCTGTAGAGGACATCTTTGGAAACTGACACTGAGCCCTTACACACACTTGATAGCTCACTTATCTTCATGTTGTTTATAGGCATTCAGTATTATATGTCTCAAAATATTTTGCATGGATTAATACAGTCCAAAAATCAAGCACAGTAACATCTTTGTAAGACAGAAAATGTTTTCTACAAGAAAAATTAAAGGCCTCTCTCTGCCAATGCCGGTATTATGACAAAATGGACCTGAGTTTAACGTATACTGCTATTGTGAAGCTTGTGGTGATGGATAACAATGCCCCAGGATGTATTATCAACAGCTTCACTAGCAATAATTATTCCCTTCTGCTTTAAAATTACATCAATATTAGTATGGACAATTTTGCTTCTCTCACCACGGCCACTTTGTAATAGAAATGAAATTCACAGTGAAAGTGGTAAAGAATTGGAATGCTGCACAGAAAGCTCTGGGATTCTCATTCTAGCAGATACACAGACTTGACTGGACAAGCCCTGAGAAACTTTATCTAACTATAAAAGTTGGTTCTGCTTTTAGAAGTAGGCTGGACAGAATGACCTTAAGGAGTCCCTTCAGATATGAATTACTCCACTGTTTGTTTGCAGTAGTACTGTGCAGAAAATCTCTTGCAAATGTTAAACTAGGTTTGAATGAAGGGTAATCTACCTGCATCCCAGTCCACACTGTACGGTAATCTCAGTCACGTTTGTGGTTCATTCAGAGCATCATACTGATGTACTAGACTTCAACAGAAACCAGCTATTGTAAACATCTTTGTTTCATTTACAGTATTCTGCAGCCAGTGATGAGAAGCCATACTGAGGGAAAGAAAGACAGGCTCCATATGCATAGCAGAGGCTCTCATAAGCCTTAATACTCCTTCTTTGTTGATGTTGCTATTTTATCCTGAACAGATCACGGTTACAAAATTTCCAGACCCAGTAATGAGAGTATTGGTCATTTGTCTGACATCATTACGTGCATTTTTCTTTGATGCTCTCCCTGTCGTCAGATCTTGATTTTTTTAAGAAAATTGAAAGGAAATAACTGCTGTTATTTGAAAATCAGGTGTTGCTCATGCACTGAGAAAGAATGTTATAAAGATAAGTGAATTTGGTGTTAGAGGCAGCCTGTGCACCAGCTACACTTCAAGAAAGACAGTGAGTCCAGCTCATGAGAGTTGATGTCTAGACACCCACAATATTGTCCAAAAGCAAAAGTCATAATCACTTGCATATCTAGATGCTGATACGATAAGTAGGAGGCCAGGATATGTGAAACATTAACTTTAGGTGCATTCACCCTCTGCATTTGGAATTTAATTTAATATGTTGATTAAAAACAGGTAAAAAAAAAAAAAAAAAGAGAGAGAGAACTTTGCTCTGTAAAATAAAGTACATGCATTTTCTAGAACCGCAGACCATTGCAATACTTCATCTTACCTTTCCTTTTCAGGACCAACAAAGTCTGCCTTGGAAGAAGCACCCCAATTATTCACAGATCCATAAATCCCCTCAAAGAGAGCTAACAAGCCTGTGCTATTGGATCTTCTATAATCTGTACCAGACAATTTACTTTGGATGAGCGTTAAAAAGCAAAATAGTATCTGTTGCCTTCATATCTACACAAGAAAGAGATTACAAATGTCCTTTAGGGATCTTTTAACATGATCAGGAAATGGAAAAATATACTGTTGATCTTATCTTTGTTGTTGGTAGTGCTTGGATATATTTTGTGATGGAATTTTCAAGTGCCTTGCTTTTTAATGAAAATAAATATGACTTTGGTCCTGTTTTTACAGACAACAAGGATCCGAGACATACAAAGAGGCAGGATTAAAAGAACTCATCTAGATAAAAAAGAAATAACAGAAACCTACGTCAGAGAGCAGTGACTTCCAGCTGGAAGTGTTGTTCTGAGGAACCACTCATTTCTCTGCCTTAGGAGTGGCTGGGAAGACCACTTATTTTGTAAGGCTGCAGCAATGTCTGGCTGACATGGGGGAAATACAGTCTCCAAAAACAGCTTCTTGGGATTAGCACTGTTACTCTTACAGAAAGGCAAGTTTGTCCTCCAGCTTTACATGCCATGAAAATGGTGCCACTTAAAGACCCAGAGGCACTATCAAATGCTGCAAGTAAAGTCATCTCTGGGATTCATGGTTACATGTATTTCTAAATAATCAGCTCCCATGATGCATTTCCCAGAGCTCTTCCCTACATACAACTTGTATTGGTATTAATGGGGAAAAAAGATTATAGGATGGTTTAGTGCTGCTACCAACTGCATTCATCGTAACTTGTATTTCAGTCAAAAACCTACATGTGCTCATGAGACACCGACTACTGCCCTAGAGCAAAGAACATAACTAGAACCACAGGTCCATGACCACAAAAACAGTCTGCTAAGAAGGAGATAGCCAGCTACAGGGATGATGCTTTGTTTTAAAAGTATTTTGCTTCTGGCAAACTAACTTGAAGCTGCAGCAACACCACATTTTTCATGAATCTCAGACCAATATGATGCTATATGCCCTGTGTGCTGGAACGGCAACATGATATGTAAGGTACTATTCATATTTTTGCTATTGTGCATTTTTAGTTCAGTTAGAAATACTTGGAAGGAATGCCCATCTAATCATGAAAATCTGATGTTTTGTTGATGGATATCGAGGCTTCGCTGTCAGCAGATGCTCAGCAGAAATGCGGACAAAGGTAAGGATCCAGTCTTGGGAATGAAACAGTATTACAATATCTTAATTAGTAAACTGTATTACACCATAAGCAACTCAACTGTTATGCCTGCAGCATTTAAACATTTAGTAGCCTCTCTTGGTGGGGAAGTTGACTGAGAGTTCAAACCACAAAGAAGGAAATTACATGTTTTATGTTGCTTTACCCTATCTGATTTTTTTTAGAAATGGGACATTTCAATAATAATCATACTAAAGAAATCAGCTTTTGATGGTATTAAATGTGTACATATTCGTCTCTCACTTACATAAAAATGGTATTTTGAGACCAAGCCTGACTAGCACATCCACAGGCTGCCAACCTATGTATTTACAGGAAAATAGTTACTTTGCATGTTTAGAATGTCTCTGAAAGAACAACATAGCGATACACAGAATCAAAGGTAAATTAAAAGCCTGTTACAGTTGTTTTTGCAGCTATGAAAAAAAAAAAAAAAAAAAAAGGCCCATCATATTTTGTAATGCAGATAATAGAGAATCTATCCCATTTAATTCAAGACTGAAACACTGCTAATTTTGAAGAGAAATTTAAATATCTGTTTTCTTACTGGTGTCAATACTTTGAGCACACTTTTAATTATTTTTTTTCCATTTAGTTGCTTAAAAACACTTAAAAGAAAACAAGCTCTAAATTCAGCCCTCTGTATCACTTTTAAAAAGACGCTGATTCTAAGATGAAAATATTATGCACTACATAATACAAGGGCGGTGGCAGCAGCTGTTGGTTCCCTATCATAGGTTTGCAAACACATTTAATCTGATTGATGAGCTTTTGTTTAAGCAGGCATTGATATGCATGCTGTGACGCATATGGGTTGCAAAGATTCACAGCAACGTGCAGCCCAGGTGATCTGCCTCTGAGGTTAAAACAACTTTTATATATCTGAGGATGTGAAATCCATTAATACTATTTTCATACAACACATATTATATAATTATATAGCTGGATTGATTCGGCTTCCAACTGAAATCTACAACATGATTCATGCTGATTTTAACAAGGAGGATCAGGACTACTGTGGATAAACATTCGTCCTCTGTGCTTTGGACACATCATTTTAAAAATTCATTTGACATCAGGCATCAGTGCAAGCAACTTATGCAATCTTACATAAACAGGTACATAAAATCTCAGTTACAGATTTCATGTTATCACCTGTGATAACACTGATAACACTGTATTTTATACATATAACTGAACGCTTCATGTGATCTTCCTTTGTTGCAAACATCTTTCTTGCATGCTCTTAGGAACTCAGGAGGAAAGAAAAAAAAAAAAAAAAGGCAGCACTCTTGTGTTTTACTATTATTAAAAATTAACTAGAGTTCTGAAATATAGAATCAGTAAACACTTGTCTTGACCTCATTTGACCAAATAACAATCTATTCTTCCAGAATGCAACGACATGTGATTTTACTTCAAGTTGCCATTAGAGAAAGCCTATGTCTTGCCTGTGTCACTGATATTCAGGGCCATCTTTATTGAATTAAAAATAGGAATACAGCTTCAGAAATACAGATATTGAACCATTGTGTTTTTTCTTTCTTTCTTTCTTTCTTTCTTTCTTTCTTTCTTTCTTTCTTTCTTTCTTTCTTTCAAACATCATTTAAAGATGTTTGGAGCCATCATGTGTATCAATAACATTAATTGACAGACTGTCTTTTTGTCAGTAGTTGGCCTATGGGAAGCTTTTCTCCAAATACATGCATTTAAGTCCACTTGGAACATATTATGCCTATGTAATTCTACATTCCTGTGGAATTTAGAAAAGAAACGTTTCCTGACCTCACATTACAAAAACAGATGTTTAAAGAAAGAAACAAAGAAAGAGAGAGAGAAAAAGAAAGAAAGAAGGAAGGAAAATACATGCAAAATAACCACTGAAATGGTTTAAGGCAAGCTATCATTCAGTAAAATTACAGAAAATGACTAGGTGAGGGGGAAGGAATGGAGTCTCCGCTTTATCACGGTGCCTTCTTCTTTATGAAAATGCTGAAAAAAATGCTTAGTTACAGAGAAAATTATGAATATTATACAAAACATCATAATGGTAGTTTTTCTTCCTGCGAGGACCTCAATCCATGAAATGAAAATCCATTGTAAAACTTCAGTAATTCAGAAGGACATATGGCATAGTAAATCAGGGCTCTTTCCCTTAGAGAACTCAGAAGAAAAACACTTCCAACATAAGTATACCATTAACAACGTTTCTAATTGGAGAACTTTATTTGGTTTTAGTTTTGTTTGTTTGTTTGTTTTTTGTGAAATCCTTTGTGGTTAACTGTAATTTCATCAGGAAGTTCCTTCCAAAATCTCCTTATGGTTCAACATCTAATACTATCCACAATTCTCTCACAAGGCAATAGTCTTTGGTTTGTGCAACCTCTACAGATCAGTTTAGCTTCTCCCCCTCTTTCCTAAGGCAGAAGTTGTTGTGAGCTCCCTGCACTGCAGTGCAATGCAGCCCAAGTACCAGCAGTACGAATAGTGTTTGTCTGGGTAGGTTTCCCTTGTGTTATACTAACCTCTGCAATCCCCCCATCTCTATCAGAGATACACTCAGCAGCCTCCCAACTCTTTACAGGAAGGAGAACAGGATACTATGAATCACTGAGGAGCCTCTGGATGATCTCAACCTCTTTTGATGAGACAATCTCCCTCCTCCCTGCCTATTTTATATGCATCTTCCTCATTTCTTTCTTCTTTCCTCACCCCACCCCCCGCCACCTTTCTGCACAGATGTGCTGTGGCCACCCCAGCCCCATGACTCAGCTCCCACTCTCGCCCCCATATACTGGGCACCCACGGTGCTTCACAAGTTTAGGCACCCAAGACTCATCAGTGCCCTCCATGCTCAATTACTCCTGTGTCACCTCGCCCTGAGGTCCCTGGAGTGTCCTGCCACTGCTCAGGGCTGCCAGACTGGCTCTTCTTTTCTTTGCATCTCTCAAGCTCTTCTGCCCTGCATTCCCCCCCAAAAGCCCTCACTATCCCATCAGTCTTCCTAACCCCAGGACCTGGACTTCAGTAAGGATTTTGTCCAAGAAACCAACTCCATGCTTCCTTTGCGTGTACTGCCTAGACACCTCTCAGGTTCTAAATCCCCAAAGTGGTAGGAAAGCAGTAACTTTGTGTGCTTTGGAAAACTCCTCTCCTGAAGCTGTAAGGAAGGGAGTCCCCCCCTTCCCCTTATGGGTGGTGAGTGCTAAACTATTCTCCCAGCGTAGTCAATGTGAATCATGATCCTTACAGGCAGCCTGCAGTAAGAAAAGGAACATAGTTTTCCAAAGCACTCAAACTGTTTATTTTCTTTCTTTTTTCCTTTCTGTTGCATAGCCTGAAACCCTCCCTCTTCCCTCCTAAACACATCTTAGAAAGTGTTGGCTCCCAAAGTAGTTGAAATCTCTATTCGCCTCCTGCATCTTTGATTTTCCTTACCATCCGTACCACTAGGATATTTGCAGGCTTGTTTTCTTCAAGCATCTGGAGTCTCTGCAAACCTAAACCCCCTGGTTTCTGCTCCCCTAGTGTGTAAAAGTTGTGTTAGCCTTAATATGTTACTCAGCTTCAAAAAGCCGAGATGAGATACTCACACAGCCTCGCATCTGTGCGACCAGGTCTCTGTGCAAAAAATAAAAAAATAAAAATAAAAAATAAAAAAAGCGAGTGGGCTCTGGATACAGCTGAAGTGAGCTGCAGCCGGGAAGACTCAGGAATCCCCACACTCCCTTTAACGCCCGACCTGCCCAAAGCAGAGCTCCCCCCCAGTCCCAGTTTGCAGGCAAGCAAACCCCCTCTTACGTCCTGTGGAAAAGTTGAAGTCCTCCCCCGCCGCAAGCGTGCGAAAAGAAAAAAAAAAAAAAAAGTAAAATAAAATAAATGAAATAAAATAGAGAAGGAAAAGTTGCTCGGCAGCAGCAGCGGTCCCGCTGCCCGGAGCATCACCACCACTTACCGGTGCTTCCCAGTGGCTCCCCTCACTGCCCGCCGCCTCCTGCCTCCCGCTGGCGGTGTGATGCTGCGGGAGGGACGGAGGGAAGGAGGGAGCGAGGAGCCTCCCGCAGGTGCCGCCGAGCGTGATGGGTCGGAGGAGGGGCGGAATGGAGCTGGGCGCTGCAGCACAGCCTGTGCTGCAGTGCCGGCGGCAGGGGGAGCGGCGCGGAGGCGCGGCGAGGGGGGCGGCAGCCGCGGCCGGCGGTGGAAGGCGTGGGGGAGATGGGGAGGGGGAGACCCCCCTGCAGGCAGCAGGCCCCCTGGGCCGGGGGAGAGGGTGCAAAGGGAATCCCCCTCACACCGCGGGCGAGGTGGCAGGGAGGCAGGAGCGAGCCCTGTTTTGCCGGTAGAAGGGGAAAAGGGAGGGAGTGACACCCCCACACGCACTTTGCTCCAGCAGATGGGGTTTCGGGAGAGGCAACAGGGGAGGATGTGCGAAATGGTGCGTTTCTTAAGGGTTGCAGCAGGCCCCGTGGCCACCCGAGGACCACAGCATCCTTGTTCCTTGCTGTCCTCCCATAGAGTGTGCTCTGAGCACTTCTCGGCAACAGTGCGAGGCTGCGTGCGCTCCGCGTGCAGAGACCACAAGTTGATGTATCAAGGTGGCAAAAAATAAAGTGGGTGAAGGGGGTCTTACAGGCAGGACTCACCTTCCTGTGTGGAACAATATCTGGCTATGAGAATAGCGAAGCATCAGAACAGACTGCCTTGGGCGATGGTGACATCCTCAGCACTGATGCCTTTTAAGAAAAAGTCAGAAAAAAAATCTGTTTTGGGATGATTCCTCTGTCTTGGGAGAAATGGATATTCTTCTGATCTTTTTTTTGGACTTAGATTCTATGAATAGTAGCAGGTTACCATATTTATTACTGTTATCTCCAACACTTTTAACGCTGTGGCATCAAAGACCATAAGCGATATTATTACTTTGTTGCACTAGATGCTAATACCCAGTAATGAACAAAGAACATTAAGAGCTCCTCCTTTATGACTTTATACATTTACAAGCAATTCCACTGGCAGCTCATGTGCAAAGTGACAAATACAGTGCTATTACCAAAGCAAAGACATGAGAGAAGGTGAAGACAGCAGATAGGGCTTCGTATTAAAATTACTTTTCAAAATGAGCAAATATTCCACCAGTTCTATTAATGAATACGGTAATTGGGTTTCTCTCTCCAAAATGCATTAAACTACAAACTATACCCATGTGTAGAAGGAAGTGGGGTAACGAGCAGATACAACCAGCCCCCATCCCTTGCCTTGTACTCTGCACATGCCTAGTGTGTGGCTTCTGCAGGGTTGTAAGTGATTTCTGACAGGTTGTCTGCCTTTAAGTCTTCCTGTTAATATTTGTGAGTTTTTATACATGTTTTCCTACACTCTAAAATGCTTTTAGTTTCCTCTGTTGTTCAGTAAAAGATTCAAACTGCAAAGGAAACTGACTTATTGATTAGCAACCCAGGGGAAAACCAGAATGAACTATGCATAGACTGCTGTCAAGTGTGAAACACAAACAGAAGAATAGAAAAGAAATACCTATTACTTTTCTGTCCCTTTCAGTAATCCTCGTGTTAGAAAATTGCATCCTGTGTTAGGAAACAGCACCTTCTTGCTAATAAACTAAACTGGCTGTGTACAATACACATGGAAAACAAAGATTTAAAAATTTTCATGTGATGACAAAATAAAAGGCTATGTGTGCAACCCAGGCAAGAATGATAGCAAAACGTCCTTGCAAGCCATTTAATGTTGACTGTCTAATTAAAATAGGAACATTTCTCTACACAAGTACATATTGAACTATCCCAACTATATTTTACTGAAACGAATTGATTCTGAAAGATAACATGTCCCTTGTGAGTTCTTGAGTAAAAACACAAATTTATTCTGAAAAACAAACAAACAAATAACAACAACAAAAAACAGTCACATTCAGGTTTTGAGCAGATGGACTACAATTCTAAGGAAAATAAATCATTTTAATGAAATCACAAGGGATGGATTCAAGAATATTTTTAAATTTACCTTAAGATTCCACCAAGAAAGGGTTACTACAGCAGTCACCTTCTTCCTTACCATCTGCATTAGAGAAAGGGAGGTTTGCAGGAGAGGTATAGAGGCATTTCACAGGAAACAGGCAGGTAGACTAAAGAATAAACACAAGGTTTTTGTCTACAGAAGTAAAATCTCTTGGTCAAGACATGACCAAGGCAGAAGAGCAGGGACCTGGGCTTATTTGGAATATAGAATCATAGAATCATTAAGGTTGGAAAAGACCTCCAAGATCATCTGGTCCAACCATCACCCTACCCCAATGTCACCCACTAAACCATGTCCCTAGGCACCACATCCAACCTTTCCTTGAATATCCCCAGGGACGCTGATGTCACCACCTCCATGGGCAACCCTTTCCAGTGCCTGACTACTCTTTCTGAAAAGAAACGTCTCCTGATTTCCAATCTGAACCTTCCCCAGTGCAACTTAAGACCATTCCCTCTAGTCCTATCACTAGTTATCTGTGAGAAGAGGCCAACCCCCAGCTCCCCGCAACTTCATTTCAAGTAGTTGTAGAGAACGATAAGGTTTCCCCTGAGTCTCCTCCAGACCCCAGTGCCCTCAGCCGCTCCTCATAGGACTTGTGTTCCAGGCCCTTCACCAGCTTCGTAGCCCTTCTCTGGACATGCTCCAGGGCCTCGATGTCCTTGTACTGAGGGGCCCAAAGCTGAACACTGTACTCGAGGTGCGGCCTCACCACAGTACAAAGGGACGGTCACCTCCCTGGTCTTGCTGGCTACACTATTCCTGATACAAGCCAGGATGCCGTTGGCCTTCTTGGCCACCAGGGCACACTGCTGGCTCATGTTCAGGCAAGCATCGACCAACACCCCCAGATCCTTTTCCTCTGCACAGCTTTCCAGCCACTCTGCTTCAGGCCTGTAGTGCTGCATGGGGTTGTGGCCAAAGTGCAGGACCTATCACTTAGCCATGTTGAACCTCATCCCATTGGCTCGTGCCCATCGACCCAACCTGTCCAGGTCCCTCTGCAGGGCCTTCCTACCCTCCGTCAGATCGACACTTCCCCCCAGGTTGGTGTTGTCTGCAAACTTTCTGAAGGTGCACTCAATTCCCTTGTCCACATGGAGTGTGCAGTTTCATAATTGGATTAAACTGAAGGGATGCTGTATTAAGGGGAATAGTTCTTCCAGTTTTCTGCATGCCCTGCCTCTTAGCATACCCTTTGTTTGTGTGGCTTCAGGGTAAGATGGCTTGGTGAGTGGCTCTGACTGAAGAGTGATCCTGGAAATCCAAGTAAAGTACACCAAAGCCTGATGGGTTTTCAGTAGGACTAGTGACTGATTCAATTGTCTCAAACCGGGTTAAGCTGATCCTGAAGCAGCAGCATGTGTATGGGAATAACTGGGTGAGTTTTGCAAGGTTTTATTGGGAACATGAGGCATCATTTAAGAAAAACTGTTTAGTGGTTCCTTGGTCTATTTTCTATGCATGAGGAGTATTTTTTGGTATGACAGTAGAAAATTCCTACCACCAATGTGTCCCCATTGCAGGTTGGCAGGAAGCAGGTCTACATCCCCACCAGCATGAAAGACATCCTGAGTTAATGGCCAGCACTCGGGCATCTCTGATGTAAATAACACCTCTCAAGCCTGAGAAATTCACACAGTCTCTGTCTTCCTTGCTCCTGGATCTTAGAGCTTCCTGAATTTGCCCTCAAGAGTACTCCTTTGTATCATACATAATATTTACTCTTTCTACATATTCAATTAAGCTCATGACATCTGCTGTTCTGTCAGCTTCCTGCAGTGAGTACATGACATGTCTGGACAGATTCATTTACAGCTACCACAGACCCAGTTACACAAGGTATTCTGCTAGCAAATGATCCTGGAATATGACCATGTATGCATTACATTCCTCTGCATACTGGACAAAAAGAAAAGACATTGTTTCTAGGTGGATGGAAAACAAACAAAATATTAGAAACATTAGTTCATAAGTGAATTGAAAAAAGGCAGAGCCTATAATCTTTCCAGTTACCTGTTCCATTCTAGTTTTAAAAGTACAAGACAAATAAATGTCTGTGAGTCTGTAACAAAATATTGCAGGACGGTGTCTGTTTTGGTTTTGGTGGTGTTTTTGTTGTTGCTTTTTTGTTTTGCTGTTGTTGTTTGGTTGTGGTTTTTTGTTTTGTTTTGTTTTTGGTTGGATTTTATTTTAACTTGAACTTTAAATATTTGTCAGCGAAACATCAGTTTATTTTTTTCTCCTTTTCTGTTTCAGGATACAAATACAATTGTATATGTCTACTGAACCATGACTAACAATAGCAAACAGCAAAGATTTATGTTATTTCTCTTGGAATCAAAGTTAAAAGTTTCATAGAATAGAGGTTTTACTATATACTCCTTCTGTACAAGTTCTACCTTTATTAAGGATTCAATCTTGCAAGTATTTTTGTTGACTTAAATGTGACAGGTTATGGGAAATGAAGAAAATATATATGTAAAATGCATAGAAATTAACATTTCTATGAGCTAAGCCTCAGCAAGCGGTCAGGAACCCACTGGGATCTTCGAGCTGCTGTGGCAATCAGCCTACTTCAGCCCCTGAAGCATTTCGGTATTCTACTGTATGCGGTGCATAAACAGTTGAGACTACGTGCATGCACAGTGATCTAACGCAGCAGGACCCAGTCCTGAGTGAGACATTTGGGCACTCCTTCATTTCAAATAAGTAACAGGAGGAAAATTGCACTTAAGTATACCAAAGGAATTCACTACAGTTTTAGGTGACAGAGACAGGAAGGAAAAAAAAAAAAAAAAAAAAAAAACTACAGTCTGCCTAAGACAAAAAGAAGAATGTTTTCTTTATTTTCAGTTAGGTTTTCTTCAAATATACACAAGATGCTTTTCTGAATTTGACCCTACAGAATGTGTATAATAATATTTAGCCTCACCTAATTGGAAGTATTAGACAAATAAAAAGAATACTGCACTGAAAGGGAAAAATCTGACACTTCTTTCTTACAAATGAAAACTCCCTTTTTAATCAGCATGTATGGTACTGACTCATACACATAAAATACCTCAGACCATGCTTTTCTATGGCCTCACAAAACAAAATCTGTGACAGGTAAAGGCTGCCATTCGTCAAAAGATCTTTTACCTCTGCTAGAATTAAAGATGAAGAGTCGCTAAATAAATCTTCACATGATGTAAGTAAGAGCAATGTTATCAGCTGATAACCAACAGCAGGACAACTAATACCTGAATCCTTTTGGTCATGATACAGATTTGGTAAAATCATCATCATCATCATCATCATCATCATCTTTCTTCTTCTTGTCATAGAATTGTCTTCTTTTGTCTCACCGGTGTCTAAATTGCAAAATTTGATTGGCAGGAATGAGTGGCTTCCTGGACAAGAAGGAAACCTTTAACACAGTTCTCCTAAATCCTACTTTAGGGTCTTCTGCTGACCTGCCACATTGGCTTGAACAGATCATCTCCTAAAGCCACTGCTTCCTTTATTTTTCTTAGCCTGTCTTGTTTACTTAGATGTTAAATCTTTAGACATGAAGAATGATGGTGTAGCACTGCATGTAGAATTCATAATTAGAACTGTACTTGATACATCTCTGTCACTAAAACTAATACTAAGACTGTTTCTACTGGACGACTGCATGATCTTAACTAAGCACTATATCCATTTGAAGTCCTGGGGAATACTTCTTAGATAAAACAGTCCCAACTGGCGCTGTAAATCTCTACTGGATCAGGCTTAATATACAAGATAAATTCCATTGTTCTTCACAGCAATGAAGAAATAAAACTATTTTACTAACCAGATAGATAGATTTATGTATATATACATTGTATTTTTATGTACATATTCTAGTTCATTGATACTGAGATGACTTCTTAATCATATTTAGCATAATTGAAGTTTGCTTCTCATTCAAACATCATATCACTTATGAGTTTGATTAGTCTCATTAAACTGATTTCTGATGCTGCCGTGTTGTCATTTGGAGAAGATTGTTCTTTTAGGGTCCCACAGCACAGACCATATTAAAGCACTAGCTATACTGAAATGCACTGTCCCCAGTATTGGAGATGACATGCAAATACTAGGAAGGAAATTTACTGACCAAAGAATTCCAACATGAACTTTACTCAGAGCAGGGTGAGTTATTCAAAACCATAAAAGTGAAAGATAGCTGTTAAAAATACAGTATATCACACGACTTTCAGTTATTGGCTGATAATAAGACACATGAATGTAAAAGTTCATAAATACAAGTTAGTGTATATTGGGATAACAATCTCTTTTATGAGCATGGTGATATGATCCAGAATAGCAAAAACTGCTATAATGTAACCTATGTTGTTAGTATGTTACATTAAGTAGTTACATTAAGTATTCCATTCTGAACATCAGAGCTTTGTTTCTTACACATATCTGCTTCCTTAAAAAAAAAAAAAAAAAAAAAAAAAAAAGCAATTTCTGTTGTGACATGTCTGACTGGTGAAAGCCAGTTTTAGAGCTGTTCTTTCAGCTATGATATAGTACGTAAACTATGCCATGTTTCCTTCTAAAGAAAAATTGTAACATGCCTATTTCTTTTCCCTGACAGCCAGTACTGAACTGTCTAGGGAATGTCCAACAAATCCATATTTCTGTAGCTACACATTTGTACTTGCAGTCTCTGAGGTGTGTTGTTTGAGACTAGATAAATGACATAAGGACATGAAATTACGCCACAAATACCCTTTAAATGAAGATATCCTCAACAGTATCTCTTACAACTGAAAACCTGTAAATTAATTGTTTGAATAATTTGATCATTCAATCACGCAATCAGAGCTCTCCTGAAGGTATCACAATCACATAACATTTGATACCCCAGAGTGTTGAACCTTGAATATATATTGAAGGAATAATGACAAACTATGTAAATCACTGAAAGTTACCTATGTCCCATCTGAGCATCTGAAGAGACTTGCAAGCATAGTTTGTGGTACAAAGCTGGAACATATCACACAAGAAATGTGAGCTGATATGCTAGTTTCACAAAGACCTGTGGAACAATAACCAGTTTCACGGGCTATATTTGAACAGTGTTATTTATTCATTATTTCTTTTCTGAAATGTTTCAAAACAAGCAAGTGTAAAGTGTGTTTGTCCTTCTGAATTTCTGGGAGAAAACAAATTAATCCTGAGAACAATAAAAATTCCACAGAAGACTTTGGGGTTCTTTTTATTACAAATATTGTTGCATTCTTTGAAGCTGTATATAATCTGATCAGGGATCAGAACAAGCTATAAGAAACTTAAATTCTGAAGACTGAACAATAATGACTGTTAACAAGTAGGTCTGTACTAAAAAAACACAATAGTGCAAGTAGGTGACTAACTGTGGAATACAATAAAGTTTTTTTATAAGTAAAGGAAGAAAATAAACTTCAGAAAATATACCAAGTATGCTTCACACAGGCATTTCTCATTCTGGCTTAAGTTAATTTAAAGAACATGTTTTGTTGTTGTTGCTGTTTGTTTGTTTGTTTGTTTTCTGGAATTGTTGTAATCACCTCAGCAACTCTAGGAGATTTTCCTTGATTTTTTAACACCAAGCATTAAAAAATTCAAAATACAGTCCAGCTCATTTTGTACCTCCAGCACCATCTTGGTGTTTTTTGAACCTTCAAGAAATCCATATATAAGGGCTTTTTAGTACCTTTTTTTTTTTATTATTTCTTCAGTGAAATGAAGTTCTAGATTGAAGTTCCTGGATCTTTTCATTTGTTTGTTTGTTTGTTTATTATTTATTTATTTACTTATTTATATTACTTCCTTCTGGGAAGTATTTTCATTAGGGCAACCTAATCTGTATCAGAAAGCAAATTATTTCATGATTATTTGATGCTTTAAGAATTAATAATCTCTCCTCTCTCTTCTCCCTTCTGTTCTTACCGAAGGCTAACACTGAGAAAGGATATATTAGATTGCAGTGTTTTTAAAAGTCAGAAACAATATTGATAAAGAGAACACATTCTAGTTGTTCATAAGCTTAGAAACATTAAATATTAAATATTAAAATAAAAGATGCTCTATGAAACAACAAAACAAAAATAGAGTTCATGAGGTTAGTGAGTATCACAAGTATGTTGTGACTGGCCCATCTGGTCACTCAATGGACCACGGAAAATCTTTTGCTCTTAAAAATGAAAGTTAAATTTCCTCTTGCTGTCACTTTCCTCTGGAGTATCTCCATTGATACGAGAGGAATAGCTGATTCACACTGGTCCACAAAGGGAAAACTAGGATCAGTGTGTCTGCAGTGGAATGTATCTTCTTTGAACACTGCTTTTGTAAAAGGCCATTCCATCCAAAGAAATAAAAATTACTTGCTCTCCTTAGACCTATTTATCAGCTGGAACTGAAGGCAATTTCATGAAGGCTAAGATCTTACGGCTCTTCACATTGAAATTAATGGCAATACTCCAAAAAACTGTAGTAGTCAAAAGACACAGAAACGAATGTAAGATTTTGTTAAGGATTTCCAGATTTAAGAGTAAGGTGACTACTTAAAACAGGCATTTAACCCTGCACTGTAACTGACAGTATTTATAGACCTTAATCATTCTTATTTTCTCAGTACAAAAGGAATTTTTTTTTAAAAATGCACACAATAGTGCAATTAATACAAGTCTAGCAGCCAAATTATCATTGAAAGTTTATGCATATAAGTAAAGGCTGAAATCACAATGAAGCTGTAAACAAGGGTCATTGCATCCAATTTTCATCCTTCCCAGTAGGAGATTTTTTGCTATCCTTCTTACTTGGTATGTTACAGCTGCTTTGTAAACATCCAAAGTGCAGTCATGAGCTCCTGCTCCAGCTACTTTATAGCAAGCCAGGAGAAGGGCACATCAGTTTGCAGTTAAACTATGAGCAGGTTATGTGTAATGGAGAGCAACCCTTGAGCAACCCTTTATACTTAAGGATAGGGAGCCAAATCTTGATCTCACTGAAACTAGCAGAGATTTTGCATTTTGGCAGGCATAGATTTGAGCTGTAAATCTACTAAAGTGTATGGGTGGCTGTGTGTGCAAATAACGTGTTCCAAAAAACTGTCTCATTTAAAAATATAATCTTATTAAACATGTCAAAATTGAGTGAGGTTCTAAGTGCCTGTAGTGTCCGTCCTTTAAGCTACTTATGATTCAGAGAAAAAGGTGGGGTCTAATGGTTTATCTACAATTCTAGATGAGTCATCAACATAAATCCAAAATATTCAAATAACCTCTGTTATGAAGCAAATGTGGCCACAGCTGGAGAAGGCATAAGTCTAACTCTGGCTTTTTTCCCACCTATCCTAGTATTATCTGAATTAGCTATACCTAACACCTACACACAAAGAGATATCATCTTGGTGATTTATAAACACTCACAAGCCCACAATTATCATGTAATCTTTGAAGGCCAGACTTGAAACACCCTGTTCCTCCCAGTGATCGGTTATTCACATAAGGGGCTGTAATTAAATATTCACATGACTAACAGCTCACCAACATGACTAGATACTTCACACAGGCTTTCTGAAGGATGCTCGTTTTTCAGTCTTCATGATGTCTGGTTGTATCTATGTTATAAAACTATACCCAGTCAAATAATTTGCAAAACAAATCTAAAAATGCTCTGCAAACCTTTTCCAATGTCATTTTATTAACTTTATCACAATATTCACAATAAGTGCATAAAGATTATTCTCTTCTCTAGGCAATATCATTTATTCAATGTTTGTTTTGAATATTTTTTCCAGTTGTCCTTCGCAGGTCTTCAATTAGTATTCTTTCTCTGATATTATTTTTAATACTAAGAATAGTTAGTTCCCTGAATGAGAAAACATGCATAAAAAAACTGCCACAAGCCACATTTATTTTACCATTAGGGTGACATAGCTTTAAGAACCAAAACTAATCAACTTGTAATGGGGCACTAGAATTTTACAGATGTCTCTATTTTTAAAAATTACATCAAAATACTTGTGCAAAACAATACAAATTTGGACAGAAATCACCATATAGGAAATGTTCTCCTGAAAGATTTCCAACTTCCACTGTTGTATAAGTGATTAAATATTTTGATATAAATTAATCACTGTTTCTGCAAAGAATTGTAGCTGCATTTCTTCTTATCTTCTACTTACCAATTTAAACATTATTGGTCTAATTTTAACTTTGCCTTATATCAAATATATAAAATATAGCAGAATACAAGGAAAGAGATGTAAAGAAGAAATTTGGATTGGATTAGGTTGGACTGGATTGGATTGGACTGGATTGGATTGGATTAGATTAGAACAGCTCAGTTGTAAGGAACCTACAAAGATCATCTAGTCCAACTACCTGACATCGTCAGGGCTAACCAAAATTTAAAGCATATTGCTGAGGGCATTGTCCAAATGCCTGTTGAGTACTGACAGGCATGAGGCATCAACTACTTCTCTAGGAAGCCTGTTCCAGTGTTTGACCACCCTCATGGTAAAGAAATTTTTCCTAACGTCCAGTATGAACCTCCCCTGGTGCAGCCTTGTGCTGTTCCCACATGTCCTGTCATTGGAGACCAGAGAAGAGAGACCAGCACCTCCCTCTCCACGTCTCCTCCTCAAGATGTTGCAGAGAGCAGTGAGGTCACCTCTCAGCCTCCTTTTCTCCAGACTAGAAAATGCAAGTTTCCTCAGCCTCTGCTCACAGGACATGCCTTCCAGCACTGTTAACAGCAACAAAACAACATCAGCACTAGTGGAATTATAGAATCACAGAGAGGCTCAGGTTGGAAGGGACCTTAAAGATAATGTAGCTCCAACCCCACTGCCATAGGCAGCGATGCCACCCACTAGATCAGGTTGGCCAAGGCCTGGCCTTGAACACCTCCAGGGTTGGGGCATCCACGGCTTCTCTGGGCAACATGTTGCAGTGCCTCATCACCCTTACAGTGAAAAATTTCCTCTTGATGTCTAGTCTATATCTATCCTCTTTTAGTTTAAGTTCATCACCCCTTGTCCTATCATTATCTACCTGAGTAAAGAGTCCTTCTCCATTGCTTTTTATAAGATGAAAGAATTTGTTTCTTCATCTAATGATATTCTACTGAATAACTACAGCCTCCAATTTGAGAACTGTGTTGCTAGGAACACCGTACAAACTACTCTCCTAGCTGCCTCATTTACTAGAGCTCCATCTTCTTATTACCACATGTATTCATTACAAGTCATGTACTCAGTACTAGTTTTGCTCTCATATTTTTCTAAGCCAACAATTTCTTCCTGAAAGCCCACAGAAATATCATCCAAAAGGTTGTCATGTTCCAGTAACCTATCTGGAAATAGGATGATGTCAGAGAAGAGAGAGATAGAAAATACCAGTATTTAGTTAATGCCAAATGTTGATTCCCAGGGTACTAAAGAGAGCATCTCTGTGTTTCCATTTGAAATTTTATGACTTTAAGGTGGAGGGACTTTTGACCAACATTGGGCATGTTGGCAGACATGTCGTTAATGGGTTCAAGAGCTCATTGCATGAGTATGCAGAGACTGCCACTGTAAGAAAATGTGGATCACTGAAAAGGAAGATGAAATCGCTAACAGATAAAAGGATGCCTCTAACTACCTGATTTATATCCTGCTGTGAATTTATTTGAGAAGTTTGGGTACATATGTCTTCAGATATATTAAAGGCTAGAACTTTGTCTAAATGGGATTTCCCATGTTTGGATATTCAAATTGAAATGCTTACAGAAATCTGATCATCAGACTGAGCACCCACAAATCCAAATTAAGGTCAGTTATGTCTGTGAATAGTTCTGGATATAATAATAATAATAATAATAATAATAATAATAATAATAATAATAAAGAATTATTTCATGCCGGGGAACCAGCAGAAGCAGACTGATCAGTGAGGAAGCTAAGTGTGACAGCATTGCAGGCAAGGGCAGTGACCTCACTGACAAGCAGCACAGGCCCACAGCACTTAAACAAGGCGAGCAGAACAGGTCCTGTGATGGTAATGAAGTTCAGCCAAGAGTCCCAATACTCAAATAAGTCCACAGCCAGGAGGCAGGTCCAAGGTCAAGCCAGGAAGCCGAGTCAGCAAGTCAGTGACAGGACCAGATCTGGAGACAGAAAACAAGATCTGGCACAGCCCAGTGACAACCAGACAAGCCCACAGAGATAAGCAGGTCTGAGATGAAGACAGGTCAGCAGGTCAAGTCTGGGGTCAGGGAGGCACTGCCAGGCTTGGGCAGTTCCACAGTAGCTACAGCAGAGATGAAGCCTGAGCTTGAAAGCAGTTCCCAAACTGTGGGGTCCAAGTCCCACTTCTGGGAGCTTTTGTCTTACACAGCAATTTCCAGATAGATCCCTGATGCAAGGCCAGGCAGCAGCATGATCAAAGTTGTCCCTGAGCCCAAGCAGCCAAGCCCTGCAGGAGGAAGGGTGTGTTTAGGTCCCTAGCACCTAATTTCTATATCAGGAAAGTGGGATTTATACTAACCTACTGCACACAGTGCATTCCCATATCTTTTATAATGTAATGCTGCCCTGCTGGGCAGACAAACTCCACCACAACCACTCCCTCACTCCCCCTCCTCAAAAGAAAAGCAGCAAAAAATATGCTGGAAAGGGCTCAAGGGTTGAGATAAGGACAGGGAGATCACTCAGAAGTTACTGTCAGGGGCAAAACAGACTCAGCACAGGGAAATTAGTGTCATTTATTGCCTACCACTAGCAGACTACAACAGTGAGAAACTAAAGGGGCTGCGGTCAGTCCCTAATGCTTCAACTCTGCCGCCCCTTCATGGGTCACTCTTTGCCCCTGCTCCACGTGGGGTCCCTCCCACGGGATGCAGTCCTTCCCAAACTGAGCCTGCAGGGGCTGCCCACAGGCAGCAGCTCTTCAAGAACTGCTCCCACATGGCTCTGTACCACGGGGTCCATCCCCCAGGAGCAAACTGCTCCAGCACGGGTCCCCCACACGTGTGCAGCAGCTCCCCCCAGACCCCCTGCTCCTGCGTGGGCTCCTCTCCATGGGCTGCAGCTCCGGCCTGGGGCCTGCTCCTGCGGGGGCTCTCCATGGGCCGCAGCCTCCTCCAGGCCACATCCACCTGCTCCACCGGGGTCCCTCCAACGGGCTGCAGCGTGGAGATCTGCTCCACGCGGGACCCATGGGCTACAGCGGGACAGCTTGCTCCACCAGGGGCCTCTCCACAGGCCGCAGGGGAACTGCTCCTGCGTGCCTGGAGCACCTCCTGCCCTCCTGCTGCACTGACCTTGGGGTCTGCAGGGCTACTTCTCACTCCCCTCTCCCAGCTGCTGTTGCACAGCATTTTTTTCCTTTCCTTAAATTCTCCCAGAGGCCCAGCCAGCATTGCTCCCTGGCTCAGCGCTGGCCAGCAGCGGGTCCATTTTGGAGCCATCTGGAGCTGCTGGGCTCTGCTTACAGAGGCCACCCTTGCAGCTCTCCTGCTACTAAACTCTTGCCATGTATACCCAATACACTTATGATCTACTGGCCTTGTTGCTTTAGGATATGTATTTGAATGAAAAAAAAGATGTGCCCAGCAACAGACATGGACAATTGGGGGAGAAATTTCAGAAGCACACTTACCTGTAATAAGAGATACTAAGAATATATTGTCAGTTTTTATAGATGTGATAGATATCAACTTTATGTTCATTATATTACATATACACTAATATAAATACATAAATATATGTTTTTATATGTTGCACATGCAGACTTGTACACATATACATCCACATATCCATCCATAATCTCACATACTTGTGTTGAGGTTTATTCTCAATATTTAAATTTGTTAAATGTTTTTACAATGTGAAGTCAACCCTTTGTTATACACAGAATCCAAAGCAGTATCCTTAAGGAAGAGGAAAGGTCAAAGGAAGGTTAATTGCATTTCTTGACATTTCACAGAAAATATGAGTTCTTTGCAAGTAGAAGCTTAAAGGAGCATCTGGCAATACTGGCATAAAACTATAGAGTTATGAAGAAACAGTCAATATACCATCAGAAAAGAGGAAAAGCTAAGTGTAATTAGTAACGCATTGTAGTAGAGTAGGAATGTTATAATTGTAAGTACAACATTAGCTCAATACGGACAAAAATATCACAACTATTTGTTTTCTGAAAGTGACCTTTTTTCCCTAAACATAAAGCAATACTAATGGCTTTCAAACTGTTATAGAATTCAAGAGCTTGACAGAGAACATGTGTATTTAAAGAATCTCTCTTATTAAAATTTAATTTTAGTTACATTTTTTCTGCCATTTTCAGCTTCATAAAGTTGAAATCAAAGAAAGAAAGACAAAGGCTAAGACTTGGAAATGGCTGTGAAAGATGATATTTATAACAAAAGGCATCAGGCATGTTTTCTAGACTGAAAATAGAATAACATAAAGTGTCTCTTGAAGAATTTAGAAAAACACAGCCAACTGGATGTCTGCTCAGAGCACTGAATTCAACCACACACAGTTTCACAGATAGCCAGTAAGGTCTCACGTGTGTAAATTGCATGCATTTCTGATGTTTCTAAATGTCTTTTTTAATTTTATTTTTCCAGCCTCAGTGGTGTCTGTCTCTGCTGTTTACTGTTTGCCAAATGGACAGTGGTTATGATAGCCAAGGGAAACTTTTTTCCATTAACTCAGATCTTAATGTTAGCAGCCGTGAAGCTGACCATTGCAAGTAGGTGGAAAGGATACATGCAAACCCCTGAGAAACCCAAATACCAGGATGTGGAGTAGCATTTCTTTGAGAAGGATTTCAGCAGAAGGAAAAGGAAGAGCTGATGAGACCTGGATGGGGGCACTGCAAAATAATGGGTTACAGAATTGAGGTTTGTCATCCAGTTTCAGAAAGCCATTAAAAATTACCCTGTCCACAAGTTTTGTGTGGCACCTGACAAGTCTTCCTATCTACTCTGTGCCTCCAGAATGGAGACTTGAGGAAGCATAGGTGCTGTAATGACTGAGACACCCATATACCACAAAGAATGGGCTGTATGAGACAGAAGATATGAGACCAAATTCTAATTGTTTTGTATACCCTTAACAAGCTCTACTAGCTTTGGACATGCCAAATATGTTCCTTCATCATGGAAAAAAACAATAATGTTTGATGGATTATGAAAGGCATAGTCAACTCCTATTCTCATTTTGGAACATTTAGAGACACCATATTCAGAAAAAAAAAATAATCTTTTTGTATTATTGGCAGCTTTGTCTTTTATTGTTATGTAATGCTGAAGACTGCTATTTTCATATGCCTAACATTTATGAACAAAAAATATTGAAAACGATTTGAGAAAAAATGAAGCCAAATGTAGACCAAGGATCTTTCTTATTTCACCCTATTTTTGGTAAGATCATGCACTTTTCACAGCAGAGAAATTAACCCACCTCCCAATTTACACTTTTGCTGGAATAACAAACATTTTTTTCTAAATTTACTCAGATTTAATAGCTATTAACATATCATCCACAGGTACTTTTAAACAAACATTAATTACTGAATATGTTATATAATGTTTACAAAGATATTTATACAATTGTAGAAAAAAAAATCTATTGCAATAGAAGCAATCTAGTAAAATCCTTAAAGCAAAGCTGCAGAGTTTGTGGATATGGAGTAAAGTGGTGTATGGGAGAATGGGTACACCTATACCTATATCAATGGAAAATACTGTAAGTCAAATATGTTTATGTCTGGAGAACAGAACATTTATAAATCTGTTAAAAAAAAAAATAGAGAGAGCAAATGTAATTCTACCATAAAACAGTGAGTTTACCTATGACCAGACGCATGCTGTGTTCATCTTCTCAGAATTATCTACATAACTTAAGCATCGTTGGATATTCAAGGTGTATGGTATCTCGGTTTAACTGTAGTTAAATTGTTGTGTCACCAGGTAACTAGGTCAAAACAGATGTGCTCATTAGGGACTATTAAGGTCTTGGTAACTTGACTCTAATTACAAGTGTAACAGCTGTTCATAATTTATTAAGCTCATTCTGAAGGTGTCTTTTCGTAAAGATATCGACAACTTATTAGGTCTGCCTTAGAAGCTGATAGATATCTGAAATGACACCGAGAATAAATCAGCACACTCTTATTTAACATTATGCTATTCCTTCAATGATCATTCACGTTTTTTTTTTTTCTTTTCTTTTCTTTTTTTTTCATACAATTGTTCATATCAAAGCACTGTCACAATAATTTTTCAACTTCTTGCCCTACAGAAGCTCAGTTAGTCTAATGCATCAAGTTGAAGTGAAGAAGTTTGGTCCCAAAATAGAAATACTCACACTCTTGGAAACAAAACAAACAAACAAAGAATGCATTAACACTGTGGTTCTCAAGAAAACATAGTGAACCACTGTAAAATAAGCAGTGAGACTTCATCCTCTTGAAAATCAGAAATAGCATAACTAACCTTGCCCAACTTGAACATCTTCTAAAAGGTTTTGAATAACATAAATTTATAAAGAAAATAAAACAGTAAAAATAATGCCATACATTTTATATGTCACTGTATTATTTGCAGAGTATCTGGATAATAATAATTCTACAACAATTAAAATTATAGATCATATTTTTTAAATTGGCTTAGCAGGAAACCATTAAGTTTCCATAAGTTTCTATCTCAACTTTTCCAGGTCGTCAATATCATCTTCCTCAGCCTAAGAAAAATAACCTTTGGAAGCTCTGAGCACACATATAACAGGTGTGTGTATGTGTGCATGTTCTTCAATCTTCGCTGAAGATATTCTGCTTATGTTTACATGACTATATGTAACCACCGACTTTCTGTCCTGTCATAAAACATCTTTGATGATCATAATGGCATTCGAGAAAGAGTTACCACGTATTGAGTATAAATATCTGTGTATTGAAATACCATAAGTAGGACCAGTGTTTAGAAGGTGCTGGATGTTAAAATATTGACAAAACCAAATCATTAAACATTTTAAAAACCTTGTCCTCCATGCTTTGAAGTAGAAGTAGCTTTAGTAGGAACTTTAGTATGTTCATTTTAAGGCAAGACATGAGGAGCAGAAAGATACCAACATAATATCATTACTTAATATGAATCTAAAAATAAAACATGACTGTTATTTGTTGGTTTTTGTTTTGTTTTGTTTTGTTTTTTACTTTCAAAATGGGCAGAATCACTGGAAGCATTTTAAGAGCTTAAATATAGAGACAAGCAAGGTCACACTCATTTAATTTAGTTAATAGGTAGAACTGCTAGAACAGCCTGAGAATGAAGTAAACTTCATGTTCTCCCCCATCCCTGCTTCAATGTCACTTTCTTTGATATGAAACTTCAGTGTGTTGAGGAACACTATGAGGATAAATTTTCATCACACTTCATTTTGCTGTCACTAAAAGTTGAATAAATTCAATACTGCTTTTCAGAAGACAGCAGTCAATGTTGATCATGATAAACTAATCATAAAAACTTTTTTTTTTTTCTGCAACAAACAAGATTTTCTGAATCTAACAGCTCCCATTTTGGTAGTCTATTAATGTCATTTATTTATTTATTGAATGAGCCAAATTTACTACATACAAATATAAATGTAATCTTCGGAGATAGCAGAGATGAGTTGCTTACTTGAGAAGTAGTTTGGAAATCTAGAAAAAGAAGTCTGAAAGCATCCTCAAGAGGATGTCTAGTCTTGCCTACCATAGATCAGGATCAACTGTACCTATCTCATTAGTGAAATATCCATGTAATTCTACTTTATTCTTAAAGACCATCATTGACCCCCATGCTCTCCACAAAAGCTACTGGAGGGCTTCACTATCCTACCATTAAACAGTAAATCTGAGTAAAATATATCCCAAGCTGGTATGCTATACAAAAGAAACTAGAAGATAAGGTAAATATAATTTAGAGAAAGGCTGAGAACAAATGAGGTGATGGGTTCAGAATGACATCTTTTGATGTAACTACAAATATACTGCTTTTAATTGTATGTAATTTGATGGTGTTCTGTGTGTCTTGTATTTCTATCATTCACACAAATATACACATATATACATGTAAATGCATAAATATTTTTATTTATACATATTCAAACCAATTTTTATAAGCGCTAAAGCTGTGGTCTGGTCAACTAGTTTTACAAATTGGTAAAGCGATTCTTATGAATCTGATTTCCCAGTTTACAGTCTTCCTTTGTTTCCAAGTCTGCACTGAGCTTATCATTCCCTTCTAGTACTTGAAATTACACTGATTTGCCCAAATATTTCTCAGTAATGCTGATTTTAAGATTTTATTTTTCCAATATTTTCCTATTGCTGACATTTAAAGCACAAACCAAAATACAGGGAGGAAGCACCACAACAAACTTCTGTTTTCTGACTTGAAGTACACTGGGTTGAGTTTCTGTAAAGGTTTCTGAATTCATACAATCAGAATTAACATTTTGCCAATAGTTTCTAATATTTTCTTAATATTTGCTGCTTTCTAGAACATTATGGCCAGAAAGCTTACTTGCACAAATGCTTGCAGAAGCACATACAGAAAGAGTTTAAACTTTGCAACACTTAATTCAGCTTTAAAAATATTTTATGAAATTGTGAAAATGTATTTACCTCTAACACCATGCCAGATTGCAAATACTGGAAGAACAAATAATCCTGAAGTAAAATAAAAATAATATAGTGTAATATATAAGCAGAGGCATGATAATGAGGCAAAACTCAGAAAAAAGCATTTAGCCTGATATTTTTAAATTTATAATGAAGTCTGATATACTGTGAAGCACTCTAGGGAAATCACTAAAAGTCACTGACATTGGACTTTCAGAACTAGAGTATAAACACTATTGGTGGGCCCTGCGTTTAGCCTACAGTAATTTCGCAGCGTACTTGAAATTTACCAGGCTTTCAAAAACAGTACAAGAATCAAAAACCAAATGGGTCATTCTTGTGTCCCTCTAATTGCCCTTAATAAATGTTCTATGAATCAAACAAAAAGGCCTAGATAATGCATAGACAATGCTGGCTATAAAAATATTGAACCCTTGAGGGAGATTGTAGTCTTCCCACCAGCAGTATCATCATCAGCAGAAATATTCACAGCTACACAACACAGTTGCTCTTCTTTTGCCCTTCGTTAATGTTCCTGATAGACCTAAACCCATTCAAAGCCCAATGAAGTTATTTATGTTCTTTTCAGTGGGTTAAAAAAAAAGAAAGAAAACACATCTTAGTATTTAAAGCTTGAAGTTATAAACCAGACCATACAGAAGAGGCAGATTAGATGATCTAAGAAGCTGCCAACTCTGCATAGTCACTCTTCAATTGGATTTTATGCTTTTAAGTGTTAGGCAACAGCAGTACTGTCACAATGAATTAACCCAAAGTATTACAAGAGCACTGATTAAATGAGGTTGCTATCCATCAGAGAGTGCCACATGTATTTACTATTAAACCATAAGCACTGATTAGAGTCATGAAGAACAGAATTTTGATTGGTTTCTACAATGACGGGAACTGAAAAAGTTCGTACTTGCTAATGATCTTTTACTGTCAAAGTGGGGAGGGTTAGTGCTGGAAATATGAGGAAGAAAAGTTGGTTTCTGAACTCTAAGATGTAGGTCACTTAAGAGACCTTCCTAACTTGCTACTTGCTTACAATAGAACTATCATTTATGTCATTGGAGAACTATTAGAACTGTAATTTATTGAACTATTAAACTGAAGCTATATTCATGCATTTGAGGGTTTTGTTTACAGTCATGATAATTTATGAGAAAAAGATTCTAGGAAGCTAAAGGAAATTGTAGCCTCTTTTATCAGTTTTAACTGGTGAAATTGTATTACATAGTTATCACAGATACAGTAACTCAATATTCTATGTATGTATAACTGTATGCACAATTTATACATGGAAGTTTCAGCTTTACTGGTCTAGACAATTTTTTTTCCTCAGTATCAGATTATTGCAGTATTAAACACAATTTGATATTGTTCCAAAAAGCTGCTCTAAAATATGATTTCTGATAAGCTAATAGTAAGTCTGAAAAAAATAAATAAAGATAAACAGTTCTGTATTTGATCTGTAAATCGCATGCAAGAGAGAAAAGGTGGACATGGTAAATCACAGAGATGTTCAAGATTAGGGGGCAGCATGATGTATGAGAAAATGAGGATCAATTTTAGAGTTTTGGAGAGCTTTGATTAGAAGACTCTGAAGAGAAGATTTCTTGTTTCTGTGAACAACTTGTATCTTTTCTTTACCCTGTAAAGAAAAACTCTGTCACAAAACATAACAAAGCAGAATATGTAATTGTCAGAACAAGGATGCATCTAAATCCACTGATTTGGACAGTGGTCAGAAGTGGACACTTGGGAACTTTAAAAAGTTTCTATGTTTACTTTTTTAAGTAAAAATTGTGTGGTGACTGAGCATGGGAATAGGTTTCCCAGAGATGATGTGGAGTCTCACTCCTTGGAGAACTTCAAAAGCCACCTGGATGCGATTATGGGCAACCTGCTCTGGGTGTCCCTGCTTGAGCAGTGGGGTTAGACCAGATGATCTCCAGAGGTCCCTTCCAACCTCAACTATTCTGTGGAGAAGCAGTATACAAAAGTATGGTTATATGTCCCTTCAAAAGATAATTCCCACTCTAAGCAGTCTGTGGCTTAGGCGTCTTGAATTAGAGGTTGCCTTTTTGTGGATGGTTGCCTTGAGGGATGTTTCTTTCTCAAATCTGTCCAACTGTTTTTTGAAGAAGAGGTCAAACTGAGAACTCAGTCCTGTTGTGGCTCTGTAAAGAGGCACTGATATATGTCATGCGTCTAGGAAGGACTTACACAGAAAACAGCATTACTTTCTTACTCATATTTTAACTCTTTCCTTCCTCATAACGTCCTCATATGAATCTTAGCACAAAATTTCAATGTATCGTTAATACTCTTCTTAAGACTTATCATGTTGCTGAAAACAAGCATACCGCTACCCCTCACCACCTGCCATTATTCACTGTAGCCCCTGTTTGTTGTGTTTTTATTTTTTTTTTTTCATTTATTTAAGACGGTTTACCTATTTGGATTTTTTTCCTGTGTCAGATTAGTCCACTCTTTCAAATAGAGTCCACACTTTACACATCAAGCTCTATATCCCCTACATCTCAAAATAATACTCAAAATACTTAGTAATATGTGCTTGCTTAATCCTTGACTAAAGTTGCCAGGCAACATAAGTATTATTAATAATAATAGTGATAGTAATGCTATCACCTGTCTGCTGCATCAGTTATTGCTAATAAAAAACCAAAACACTGAAGTTAAGAGAAAATTGTGAGGCAATTATGTTTAGCATTGCTGGCCCCCAGGTAGACAATGGAGGTACTGTCTGAGCATAGAATAGCTCTTTGTCTGAGGCTTTGCCATGGAAAACATCAGGCAGGCACAGGGCATCTCCCATCCAGGTCTCCTCCAGTGTTCCATCAGGAGGCAGAAGGGTGTAGACCTGGAAGCAGGGAATTGCTCCCAGGGTCATTGCATCCCAATTACATACTACAGTATGTCATTATGATTTACTTCATCACCATAGCTCTGGAGGTGTTGTTGCTAATACCAATACAGCAGAGTTGGAAAACCTAGAAAGTCACAATGAAGGAGACATTATACTTTCCTAGTGTTGACCTACCTTTGAATTTTTATGAAGAATATAATAAAAAGTCTAAATTGAATTTTCCAGTGTGCTTTTCTAAACAAGCATGTACAAAGCAAAATTGAAATTAACTCCATTATGTCTTTGCCAGTTGCTCCTTTATGTAGATGCTTGGTAATGGAAAAAACAATGTTATATGTAAATAGCTAGAGTTTACTCGCAAGAAACATTTAATCTTTTCAGAGCTATTTCACAAGCTATTCAAGTGCTGTAAAAAATGCAAAAGGAATTAATTCCAAATTCTCTTCCTCCAACGGTTTTGAGTATATCTGTCTGATGATGAATACAAAAGTTGCTTCAATAATTCCTTGAAATAAAAGGCCTTTTTCACTAACTTTCTAGTTATCACCTGTGTTTTATCTTTTTTTTTTTTTTAATTAGAGAATACATTTATAGATATAATCAACATTCTGCATTCTATTCACTGTTTGAAATTGGCAGTATCTATTATATTAACATTAATCCTTCAACATCTCTCTTATACACATTCAGAAAGCTTAGATTTTGCATGGATTTGGTTTAATCATCATAAATATATAATAAATATGTTAATATAACAAAACAGCCCCTGTGAGATGGGAAAAATATTCTCTCCATACACTCAAAATAAGGAAAAAATGTGCATCATCCTGTTTATCATTTTTTTTATTTTACTTTGTTTTTTTCATTTACTGTGGAAAATTCCCATGGAAACAGAGTTCATAGGTCTTCCAGACTTAAAAGTCCTCTCTGAATTAGAGGACTGTAATCAGCAACATGTTGAGAAATAAGTGACTGCAGCAAATCTTAAGTGAAATCTGAAGTGTACCACTTCAGAAACTTAATTTTATCCCTATTGTGATTACTAAAGTTTGACATTATGTCTGCCAAAACTCTCTGAAAACTTAATAAGTTAACACAATGAATCACAAGGATATGGCCTATGACTCTGTTACCTTCTTTCTCCTAGTGACTAACTCAAATTTCATGGAACTCATATATGTATATATATATGAATATACTCAAATTTCATGGAACTTATATATGTATATATATTTATACATATATATATACATATATGAGTTCCATGAAATCTGAGTATGTATATGTAATGTGATATGTAATATGTATATGTAATATAATTATATATATATAATAATATATATAATTGCGTATGTAATATGTATATATAATATAATATGTATATATTATATACATATAATATATAATATATATGTTAATATATATTAAATATATATATATATATTTAACAAAATCAACATTTAAGGAATGTACAAATTTATGGGGCCTTTTTTTATCCTCTTTTCTATTGTCAGGTTCTTGTGCCTTTTCTACTAGTTTATGAATATCAATATCAAAAACGCCAGTTTCCTGGCTTTCATCTGAAAATACAGCATGTTAGCAGAAAATGAATTAGTTTTATATATGTTATGCAAAATAGAGCAGACAGGGATTATAATTGCTAATTTGTCACTGAACTGGTATTACTGATCAGAGATCTCCACCTTGCTTTCAATCTTCCTTCAGCACATTCTGCCATTATCCTTTAATTGCCTCATTTAACAAACATTAAAACTGGTGCATACACTAGGATAAGCCACAGACACAGCGGAAATCAGGCCCACCAAAACTACTCGAGAAAAGGAACAGCAATGGTTTCAAAGTAAACCGATTCCAGCTTCTGGAAGGCTCTGTCTTTAGAAGCAGTGGCTTCCTGCACTTCACTGTGCATACCCTAATAATCAAATAGCATCTGACTAGTATTTCTTTAGGATGCACTGACCACCAAAGTATTTACACGCCATTTCAATATTATCCGCAGTGTGGCATAGATGTCTGGAAGATTTTCAGATTGCTATCTGCTGACATACCCAAGAGATACACCATGGCATAAAGAAGAATTCTTCCTGTTGTTACAATGCATCATGAGGATCAGGGATATAAGAAATTTTCCAATGTTAACTTTTGCTAACTTTTCATAGTTTCTGTTGCTTGATGCACATCTTCACAACAGCTTATACTCCAAGCAAGAGCAAGCAAATCTTCGCAATCATTCCTACATTCTCACTGAGGACTTTCCTATTTCTGTATGCAGGGACATTATCTGTACTGATGCCCGTCCCATTATTTCTAAGGAGAGCAATTTCTGTCACTTCACTCCCCTAGTAATCTACATATCACAAAAGGATAGATAAAGGAGTGTCTTAAAGGTAAGGACAAGCTTTTACTTAACATTAAAGTGATTTCTCATTTTACTGTGGAGAATCAGCATGGAAAACATAGGTCAGGTATGATATGCTGCAGCTGTTAAAATGAAATTATTGCTGTGCGTGTCACAAGGTCTGGTAACTTTAGAATCATAGAATCACTGAATGGCTTGGGTTGGAAGGGACCTTAAAGATCATCTAATTCCAATTCCCCTGCCATGGGCAGGGACACCTCCCACTAGATAAGGTAGCTCAAAGCTCCATCCAACCTGGCCTTGAACTTTCTACTATATTGCTAAAATTTAGCTGGGAAACAGTAAAATTATGTATATCATTTAACTAGTCATTGTTTTTCAAGATAGGATGCAGTCCGCTCACTATTTACAGGTCATGCTACACTAAGGTCAGCAGAACAATGTCGATTGGTAAGTAAGAAACCAAGACATTGATCATTGCTTTCTAGTTTGAAGGGAGAATCCTGTGGCCAAAAAAAACTCAGAGCCTTTCTTCCGACAATCAGGATAGTCTGTTTTTTTGTGGCTTTTATTTTAACCAGTTGACCCTCCTGTTTTTCTTGGCAAAGCATTGAGGTATATTGGTGAAGTGGTATTGTCTGTGTTATGCAAGACAGACAGTAGCATGCAAATGCACACTCTATAGTGCTGAATCAGTATTTTTTGTGTATATGAATGTTTAATAGGGCCAGGGAGCAAATTAATGATGGGGCTCCAGAGGTAAGGGAGATACATTTTTTCAGCACAACAAATACATCTCTGCACTAAGAACATTAAGCAGTCTATTCCACAGGAATTCCTCCATCTCCCTTGGACATGTTATAGCAATAAGCTCAGGAATAACTGATTGATTCGAAGAAGTGTGTGTGCCATTGTGTTTACCAATTACAGAAAATTATCCATCAGTGAGAGAATGGTATTCCTGTTTTACATCTTGAACTAATTAATTATGTCAGGTTTCTTACAGATTGATCAGACTTTGTTTGTTTGTTTGAATGATATAGTTAGATATTTCTGAGGAAAGGTGCATCATTTCTTTTAATCTCACAAGGGAGGAAAGAGAGGCAGACTGTATCTTCCTTCTAAATAGTCCTATACTTTGTTGAAGCTTGCTAGCTTAGGAAGCTTGGCTCCTTGTACTGAAGATGTCTGCCTGAATGTGGATTATATTTTCAGCATCTGGAGTTTAGAACTTCCCTGTGGGATTTTGCTTTTAACTAATTTGTTTAGCGCTTTCATTAAGACATAATTTAACATCTTCTCAGAAAACAGAGAGAAAATTTACTCTTGAATGCAAAATTAGCATAGGCGTAGGTAAATTCTACATTGCATTGTATGATTTTTCTTTAGTTTTACACTCGCATACTTATGCCTACCTCTGGCACAGTATGTCAGATAAATCCGTATAGTAACACTTTCAGCACTTTGACTTATAGATTGTGTCTACCCTGCAGTGAATTTTTTGAAACTCAAGTAATCCTTAGCCCAAGATCAGGTGCTTCTTAAGTCTTTTTTTTTTTTTCTGGAGGAGCCGAAATAACTTACCGTGGCTATTCAAGAAAAATGGTGTTTAGAGATAAATGTTGCTTACATGAAACATCTGATATAAAGGCACATTACACCAGGCAGAATACACAGGTATATGGATGACAGGAAATCCATGAGAATTGGTAAGGAAAATAATATTTAGACATTTTTTGAGAACTCGTGATAAAGATGGTGAAGTCTCTTAGGAAGTTGAATCTCATCATTATGACTAACAAGTGTAGTGATGCTGCAAACAATTGGCATGATGTAAATTTACATATTAGCATTGATTCTGATTTCTACACGAGTAATTTCACAAGCCTCTGATTTCTGGATGCTTTGGATTTGAACTTAGCGGCAGAATGTCTATCTGCTTTTTTTCTTTTTTTTTTTTTTTTTGAGCTGAGTAACAAAAATCCAACCCAATTACACAGTTGTCCTTTCTGAATTTGAAGATTTCTCTCAATGTAGCTTTTGCCAAGTAAGATCTGAGGGATATGTATCAATAACACACTCACCGTGACTTTCGTGTTCCAAACGTGCACCACAACATCTTAAAGCCTTCACAGTCATCAGGATGTTTCTTCCCTTTTTGCTTCCCAAGCATGACCTATTTCTCTCTCTGACCTTTACAAATGAAATAGAGTCCCTTCTGTTACACTTTGGGTACAACAGGGAGGGAGTGTGAGCAGTCAGTGAGGTGTATCAAAGAACTAGTTGAATGGCCAGGCCCAGAGGGCAGTGGTCAGTAGCACAAAGTCTAGTTGAAGGCCAGTGAAGAATGAAGTACTCCATAAGTCAATATATGGGTCGAGTCCTGTATAACTTCTTCAATATCAATCTGGATAATAAGGTAGAGTGCACCCTAAGTAACTTCGCAGACAACAAAACACTGTTGGGAATGGCTGACACACCAGGGGACTGTGCAGCCATCCAGAGGGACCTTGACAGGCTGGAGAAATGGGCTGACAAGAATCTCTTGAAGTTCAACACATGAAATATCTCTTCCACAAAAATTTAATTCTATTTCAGGCTGTAAATTAACAAACATATTTGACATAAGGACATTAGGAAAACATTCCTTACTAGGGGTATTGCAGTCCTAGAAAATGTTTCACCAAATGTTTCTGGAATCTCCAACCTTGGAGATAACTGAAAGCTCTGAGCAACCTGATATAACTCTGAAGTTTGTTCTGCTTTAAACAATAAATTAGATACCTGAGGTCCTTCCCAACCTAGATTTTTCTCTGTCATATATCTGAGACAAACATAATTACTGAGGGACCCAAAACCGAACACAGTACTCGAGGTGTGGCCTCGAATACGGTGTTCAGCTTTGGGCCTCTCAATACAAGAAGGACATCAAGGCCCTGGAGCATGTCCAGAGAAGGGCTACGAAGCTGGTGAAGGGCCTGGAACACAAGTCCTATGAGGAGCGGCTGAGGGAACTGGGGTTGTTTAGTGTGGAGAAGAGGAGGCTCAGGGGAGACCTTATTGCTCTCTACAACTACCTGAAAGGAAGGTGTGGAGAGCTGGGGGTCAGCCTCTTCTCGCAGATAACCAGTGATAGGACTAGGGGGAATGGCTTCAAGTTGCGCCAGGGGAGGTTCAGGTTGGAAATTAGGAAACGTTTCTTCTCAGAAGGAGCAGTCAGGCATTGGAACGGGTTGCCCAGGGAGGTGGTGGAATCATCGTCCCTGGGGTTGTTCAAGGAAAGGTTGGATGTGGTGCTTAGGGACATGGTTTAGTGGATGATATTGGTGATAGGGTGATGGCTGGACCAGATAATCTTGGAGGTCTTTTCCAACCTTAACGATTCCGTGATTTCTATATGGTTACTAGTTCTAGACTGAGATCAAGTGTTGTTGTAATTAAACACTTTGGCATGACAGTAGATTTGGAATGAACTCAGAAGACCTATCAAAGGCCTACAGAAGCTGTATATTTGCTTAATTTATGCTGTATCTCTTGTTGCTGGTAAATTTCCCAGTGAAAAAATAACCATATTTCCTTTGTTCTGTGGAAATACACCTCCAGTTAATAAACATCCAGCTACTCATCTAGTGCTTGCATGTGTCAAATGTACAGTATAGAACAGCTGTCACTTCTGTTAAGTCTTTGACTGTTAGGGGAGACATGTAAAAGAATCTTTTAAAATCTTTTTACAATCTTTTTAAAATCTTTCAATTTAGTGGGAAAATTTATTTAGAAACAGGCTATGTCATAGTAATTGCTATCTGAGAAAAATTGTTTTGCAGGTTTTTTTGTTTGTTTTTGTTTTTGTGAAATATCTTTTATTCATGTGCTCCTTTCTACTTGTTGCCACAGGTTTTGACAAAATATAGTATCAATAAGGAAGGTGCAGGTAAATGCTGAGGGATAAAACTTCAGAAATCTTACTCTCTCTCTCTCTATATATATATCTAATGTGAAAAGGTGAAAAGATGAAGTTCAAATAATGAGATATTCTGAAGTTTTTATTGCTTAGCTATTTGGACTAGACAAACTACTTGAAAGATTTCAGTATTTTCCTGTTGTTCTTTTCAGTCACTTTAAGCTAAACTCTCACAAACACTTTATATTAGTTTGCCTTTAGCGCAATTAATTTAAGATCACTTTTCAGACAGTGATGTACAGTGAGGGATAAGCTACCTCCATTTACTTCAGGACAAGAGTGAGTACAAACACATTTGTCACAGAGACGCACTGACACACTGCAGTATCACTCCTGACTTCAATTTCCAGTAACTTCACAGTGCTCACATTCATATGGCCCAAGACCAGGTCGTACTGTATCTGGCTAATGAGAACAGCATGTACTCACTCAAAATTTGCGCTCAATCAGCTCAAAGCTGTATTGTTTGTCATGAATATGTATTCAATTATTTTTAGAAGTATTGAATCATTTAACTTCAATTAAACACATTTCAGCAACTCCATTTTTAAATACAATGAATGTGAGAGGCTCCTACATATAGTGTAATAGTGTAAGTAAGTTAGAGTTAGAGGCAATTTTACTAACTGGGTCTTTTTATTTAAATAATATCCTACTAAATCGATCCTGTGTCTATAATGTTAACTTCTGTGTTTATTACTGACCAGTACTTCACAAGTGCTTTGCTGCTATAGGTCAGTCCAAGATTTCATTGCAAGGTTGGGCATCTCAAGTAACACAGGACCACATTTCAACTCCAACAAGTCTCATGAAAATTCATACTTCATACCAGTATTTCATACACAGAATGATACAAACTGAATGAGGAACAAGCTCTGAGTGCTTCCTCTGCTCTCTCTGAATATTGCACCCATTGTCCTGTAAGGGAAGGACGTGCTCTTGCAGCACATCCTTTTTGTCCCAACTCTTCAAAGGCTTATGATCTTAAAGCTTTGGATGCAAGAGACAACTAAGATATAAGTTGCATCTTCTCACCAAATCCTCATTAGACTGCAATTGTCCCAGACGTGTGTCTCAACTGCCATAGAACTGCCAGAGATTTAGAGATAATAATGATTCTCTGCTTTCCTGCAGTGGATGAGGACAACAGCCTTAATGACTGTGGGGTGGTCAGAAGCTAAAATATTGGGAGACACATAGAAAAAAAAAAAAAAAAAAGGAAATGTTTGTTTGTTTGTTTCATTAGAAGACATTGACACAACTGAGACTGTATATATCTATATATCTACCTGCTCCAATCTTTGCATTATTAAAGGACTGAAATACCTTTTACACAGGGTTGAAATACTGGGCTGCATCAAAAGAAGTATGGCCAGCAGGTCGAAAAAGGTGATACCCTGCTTTACTCTGCTCTCATGAGACCCTACATGGATTATTGTGTTCAGCTCCAGAGGCTCCAATATAGGATGGACATGGATGTCTTAGAGTAAGTCCAGAGGAGGGTCCTCCTGCAGGAGGGTGGAAAGGCCCTGCAGAGGGACCTGGACAGGTTGGATTGATGGGCACAGGCCAATGGAATGAGGTTCAACATGGCTAAGTGATAGGTCCTGAACTTTGGCCACAACCCTATGCAGCACTACAGGCCTGAAGCAGAGTGGCTGGAAAGCTGTGTAGAGGAAAAGGATCTGGGGGTGTTGGTCGATGCTCACTTGAACATGAGCCAGCAGTGTGCCCTGGTGGCCAAGAAGGCCAATGGCATCCTGGCTTGTATCAGGAATAGTGTAGCCAGCAGGACCAGGGAAGGGATCATCCCCCTGTACTCAGCTCTGGTGAGGCCACACCTCGAGTACTGGGTTCAGCTTTGGGCCTCTCAATACAAGAAGGACATCAAGGCCCTGGAGCATGTCCAGAGAAGGGCTACGAAGCTGGTGAAGGGCCTGGAACACAAGTCCTCTGAGGAGCGGCTGAGGGAACTGGGGTTGTTTAGTGTGGAGAAGAGGAGGCTCAGGGGAGATTTTATTGCTCTCTGCAACTACCTGAAAGGAAGGTGTGGCAAGCTGGGGGTTGGCCTCTTCTCACAGGTAATTAGCGATAGGACAAGAGGGAATGACCTCAAGTTGCGCCAGGGGAGGTTCAGGTTGGAAATTAGGAAGCATTTCTTCTCAGAAAGAGTAGTCAGGTATTGGAATGGTTTGCCAAGGGAAGTGGTGGAGTCACCGTCCCTGGGGTTGTTTAAGGAAAGTTTGGATGTGATGCTTAGTGACATGGTTTAGTGGGTGACTTTGGTAGTAGGGTGACAGTTGGACCAGATAGTCCTGAATGTCTTTTCCAACTGTAATGATTCTATGATAATTTCTTTCTCCTTTTGTTTCCAAAAGGGCTTTTATATTTTTCCTTTTCCTTTAATTAAACTGTTCCTTATCTCAACTGAAGATCCCTGTTCTCTCCTGTTCTTTTGAGGAGGGGCAATGAGAGAGTGGCATGGCAGAGCTTCTATTAGTATGAACCCACCAAATTTGGGTATCTCCGAATGACAGCCCTACCCTGGAGCATATAAATGTGTCCACTAGTTTGGTGTCACCTGCAAACTTAACAAGCATGCATGCTGTCATCTCCTCTCCATTAATAAAGATGTTCAAGGTGAAAAGCTCAGTTTCTATATGGTATTGAGTTAGGTCAAAATTCTTTGCAGTATAAGCGATATGTTGAGAAATCCAGACATGACAGCAACAGAAGGTCAATTCTTAAAATGCCATGTATTGCCTTCAGTCCATCTGATCATCCACATTCTGGAAAACAGAAAAGTTTGAAATTCAAAGTAGGTGGCAATGTCTGCACTTCTAAGGAAGAGAAAATCTAAAAATAAATTCAAATAATGATAGTAAGCACAGCTACTCAAAATCAAAAGTATTCTGTGACATTTACTTCCAAAGTAATCAATTTTACAATGTGCACTATTCAATAATAACCAAATAGAAAGACAACAGAATTATCCAAAATCTCAAAGTCCAAATATTACAGAAACACAACTCTAAGATACGCCTCTCATATACGGTTCCATTTTTCACAGTCATCTGATTAGTAGCCTTTTCCTTGATGCAGATCAAAATATCAGACTAGAGAAGCACTGGCCAGCTAATGAAAGCAAAGCAAATTTTGCAAAATGATGAGAACAAAAGTGAAATTGGTGGTACGAACAACCAGTTCAGACTGGTGTAGCTTCAGAGCTCTACCTTATAGTAAAATATCTTCATTCAAAGGACAGAAAATACAATTTATGGAGAACACAGATAGTAAAAAAAATATAAAAATAAAAATAAAATTCAAGAAGTCAGGTGAATATTGTTCACTGTATCTTTTTCAGAGTGATAAACCACAATTCTCTACATTTTATTTCAAGATTTTGTACGATGGAAAAAAGATGTAACACAAGTATATTTTATCTTTCAATAAAGGGAGATCAATATCAATAAAGATAAATAATATATATATATCAATAATATATATATATCAATATCAATAAAGATAAAAAGGTTTCTGCTTGAAATTCAATGTTCCCTTTATTAATGCAATCTGTGAAATTCAGGCTGAGGGGATATGGATACGAAGCCTCTCCAAACTTCTTATTGTATATCCAGAAACATCTAACTATTTAAATGCCTCAGAACTTACTGAACAGACCATCAAGTCCAACCATCATGTACAACTACCAAGTCCACCATTAAACCATATCCTCAAGTGCCACATCTACACTTCTCTTAAATACCTCCAGGGATGACAAATCTATCACTTCCCTGAGAAGCCTGTTCCAATGCCTAACAACACTTTAACTTAAGAATTTCTTCCTGACATCTAATCTGAACTTTCCCTGGCTCAGTTTGAGGCTGTTGCCTAATCTTATCACTTGTCACCTGAGAAAAGAGACTACACCCAACTTGTTACAGCTTCCTTTCAGGTAGTTGTAGAGAGTGATAAGGTCTCCCCCTCAGCCTCCTCTTCTCCAGACTAAATAATCCCAGTTTCTTCAGCTGCTCTTTATATGTCTTGTTTTCTAGTCCCTTCACCGACCTTGTTGCTCTTTGAACACATTCCAGCAACGCAATTTCCTGTAATGAGGGGCCCAAAACTGAACAAAATGCTTAAGGTGCGTTCTCACCAGTGCCAAGTGTAGAAGGACAATCTCTCCCCTGTCCCTGCTGACTACAGGTTTTCTGATGCAGGACAGGATGCCATTGACATTCCTGGATACCTGGGCAAACTGGTGGCTCATGTTCAGCATACAGGCCGAACTACCTGAATTACCTGGATTACCTGGAGGCAAACTAAATCTACGCATATCTAAAAGTGAAAATGTTGACCTTTTTCATTTCCTAGACACAATGAACTGTTTCAGAATCAAGAATCCAAATAAATTAGAACTGTCTTAATATTCACAGTGATGAAAATACATCCACCCATTGCTGCAGTTAACAGCTGTTAAGCAAAGACAGTGGTGGTAGTGCACCTTTTTGTCACTGAGTCGTTTTTCCTTGTAATTTGAAGAACTGGAAAGAATATACAATTCATTGTTTGGATTCTTCGAATTTTCTTTTCCTGAGCAGCCTGAGCATAATAATGATAATGCTTTATATAGCAGGGCCACCAACTGAAAGCAGTAGGACACCATACAGGCTGTCAGTCCAGTCCAGCACTCATTATGGAACCAAACAACCTTTAATGAGAGGATATTGTCAAATCTTTTAGATGTCAACAGTGATAATATTCCACCTAATGATCTTAGAACATTAGATCTTGCTAACTCTAAACTTTGTTTTTAAATTCCTAAAAGTTATATCCATTCATTTGGTCCTTTTTGTGTGTATGTGTGTGAGAGTGCATGTATGCACACAAGCACACATAATTTACAGCTCTGATTGCCACCATGTAAAAGTTTTAAAGAGCAAAATTAGGTTCAAGATATCACTTAAAAGAATGAGTAATATTTTTACCACAAGGTTCCTCCCACCCCAAAATAAGAACAATTCATTGTCGAATGAATAAATAAACAAACAAATAAATAAATAAATAATCACAACAGATTTTATCAGTTTTGGAATAGGGATCAGGGAATAGAGCAATCTCTCACTTCTGATAAGCCCCTTAAAAACTGCCTATTCTCACCTGCAAATTTTTAGGTATTTAAGGATCCATGCTGTGAAACAGAACTTCTGCTTTAGTAAACTGATGTTTAGAAGATACCAGAAATGATGCAGAACAAGTCCTGGAGGCTATGCACACATTTACGTTTGACAATAATTCAAGACAGACGTAGATCTTTATTATGCCCATATGGTTTGTTTCATCTCATCTCCAAGTCGTTTAATATACTTATGCTTACTTGTAAAGAAAGATAGAAGAAAAGAACTCCTCAGTTATCTCTTTCGTTTCTCCAATTCCAGATGGTTGTGTGACATTTCTCATTTTTAGTAAGAATACTCAGCACAACAGGGAATTTGTTCAATTCAGATTAATCTGAATACATGCTTGCTAGATATTAATCCAAGCACAAAAGTCTAAGTCCATTAAGATATATTGCTGATCAATATTAACCTTCCAAAATAAATAAATAAATAAATAAAATGAATGAATATTTCAAAACAGGTAAGCTCTAAATTAGATTGATGTAATAGAAACCTGATTGCCTTAGAGCAATCTCAAGAGATTAGTTTTCAAGTTATACCTTGTGTGACTTTTGTATACAGATGGGTAAATAAATGTGCATAATAAATTACTAAAAACATAAAAACAAATAATGTATCATTCATTTTCATGTGAAAATTTCTACATACATGCAGCTTCAAATAAATTTAGTTAGTTGTATACATTTTGCCCGCACACCAAAAGTAAGAGCAATAGTTTTTAAATAATATAGTATTCTTCACAAAGCTATTGTGAAAGGATACATATGTAAGTTAAAATAGTTCTCCATTCATTTGTTTTCCTACACACATTTTGATCATTTTGAATTTCATAAAGAAGGAAGAAGCAGGTTGTGGACAGCCTGAGGCAGTCTTTCAACTCAGCAGCTAAGGACAGTGGTGCTAGAGTCTGAAGTCATCAAGAGGGAGAGCTAGAAAATTCATTTAGATGTTATTACAAAATACTCAATATATATCACACTTAAGCAAGAACGATTAATTCCTGGTTTGGCCTCTGAGAGAGCAGATTGGAGAAAAGAGGAAAAAACTGCTGTGCAGCAGCTGGGTGAGGGGAGTGAGAAGTAGCCCTGCAGACCCCAAAGTCAGTGCAGCAGGAGGGCAGGAGGTGCTCCAGGCATGCAGTAGCAGTTCCCCTGCGGCCCATGGAGAGGCCCCTGGTGGAGCAGGCTATCCCCCTGCAGCCCATGGCTCCCACGTGGAGCAGATCTCCACGCTGCAGCCCATGGAGGAGCCCCCCCATGGAGCAGGTGGATGTGGCCTGGAGGAGGCTGTGGCCCATGGAGAGCCCCCGCAGGAGCAGGCCCCAGGCCGGAGCTGCAGCCCATGGAGAGGAGCCTACGCAGGAGCAGGGGGTCTGGGGGGAGCTGCTGCCCATGAGGGACCCGTGCTGGAGCAGTTTGCTCCTGGGGGATGGTCCCTGTGGTACGGAGCCATGTGGGAGCAGTTCTTGAAGAGCTGCTGCCTGTGGGCAGCCCCGCAGGCTCAGTTTGGGAAGGACAGCATCCCTTGGGAGGGACCCCACGTGGAGCAGGGGCACAGAATGACCGTGAAGCAGCAGTGGAGATGAAGCATCAGGGACTGACCGCAGCCCACATTCCTAGTTCTCCTGCACTGCTCAAGGGGAGGAGGTGGAAGAGAGTGGATGTGGGGGAAGGTGTTTGTAGTTTGCTTCCAGTTTCTCACTGTTGTAGTCTGCTAGTGCTGGGCAATACATTGTATCGATCTCCCTATGCTGAGTTTGTTTTGCTTATGACAGTAACTTGTGAGTGATCTCCCTGTCCTTATCTCAGTCCTTGGGCCCTTTCCACCGTATTTTCTCCCCTTTTTTCTTTTGAGGAACGGGAGTGAGAGCGGTTGTGGTGGAGTTTGTCTGCCTAGCAAGGTAAAACCACCACAGCGAGACAATGGGTTTGTCGTCAAGTGCTTGTGGCTCAGAATGGTGAGGAGGGTGAAAGAGGATTCTTTTCTTGTATAGTTAAATATTCCATTATTTCATGAAAAGCAGTGAGAAGGATTTAGAGATATTTACCCCCAAATACCCTGCTAATCGTAAAGGTAGAGAGTTCATCTGAGGAGGCATACCAGTATCTGGTAGGAGATACAAACTAAGTCTGATCATGAGTCTTGTGAAAATGTATGGCCACTCGTCCAGATTTTAGACTGAACCAGTACAGTGTATTCTAAGATGCAGAGAAATACTTTCAAACTTGAGCAAGCTTGGATATGAGCCAAAAGCTGAACTGCTTCCCTCTGGCAAGCCTGTTTTACTTTTTTGCATGCTTATTAACAGATACTAAAGCAGTTTTCAGAGGAAATCATGTGTGACTTGGTCTATCAGGTACTCAGGAGTTCAGAAATAGCTGAACTGGAGTTTGGGGATCCACATTTTGCCCTTGAGCACCAACATTTTTTTTTATTATTATTATTTTTTGGATCCAAGCATTGATACTCAAAGTAGTGCTAAATATATTGAAAGAATTAACATGAATCTGGCATCAGTTAAGGAGGCCTGTGAGAGAGGAAAAATCCATCAGTCAATTCGATAGTGGTGTGATGGTGATTTTAATACAGGAAAGTGCTCTCTCTGTAACGAGGGAGAAATAGCTCCCAATGGAAGGGAGACCAAAGGTCAAAGGCACATCTTTTCAATGCAGGAGAGAAAAGAAGCACACACTTGGCTTCATTCTTTTAATGTTTAGTCTAAATTTCTGCATACCTCTGTCTAAAAATCAATATTGCCCTTTACCAGTAGCTTTGTGCTGAAAAATCTAAAATTTTAACTGGTCTGGTTTTGAGCAGAATTACATTAGCTCATAATAACTTTTAGGAAAGAGGAGTTGGCTTCCTTTTTAAAAAATGCTCCATTTCTTTTATCCTGCATATGGTTCCTAACCACAGAGCCTCACTGAGGACTGACAAATACAGGTATGATTTTTCTGGGCATTGCAGGCTATAGAAACAAAGAATGCTTTTCAGTGGTGAGGAATGACTAGCTCCTTCTTAGAACTACTAGTACAGTACCTATGGCTGGGGAATTTGGTCTTGTATGGGTAAAGTCAGCCTTCTCTCAGGATGGAAAAGGGTTTTTGCTCTAAGTCAGTTCTCTCTGTTAAAGGGAGAAGAAAAGAAGAAAGAAACTAGCAATCAATTTCTGGGTATCAGCCAAGGAAAGATATGCCTGAATCCATTAGGCTGAGAAGGTTTCTTTGTGTAGCTGTTCTAAAAGATTAAGTAGCATGGCTGACCTCAGACTAAAGAACCTGAATTAGAATTACAACATTCATTGATATAAGTAACTGACAACAGACTGCATAATATCCTGTCCTGATGTAAAGGTGATTCAGTCAGCTAGCAGCCAGAGAACTGGATTTAAATATCAGGATCTGTATGATGAAGTAATGCAGAACAAAATTAAAACTGTATTTAAAAATCAAAATATGCAGAAAGAACATTCTTTTGCTCAGAGACAGTGTTTAAATTCAAGGTGGCACAGCTCATAAGTCACAAACATTATTGTAGTTTTTCTTATAATAAACTACAGTGCTAACTGGAAAAAATATCTATATAATAGATCATCTAGTCTAATCTCATCAGCTATGACTAAAGAAAAGATTTTGAAAATCAGCACTAGTTTGGCATGATATCCTCTCTGACCTCTGACCTAACAAAAGCCGCCTCAAAACCCCACATCTGAAGCTAAGACCTCCACCTATACTAAAATCACCACTAGTTAGGCATAGGGAGAGCAGAGTAGTTTGTTTTGGCATTCTTACATAGGCTTCTTCATATTGAAAGAACGAGGTTCTCTGTACAGCCAAATGAGTTGCAAGAGAAAATGCTTCATATCTAGATTATATCTCAGTCCAAGGAAGAAGTCACAGCTTGCGATTTAGTCAGACAGGACCAGATAACTTCATCTGACTCTCTCTTTCATAGGACACTACATTTGAGGTCTCCTTATTTAAGTTGTCATTCAACTCATAAATAATTTCTGTGATGCTTTAATTATTTTTTCAATCTGTGCAGGACAGAACTGCAGTATTGCAGCATCAGTCTCAACAATAATGCATACAGAAACAGAGTCATTACCCTATAGGATTTCAGTAACCAAAATTTTGGTTTGCATTTGCTACCATGGTTTCATCGTAGGAGCTCATATAAACTTATTGTCCCCAGATTTCCCCAGGTGACTGTACTGGGAATAAAACCCATTCCTTGACTCCAGCTCCATGACATCGTGATTGGGTGAATGAAACTACACCTTTTTTTAAAGAACCTGCTTTATCAAATGATGCAGTTGACTCTATTCTCTTTACTCTTCCACCCATTTTAAATAATCCCATAATGTCAAATTTATAACATTTATAACCTACTTCCAGGTCACTGATAGAAATGTTGAAAAGAAACAGAACACTTTTGATGATGAATCCCCCCTAATCAGGCAGTTCCTAATATTCTTTGACATTTGATCTATTGGTATTAAAGAAAGCAACATTTTAAAACAGAATTTTACACAATAGTGAATTAGCCCTTTATAAAAGCACAGTTATTAAAACAATGCCATTATTTTTATCAATTTCACTTACTGTCATCTCAAATAGTTATAATAATAATCCTGTTCTTTATTTTATTTTCATTAAAATATTTATTTTCATTAAATTAAATTTATGGAGATAATTGTTTTCTAATCTTTTGTCACTGTGTCAGCTTTTCTTTTATTTTACTCAGACTAGTAGGACTTAACTGACACACTCACCACATAATACAGAAAAGTATTTTATGGAGGAAGTACAAATGAGCAGTGCTGTTCAGTTCTATAATAACACAGATGTATAGAGTGAAAATTATGGGGAAAAGAAAGGACTAACTCAGAGCTAAAGTAGGATTCATTATGTCTCTTGTCCCACATCCAGGTAGGAAAAAGGAACAGTTGATTTAAACCTGAGAAGAACATATTTCTAGGACACAACTATTATAATGACTATCATAAAAATATATTGTTGAGCCAATGGAAGAGAAATTTCAGCAAACAGTAATATCAGAGAATGTCCTATATATTTTATAAATTATACTCTACATCATTTTGTGGCAGATACAATTTTTAGATTAATAGGAAAAAAAATGCCAAAACCACCTTTCTCTGCACTAAGGCAGAGAAACACACATGACAAAAATGACTATGAGTCATCACAGAAATAACCCTACCTCTGTGAGAAGCCAGGTAGGGAAAGAATATATAAGAATCACTAGTAATCACTAGTCACTATGAGTGAGGGAAGCCCACACCAAGATAAAACTCTTCCTAAACGTGGATTTCATGAGCCACATAAGAAGATGTGTGAGTCTTTTGCAATAGTTGACAGGAATAATACTGCCTAGCTTATGAAATCCACAGTACTGAAGTTACAAAAATTCCTTTAGTCTCATAGAAAGACAGAGATTTAAAGGAGATAAACTAAAACAGAAACTTATTTGTATTTCCCCGCAAAACAGGTGGCATTTTTAACACTCTCAGATTGTATGAAACAGTAGAAAAAAATGGCCTTTGTGCTGATATTTTTGCTTTTGTTTCAAAAAAAAAAAAAAAAAAAAAGGGGGGGGGGGAAGGGGGGAGAATTGCACTTTTAGTGTCCCAACTTCTGGTGGAGTGGCTGGAGTGATCACATTATACTGTTGCACTGATTTTTTTATTTATTTGTTTCTTTCTGGTAAAAGAAGCTTGGTATTGAAACAGTATTTCATGGTAAGTGATATCAGATGAAAAATTCTTATCTTGCTACAATGCAGCATAAAATTTAGATTTTTATCTTATTCAGCAGTTTCTCTTGTACAAGGTACAACTGCCAATAACAAGAACAAAAACTAGTTGGAAGTTTAGATTCGATGGCCCTTAAAGTTGTAGTGAAAAATCTCAGGTCTCAGTCTTCATAAGGTTCCTTACTGAGGAACTGTGTCTTTCTCATTAATTCTACATTGTGAAAAAAAGATCAAAACACATACTGCAGTTAACTGTATGACAGACACTGAAGACGTGATTTCTACTCCCTTTGAAAATGTTATTGTGCATGCAAAACCAACTCACATCTAGCAATCACACAACGTATGTGGGACAATCGGGGAATCAGGCCCAGTCAGCATGGGTTCATGAAAGGCAAGTCCTGCCTGACCAACCTCATCTCCTTTTATGACCAGGTAACCCAACTGGTGGATGAGGGAAAGCCCGTTGACATAGTCTGCCTAGACTTCAGCAAGGCCTTTGACACAGTCTCCCACAGTATTCTCCCGGAGAAACTGTCAGCTGGTTCAGACAGGTACACTCTTTGCTGGATTAAAAACTGGCTGGATGGCTGGGCCCAAACAGCAGTGATGAACGGAGTGAAATCCAGCTGGTGACCGGTCACCAGTGGTATTCCCCAGGGACTGGTGTTGGGGCCCATGTTCTATAATATCCTTATTGAAGATTTGGACAAGGGAATTGAGGGTGCCCTCAGTAAGTTTGCAGATGACACCCAAACTGGGGGGAAATGTCGATCTGCTGGAGTGTAGGAAGGCCCTGAAGAGGGACCTCGATAGCTTGGACCAATGTGGCAGAGGCCAATGGAATGAGGTTCAACACGGCTTAGTGATGGGTCCTGCTCTTTGGTCACAACAACCCCATGCAGTGCTACAGACTTGGGGCAGAGTGGCTGGAAAGCTGTGTAGAGGAAAAAGATCTGGGGGTGCTGGTCGATTCTCGCCTGAACATGAGCCAGCAGTGTGCCCAGGTGGCCAAGAAGGCCAACAACATCCTGGCTTGTATCAGGAATAGTGTAGCCAGCAGAACCAGGGAAGGGATCACCCCCTGTACTCAGCTCTGGTGAGGCCGCACCTCGAGTACGGTGTTCAGCTTTGGGCCCCTCAGTACAAGAAGGACATCGAGGCCCTGGAGCATGTCCAGAGAAGGGCTATGATGAAGAGGGTGAAGGGTCTGGTGAAGGGTCCGGAACACAAGTCCTATGAGGAGCGGCTGAGGGAACTGGGATTGTTTAGTCAGGAGAAGAAGAGGCTCAGGGGAGACCTTATTGCTCTCTACAACTACCTGAAAGGAGGGTGTGGAGAGCTGGGGGGTCAGCCTCTTCTCGCAGACAGCCAGTGATAGGACTAGAGGGAATGGCTTCAAGTTGCACCAGGGGAGGTTCAGGTTGGAAATCAGGAGACATTTCTTCTCAGAAAGAGTAGTCAGGCATTGGAACAGGTTGCCCTGGGAGGTGGTGGAGTCACTGTCCCTGGGAATGGTTAAGGAAAGGCTGGATGTGGTGCTTAGGGACATGGTTTAGTGGATGATATTGGTGGTATGGAAATGGTTGGACCAGACGATCTTGAAGGTCTTTTCCAACCTTAATGATTCTATGATTACTGAGATCCACTAATGACCACTTGTGATTCTTTGTAGAGATACAGTTTCAACAGAAGAACCAAACACAGGAACATTTGAGGAGAGCTAGGAAAGTGCCACTAAAGTAAGCCACTTAGAGAATTTGTACAAATAGGAAGAGATTCACTGTGTGAAAATATCCTTGTCCCAAGCACAATTTTACTGATAGGAAAATAAATAAATAAATAGATAAATAAATAAATAAATTGTTTGAATCTTAGCAAAAGTAAAGAGGAAATTATAAATATTCACGATGGAACAGGTGAATAGACTGAACTCTTCTCTCCCATTGCCTAATTCTGAAACCAGAATTCTCTAGTTACCTGGCAATTGAATTAGATTGGCTGCTGAAGTATTTCATTGTGCTGTGTAGAATAATAGTTCTGTACAGTTTTGAAGCTTCAACTGCAGAAATAGCAAGGTTAAAATTCACTCCTAACACATGGCTCTGGCTGATGCTGATGCTGCTCTTGGAAGGAAATCTCAATGGTCTTAAAAATCCAAGTATCCCCTTGAGTGAGATTAGAGTGAAAAAGCTACCCAGAGAATCAGACTGATTTATTGCTTTACGAAGATGATTTATTTATTCTGATTTCCAGTTGCAACTCTTAGGTTCAGTACCATGGTACAATAAATCAAAATGAAAACTTCAAAGGATACTGTATGAGCAATGCCTTAATAGTCTATCCTAAATATACTCCTAAAGCACCTGCTTAGAAATAAAAATAAAAATAAAAATAAAAATAAAAATAAAAATAAAAAATAAAATTAAAATTAAAATTAAAATTAAAATTAAAATCAAAGGGATTTCAGGAGATCATCCTAGTCAGCATCCCAAAACAAAATACTTCGACATCATAGCTGGCAGCATGTGTGTCTTGCCTATCTTTTTAGAATTGTCATAATTTCCCTAATACAATTCATTCTGAGCAGTTAGAAGGTTCTTTCCAATGTCTACCCAAAATCTCTTTCCTTACAAATTGAGTTCATTACTGCTTATCCTGTTCACAATGACAAGCTCAAACTGCAGAAGGGAAGAATTGATTGCACTGATTTATATTAGAAAAAAATGATTTGTATTAGACACTAAGTAAGAAATCACAAATGGATCATTGACACAACTCTGCTGTCTGATATCCTCTGTGAAAGAAAGGATCTTTGTCATATTTCTTCCGTACATGTTAATACAGATAAAAGAGGTAATAACAAAACTGAACTGTCCCAGCTATTTACTGCACTGATTTGACTACAGACAGCTGCAACATGAAGCGTCTGTTGCCTTCCTGCTAGTTTAACCCAATCTCTATCTTGTAGTGTCTGCAACACATACATCCCCAGGCGGTCCACATAAAAACATAATTAAAATAAATATTACATGGAGCAAGCTTTTAGATACAAAGTATCCTTTTACCATCGCATCCTTCTAGCAGAGATGTCATACTATGTATTCAAATAGTTTACTGGGATAATGAACCTAGGGAACATTTAGAAGACATGAATCAAACATGCACAGTGTACTAATAAGCTGATACTCAACATTCAACATGGGAAAAAGACATATGAATCTGATGCATCAACTGTTCTTTAGTCTTAATTCCTGAAGTAATTGACAGCCAATGCAACTGAAACAAAACGAGCTACAGCATGCGGAATAAAACTAGAATACATTAACATGAGTGCTACAGTACTCATTACCTAGGAGAAAGAGCTAGAATAAAATCAAAGCAAGAAAAAGGGAGATGCTCATCCATATGTCTGCTTGTTTGTTTTTATTAGTTTATTTACCATTTCTTACCATTACCTTCTCCAAAATCACATTACCTGCTGTGAAGAAAGATACATTTGAAACAAACAGACTTTTAACAGCAGAAGTTTGTGCCCTTAATCAAAATTCTGTTTTGTTTTGTACAGAACCAAATCCTGTAGTGTAAGAATTTTTGTTTTAGCTGCACAGTGAAAATTCTCCTAAGAGGCAGAGAGAACTGAGTACTCTTATATTCTGAATGTTGTGTTTTTGAACCTGAACAACTTCAAGTGCTGTTAAGACAAGTGCAACCAGATTTCCCCAGACATCTGCACAAGATATGCTATATTTGCAGTAATATAGAGTAACAGTATACCTGTTTTGCTGGATGTCCAGATCCCTTGGAAGTGACCCAACACCCAGAAGAAAAACAAAAATGTAAGAACAAATGAAAAGCAATAAATGCATTATAAGAAAGGACATAAAGAATGAAAGAAAAAAAAAAAAAAGAAGAAAAAAAAGACACATTAATCACTTTGACATCAAAAGAATCCCACCTTTCCTGAACTTTTATTTTGTCTCTTTCTGAATACTATCTTTCTTCAATTGCATCTTTAGACCTCTAATAGTATTAAATAAGCTGGCATGTGCAAAGAGTAGCCACACCTCATAAAAAGCAGTAAAATTATTACCTTTACAAGACCACTGTATCAATGACCTGAGGACTTTGAGTATGAATTGCTGTTCAAACTCACAGTCTTCAAAACTTTGTACCAGTTCCCTTAGATCCTGAGACATTTCCAGAATTTATATAGATCTGAGAACCCAAGGAACCCTGCAGCACAGTGACATTTTGTAAAACTGTTAATTAATAACCCCTAGAAAGTCATCTCAATTCTAACTATTTTCATAACCACTAGAAAGCTAGCATAAAATGGAATTTTTAACACTCAGACTTAGCAGGTTTCCTGGACAATAAAGAATCATGAAAACTCTAATATTTATTTAAAAGAATATTCCAGAGTTGGTCAACCTCCAAGTTGATGCCTCTGTTGCATCAAATACTGGAATTACAAGTTGTACAGGGTCTAATTGTTTAGATTCTGTTTGCTAGAGGAAAACCACCTTTCTTGCTCTTAATGAAGAGATTCTTCCCCTTCTCCCTCAAATACAACCACTTAATCATTTCAAGAAATGCAAATGAGCAAAGGCAAGCTTTGCTTTGGAACAGTGATGGGTTTGCAAAGTTCAATGCCTTTCAAATAATCTGGTTAATAATAATAATAAAAATAATTACTATGATCATCTATCTAGGAGCAGCAGAGAGTGAAAATCGAAACATGTACGAAGAAAACATGGCTGTCCCAATTGTCAGGTGGTGATTTCTTCCTCTACAGTAAAATTAATGAGAAGCATTTTTGATACTAAAATAATTTAAGGGCATTTCTCTCCTATCTGCATATTCCTCTGTGGGCTTTGCTCCTATGAATTCTCATTTCTATTCTCTTAGTTTTAGCTTGTCTGACTTTTGTTTGTTATCTATGTTCTGTTGGTCCTGGAATATAAATTAAAATGCCACTGGCACCAGACGTCTGATGGTATGAGCCAGAGCAGAGGCCTCTAAACAACATTTCAAATTCAAATGGAAAAAATGAATAACTTAATGTAGGCAGTGATGAAGCCAGCCTGGAGATCTATGTCTGAGAAAACAGAAATGTACAGAATGATGATCATTTATTCCTTTACTAGCATGATCAGATATTGCAATTAATTTGTTCTCACTGTAAGAATGTCTACAGATATTTTTTTGTCCTTTCCTTTCCTTTCCTTTCCTTTCCTTCCTTTCCTTTCCTTTCCTTTCCTTTCCTTTCCTTTCCTTTCCTTCCTTTCCTTTCCTTTCCTTTCCTTTCCTTTCCTTTCCTTTCCTTTCCTTTCCTTTCCTTTCCTTTCCTTTCCTTTCCTTTCCTTTCCTTTCCTTTCCTTTCCTTTCCTTTCCTTTCCTTTCCTTTCTTTTTCCTTTCCCTTCCCTTCCCCTTCCCCTTCCCCTTCCTCTTCCCCTTCCCGTTCCCCTTCCCCTTCCCCTAGGAACAACGTGAAGGAAATGGAAGTCACTTAACAGTCCTTACTTATACCTGCTTAGACCTGGGTTTGTATTTGCAGGTGCTTGGTTGCCTGCATGTTGCCAGATTTTGTCAATGCTATTGTAGAGCCATTATCTTCTTCCCTCATTGTTGAACAGTGTGTTTAACAGACTAAACACATTAAAAAAGACTAACAGTATTACAGTCATCAGAAACATTTCCTGCAGTGGTGATTTAGCACAGAGAATACAGCACACTTTTTTTTTTTTTTCAATGTTAAACCAGTGTTTGTAAAGTGAAATCCTTGCCTCCTCAACTCACTGAGGGTTTTACATCTGACTTTGGTCGGATCAATATTCTACTCACAGAAAAGATGTCTCGATGTTCTCTGATGGATGCTCTCTGTCTAAAGACTAAGAATCGTGAATATGCCTTCCTATAGGATTGCAAAACTGTGCAAACCTGCACCATAGTGAAGTGCATGTTTTATTTCAGTCACCTCTTAATGTATTAGCCTTATTCATAATTCACATTTCTTGTACTGGATGAGAGAACCAGAATAGGCTAAATAGAGCTACTAGAAGTTTAAGATGCTGAATCTTCAGGTTTTTGAAATGTAACAGCTACAAAAGCTGCTTTTTGATGGAGGAAAATATATTTTGTAATATTTATTGTAATAATTAATACTGATAGAGTAATAATAGCATTTTTAAAAAATATATACTGTTTTATACTTGAGTCAATTTTGTATCTTTTCTGGCTTCTTGTCTAGAAGGTAATTCTGTACAAAGGATTTAATATAAAAACGTCAAACCTGTATCATTCTTTTTCAGTGAATAGTTGGACAGTTACCTGAAACTGTGAAAAAAATTGATTATTCTTGTTTTCCCTTTATGATGATAGAGGTAATCTTCCAGCACAGCAGTGGTAGCAGCATTCTCCTCTTTCATGTATCCTTAGCAACACAAACTCTGTTCCCTTATTTAGAGAGTTCTGTGTAATATAAAGGTGTCACATCCTTTCTGAAAGGGTATAATAGAATGTATCAAAAATTACTATCACTCAGGATGCAAATACAGCTAGGAGTTAAAGAGTTCATCAGTCAATAGAAACACATGCTATTTAGGAGACCAAGTGTCACCATATCTCCAGCACATCTTTAGAGCTACATGAAATAGCAAAACTGATCTCTGATACAGACAGCTTCATTATAGACTACAGTTTATGCCCATTGTCAAAATGCCAAACTGATTTAAAACTCTTCATTTTTTCAGTTTTACATCATAACATTTTAAAAATTACAGGGTCCAATAATTTACTAAACTCAGGGTCAGCCATGATAACATGAACAAGACAGAGCTAACATCAACATTCAGCAAAATATAGATTACTATCTCACTCAAATTAGTTCGGTATGAATACGCAGCTTGCAAAAGAGGGAAATACCATTGATTTAAAAGATACTAAAAATATTCAAATTTTTCTTTGCTTTGTAATCCACGGAGATGTCATTTTCTGTGAGGAAATTACATCATTAATTCATATCTGAAGTAAAAGTCATAAAATGTTAATTTTATTTAGGATAAAATCTGACATATACTTTGAAAAGTTGTAAAACAAAATATGGAATTTTTCAGGGCATTGCTATGGTGATATTACCAGCACAAAGTGAAAACCCCTATATTAATTTAAGAGGTAAAAGTTGAAAATGCATTTTTTTTCCATTTTGATATTATCAGTTCTAGGTAAGTTTTATAGTTTTTTATATAAACAGTATTTAGAAAGAAAGAAAAGCAATTGCACCCCATTATTCATCTCGTAACAGTAAGACTATGGCGAAACTTATCATCATTCAATAATGACATGTTTCTTGTTGTGTTTATACTATTCAATTTTTGTCCTATCTGACAGCTATTCATCAGGGCAATCAATAGCACACCTCCTCAAAGCAAAATAATCTCTGACTACCAGACAGGACTGCCATTTGCAGATACGTTCTTTGGAAAGTAAGGAGAGACAGCCTTGATGATTCTTGCATTTTTATTCCCACCCAATTAGGGTTCTATCTGTCTAACCTATCTTTTAGCAGCAGAATAAAAGTCTTCCATTATGGTCAGTTATAAATGCTCTGCAGTATCTGGAGAATGATCAGTGACATCTCCCCATTGCAGAGCTTGTAATATGTTTGTATATTTTCCATTTCTAATGTCAAACACAACATAAATCTAATATATTTTAGTTTAAAAAAAAACATCTCCCAGTCTTCTTTTTTAGAAAAGCAGATAGGTCGAGCCATCTCCGTTAGCAACCTTTGCCAACTGACCTTACATCACTACCCAGTCAAGGTTAATCTGCTTATGGCTTTCAGAAGATGTTGTCCGGGCAAAAGGGCAAACCATACCTGAATTTGATAGTACTTGCTTTTAGGTATACCCTGTAGATGATCAGTTCAGAGTAGCTGTGTAGTTCAAACATTCTCTGAAACCTGCAGGCATTCATCACCGTAATTCCCTAAATAATCTAATTCAATAAGCCATATTTGATTTGACAACCCATCATCTCTGGGAACTTGAATGGCCTGCTTCCACTGCACTTCCCAAAAAAAATCCACAATGTCTACTCCAATAATAATAATTTCAAAAAAAAAAAAATCATAGGGAAAACAAAGGTGTGGGGAAGGGGGAGCGAGCAAGAGAGAGAGAGAGAAGGAAAAGTTATAGAACTCTATTTTGGATCTTATTTATGTCTTCAAACTTTCCCTCAAAACATTATAATCTCCTTCCCCCAGCTAAACCCATCTATGGTTAGGTGAAGCAGGCAGACCTAACAACAGACCTTCTCTCTGTGTGTCAAAGGCAATCTGTCAAATCGACTGACATCCACAGCAGTTGTCTGACCTGTTCTTTCAAGACTACTTCTCCTTCTCTAGCTATGTGTTAGGGTCAAGATCTTCTTCAGTCCCAACTATTAGCTTGATAAGTGTTAACCAGTCTAAATGTGTAGAGTTTGGTGGGCAGTTTCTTTTTATTGTTATCACTCCATTGTTATTTGAAATACTGCACAGTATAGGTAATATTTACAAAGTTAACACTAATAATTCCTTATCAGTATGGATTAAAAGACATCCCTTGAATGAGGTATTTTGATCACTGGGTATTTCAAAAGGTACTCAAGTTTAGCATGTCATCACAATTTTCCTATACTGAAGAATAAATCACTTAAAGCATAGTTTTAAAATATACGACTACAAACAAATAAAAATTCATGTCAGATACAAGACTAAGAATAAAGGGAAAAGGTCATAGAGCAAATAACATAAAGAAGGTAGGACTTCTATGTGAAACAATGTTAAAAATTACTGTTTCTTTGAATGAAACTATTAGAATGCAATCCATTTCCCCATGGAAGTCTATTTAAAGAAACAGCATACGGGAAAATACTTGATGGCCTAAGTATCTTTAACAGGCAAACAATTCTATCTTTGCATGGTCTTGAGTAAGTGGAAGAATAAATACATTAGTTATCCCAACTGAGTTATATTATTAAACAAGTCAATATAAATGCACATTTGATGAAGCAGTAATGGCTTAACATATACAAAAATGTTTCTACAAAAAGCAGAATGAGAAAATGAATACATAAGTGAAACAGAGTCAGAAAGGTTTACAAGAAATATTCCAAACTCTGTTTAAGAACTTTATTATATTCAAATAAAGTAGGCTGAGCAGTCAACAAGTCTCTCTTTTCTAGTTAAATTTGGAAAATGTGTGTGATTTCGTATTATTGAGAAAGTTGTCAGAAAGAAACTGGAATTAAACTTGAGAGCAAAGGAAGGACACAGATAGTTCTGAATGTTCTTTTCTCACAGAAAATGAAATGCACCTCCTCTTCTGAGACAGAAGCCAGACCACAACATCAGAATATACAAATGCTTCATGCTTTTAGAAACTTCATTACATTTTTCTCCACTGAGATGCTTTCTTTTTTTACAAAATGAACATGCAAGGTACACACTCACAGTGTTTTTTCCATGTAATTTACATACAGAAGCATATATTGATTATCCACTAGACACTAAGCTTAAGGAAGCACTGTCTCTGACACCCTGCTCATTAAAGCTATGGGTGCTGCAGTCTAAACTGTGGACAGGAGAGAAAAGCAGTCTCCAGAGCCTTGTTTTGTCCCATGACCTAAAACTTCTCTTGCCTAAGTAGCATTCTGGGCTACATGGGACAATGATTGATTACAATAAAAGCTAACTAGAAGTGGAGTGTATAATACTAGTCCATAAGAATTTGAACAAAAATTTAAAATAATTACAGTTCTAACATGTTTTACATATTCCAGTATATATATATATATATTATATATTCCAATATATATGTATATATATTATATATATTTATATAATTGCTAGGTGATATAATGAAGTTTAGCTGCACACATAGAAATACCTTGTCAGAATACTTGATTTTATCTACCAAATTAGAATTTAACAGAATTCTCAGTACTTTAGACTTAATCAGGTGAGAACTAAAAGAACATCTAAGATAACCAAACAGATGATTGTCTTCCACTCAACAAACTCAGAGAATTTTGTATATGAACAGTCTGTGTATGCCAGTCTATAACAACACTGTGTGTTCACTCAAGTCTATCAAGTCACATAGACTCTCCTACTGACATGATGTAATCTGTAAACATTTATTTATTTATTTATTTATTTTTTACTTAAATGCATGTGTCTGTTCTAATGAGGGATCTGGGGAAAATCATGGAATCATAGAATTGGAAGGTCATCAGAATTGCCAATGCTTGCATCAGGATTCTTTGGAGCCTTTCATTAAATCTATCAATCTGTGTTCATGGGAAAACTGTGCAAATTCTGTTTTAGAGGTGTAAAACCTTTTTATCTACTCAGTATTTGCACTATAATGGCGTACTATAATACTAATCACATTGTATTTCAAGAAACATCTGTGACTTGTGACAGGTCTAGAAGAAAAAATGCCTACTTAATGTTGTGCTAGCCACTCATACAAAGTAGTAAAACTCAGTCTCCTCCATTCCTGACGCAAAATAAAGCCAATGTTTATGCCAGTGCATTCACTTAGGCATTCTTCAGAACACTCACACAGTATAGCGGAGGGAGAATAACGGACAGAGAACTATGGTAAGGCACATGGGTCTAAAAATACAGGGAGTATTAACTCATTGCTGTTTATGGCAATGAGTAAAAGTAGCCATCAGATCCATTGTTGTAGTGTGAATTTCCATTTTAAAATGACAACGTACTACATATCCTAGTTTATAAGCCTAGTGATTATTCCTGGGTTTTCATGAAATGAAAGGGTAAAACCATACCATTCATAAACTACATTTCATTCTACAATTTTTCTTTTCTCTCACATCATGTGTTCCCATGCAAGGGGAAAATGAACAAAAAGTTGTACTGACTTATCTAAAACATGATGTAAGTATAGAAAAATTCTGAAGATTTATTTGTTACCAAGCCACAGAGAAAAGACAGAAATATCATCTAGCAAAGTTAGAGATCATTTAATTTGCAACTCAGAGGTATACTTGCAGTTTAGTTAGAAAAGCTTTTGTCATGTTTATAAGTAAAAAACATAAAAATGTTTTAACTAAAATACTAAAATAAAATATCCTCCTTAAACTTGCAGAGCTTTCACAGATGAAAACAGGCTAATGAATTTGCTGTCATTTTCTACTGTTTCCTTGGGATCAAAATAATATTGAATATTTTAAAGTATACAATGATATCACATTAATAAAGAAGGAAAAAGGTCCTATCATCCTTTATCAGAAAGTGGAAACATTAATGCAAAACTGAAATTCAATTTTAAGATATTAGTGACCTGACATCCTGAAGTCTCACCCCACATTCAGTGAAACCCAACTCACACAGCCCAAAGCTGGTTCTGATCTAAATCTATTCTTTGAGGAAGAACACCTATTCAAAAGCTGAGATAAAAGCATTCAAACAAAAGGAATTCTGGATTTACCCTGAACAATAGTAGAAAAGGAACAGAGTCGAAGAACAAGAGTTTTCATTCCTAATTCCTAAAACTGCATTGGAAACTAGCCAAATGGGATATTTGTAATTTTTGGTCATTATTGAAGATGTGCAGTATATAAGCACGTAGTTTGCTGGTAGCTCTTTGCAAATGTTTTGAATTCTGCTTTTGAGAACATGTACTTTCTTTTTCTCTTAGCTTGTGGAGTGTAGCACTCAGAAGTCTCCAGTTTTGATGTGAGATAGGACTAATACCTGATAGGTATAAGTTGCTTGTACTTTCAAGATTGATCCTGTCAAGCCATATGCAGGTAACTAACTTTATGGACTACAAACCTATTTGTGTATAAACATATGGATAAATGTTTGCAAGTTCAAGGTCTTAGACAATAAAACAAAATAGTCTGCAACGTGTATAAACTGTTGAAGAATACATTATACAAACATTTTTCATTACTCCATTTTGAACTGATTTGTAAATAGATGGTTTGTCAGATGTATCAGCCCTTTGCTCTGACAGGTGAGGCAAGCAATTACTCCAATAGTTCATTGCTCATTGCAAATGTTTTCTGGCAAAACAGCACATTTTAATACATGACTCACCTTAATTTATTAAATCTATCAAAAAGGAAATTACTATGTAGCTGACCTTGCTAAACAATGCAGGCATTTTTTAACTCTGGACAGTTTAAAAAAAAAACAGAAACAACAAAAAAAAAAAAACAGTGAGAGTAAATGAAAAGCAGGCATCAATCCTTTTTCTGGTTTAGATCAAGATCCTCAGGATACATAAGAGAAGACATGTAGTATGAGGCCAGAAATGGATTTTCTGAGGCAGACAGGCTCTCTTTCCCCACTCCCTCCCAGGCACTTTGCACTGTAGCACTGCTTCTTTTCAGACACTGTGGTAATGGCTGCTGGCTGCATCTCTTCTTCCATCCTTATTACAATTTCATCCAAGCTTGAAGATTAAAATAAACCTGGCTCTCAGATCCATTTATATCTAAAAGCAAAATCAATTCTAAGGACACAAAATTTCTCTTTTCTTTTTTTTTCTTTTCTTTAGGCCCTATTGCACTGCAATAACAAACACGTTCTCACCATCTCCAAATATTTAACAGAATATACATAAGTATATATATGTGTATATATATATATATTTCTCTTGGTTATAAAAATGTACTGTTACTATTCTCTAAGAAATTTAAATAAATTACATTTATTTCTCCCAGAGTCCCTGGAACTTCACTAGGATATGAAAGACTGTGTTTTGAAAATGTCCAAACAACTACAAGGTATGCAGTTTAAAAGACAGACATTACAGCAAAATAGAAAAACTTAACCCTAACCTTAAATCTCTCTTTTTCTAAAATAGTGGAACAGCACTGAGATTCCTGTTCAAACTTAGAAATCTTTCCAAGGTGATCTATTCGAGAATCCCAAAAAGCCTTATACAAAATGTCTACATTAGATTTTACTTCACAGAGGTAAACTGTAAGAAAATATTTTTTTCAATATAACATAGATTAAATGTTAGAGATAACATATCTATATCTAGATAACATATTCTAGGCTCCATCCCAGGAATACATCACAGTGCACACAGCTACAGAAAACTTAAGTCATAACAGTGCTTTGGCTTGTTATTTGATGTAATACGTATGAACTACTGGACAATCTTTCCATTTTGTTGTGGTTCTGCATATTGCTTTCTGTAGTTCTCCTGACTGCTTCTCTGTTAACCAATATCTTGAAATTTAAGCTTTTAGCTATAAATATCAAAGCATTTTAAAGAAGGTTGATGTGGCACCTTTCAGTACGATTGGGTTCTTGAAAATTACAGATAACCTTTTTGCCCATATGACTTACCATGTCTAACTTTTATAAGTAATATCAATATGAACCAAAGTCTCAAAGATTAGTGATTCAGCATAGCTGTTTCTCTATATAAGTTACTGAAGTTATTCTTTTAAGGAAATTAACGTAAAACTTTACCAGATAGATGGGCTTGGGACTCATGTGTTATAAAATAATCTAATGTTGCTTGGAAAAAGGGAAGGAAAAAGATTCTGTGTGGATTTACACAACTACTGTATGTATAAAATCACTTTAGCAATAAAAGTATGCACCTATGTGATTCACACACACACAAAGAAAAAAGAGATGTTTTATGATTCCATAGTTTTCTTTACTACTTCTCTAGAGAATCATTAACGATTTGGGGTAAAAAAGTCTGTCAGTAAAATTGTTGAGGATGGACACAGGACTTGTAGTTTTGAGAAGAGAATTAAGAGACAAGAAATTCTGTGCCTCTTAGCTTCAGCTTCTCTGTTTCTATATCTATTATATATATTAATTTACCATCTTGTTATAGGGATTAGTAAATTTTTTGTTAAAAAAAAAAAAAAAGGAAAAGCCATGGAGATCAGCAGTGACATACTAGTTTTTTTTTGTTGTTGTTGTTGTTGTTTTTTTTAATATTACCAGATGAATTTTTCATACCAAATCATAGAATTGTGACAGTGTTTTCTGGATGGGACCTCTAAAAGAAATACAGTGTAGCCTCCTGCTAAGAGTAGGACAACTGCCAACATTAGAGAAGGCTACCTGTGGATACATCCATCCACCTGAATTTTGAAGATTGCACAAACTCCCTGGATGACACATTTTAGTGTTTCATTACCCTTAGAGTGGAGAAGCCTTTCCTAGCGTATAATCTGAACCTCCCAAACTGCAATTTGTGGCATTTACTGCTAGTTATACAGCCTGCCACTACCGGGAAGAGTTCAGCTTCATCTTTGTAAATCCCCCGCATGCTGTTGCAAACTGCTATTACATTGGCCCTTAACTTTGCCCTCAAACTAAATGAACATCTCTCACTATCTGCTCATAGATCATATGCTCTAAGTTCCTGACCTTCTTCATTGTACTTTCCTGGACCTTCCCCAATTTCTCTGCATCTGTTTTGAGCAGGGCATCCAAAACCAGACATGGTATTCCAGAAGAAGTTGTCTCACCAGAATCAAGTGCAAAGAAACAATTTCTCTTGTCCAATTGGCCACATGCCTCCTAACATAGCCCAGTACACATCATGTGGCTTATTTGCACTGACAACACACTTCCGGTTTAAATTAAGCTTGGCATTAGTTGTGACACCCAATTAGGTGATTTACTAGTCAGCCACTTGGCATCCATTCTGTACCTATGTACAGGGTTGTTCCATCCCACACACAGAACTTTGAACTTCTTTTCACTTAATTTTATAAGATTTCTGTTAATCCAAACCTCAATTTTCTCGAGGACTCCCTGGATTCTAGTTTTACCGTTAGGTACACAGGCTCTTGCCAGCCAGTGTTAATCACAGATTTGCTGAGGGTGTACTTTGTCTCATCATACAGGTCATTGGTGAAGACACTGAATAATGCTGGCCCCAGTACTGACTCCTGGAGTACTCCCCTTTTTATTTAGCGGCTGGCAACCACACACCAAGCTATTGTGCTTGGTGTCAAGCCAATTTTCTGTCCTTCTAGCAGTCCACTTATTCAGGCTTCCAAATGACCATGTTGTGGGTGTTGGTGTCACAAGCCCTACTAAAACTGAATATTTTTAGAAGTGTTGTAGTAATTTGAAAGAAGAAAATCAGAAGAAAATTTGTATTTGGAGATGAATGTTGGTTTTTTGTTATTGTAATGTAGCACTCAGGTGCCTAAAGTTAGCAATCAGAATATATGCATAACTGCTTGTGTTCACTGCTCAACAGAATGTGGAGAGACATCAAAGCTAGTAGCAATCACATCAATACAAAAACAAGTTGTAACACAGTGCTGCATCATTATAACAGCTTGGATCCTGAAGTAGTAAGCTGATGGCTAGCTAACTGTTGATAAGCTTATTTCTGAGCACATTAAAATTATTGCAGTTGGATTTTTAGCTTGTTTTAAATGAAAAAGCATAAGTAACATGGCTTATGATTCAAAATAAAAGTTTTTCTACCTACTTTAATCCAGGCTACCAGGCAGAAGATTGTATGGTATTTAGAAACACACCATTGTTCTATCTTGTGTTCTTAACTATTGATTTACTATATTCTTAGCTGAATTAAGTATATTACAATAGTACTTTTACTGGCTATACAAGTCACTATTATCAGGTTCACATCAACTGCTGGCATTGGTTATTGTAACTTCATCCTGCATTACATTATGTCATTTTATATTTCATCGTTCCTCCAAGTCAATATACATTTAAACCAAATAGCCTTAAATCTCTTTCAGTTGCAGAACTGAATACCTGAACGCTTTAATTGAATTAATACAGCTTGTACCTACCTTGTTTGATAGACCTGACTCTAGTCACTGGATCAGGGAATAATTGTTCTCAGATCAGGATCTGCTTCCTTTGTCAGCCTGCCAAGAAGGGAAGGAAGAAAGCTGAGCATGGAGTTTATTAGTCTTTTCCCTGACAAAAGAATCAGTCAAACCAGCTAACACAGTGAACTCTTCAGCAACATCTGAAGTATTATAGAGGGTTTACATGGCAAGGTTTTGGTAGTGGGGAGCTTCAGGGGTGGCTTCTGTGAGAAGAATCCAGAAGCTGCCTCATGTCAGATAAGGGTCAGTTTCAGCCGGCTCCAAAGCGACCCACTGCTGCCCAGAACTGAGCCAATAAGCGATGTTGTTCATGCCTCTGTGAGAGCAGGTTGAAGAAAGGGGGAAAAAAAATCTGCTGCACAACAGCAGCTGGGAGAGCGAGGAGTGAGAAACAGCCTTGCAGACACCAAGGTCAGTGAAGAAGGAGGCGGAGGAGGTGCTCCAGGCACCGGAACTTAAGTTCCCCTGCAGCCTGTGGAGAGAACCATGGTGGAGCAGGTTTTCCCCTACAGCCCACGGTGTACCACAGCAGAGCAGATTTCCATGCTGCAGCCCGTGGAGGAGAGGAGACCATGGTGGAGCAGGTGGATGTGGCCTGAAGGAAGCTGCACCCTGTGGAGAGGAGCCCCCGCAGGAGCAGGCCCCGGATCGGCGCTGCCACCCATGGGGGACCCGTGCTGGAGCAGTTTGCTCCTGGGGGATGGTCCCTGTGGTACGGAGCCATGTGGGAGCAGTTCTTGAAGAGCTGCTGCCTGTGGGCAGCCCCCGCAGGCTCAGTTCAGGAAGGACGGCATCCCGTGGGAGGGACCCCACGTGGAGCAGCGGCACAGAGTGACCGTGAAGGCACAGCGGAGATGAAGCATCAGGGACTGACCGCAGCCCCCATTCCCTGTTCCCCTACACCACTCAAGATGAGGAGGTGGAAGAGGGTGGATGGGGGGAAGGTGCTCTTGGTTTCTTTCCTTTGTTTCTCACTTCTCTAGTTTGTTAGTAATAGGTAATAAATTTTACTAACTTCCCTACTCTGTTTTGCCCATCAGGATAATTGCTGAGTGATCTCCCTGTCGTTATCTCAACACTTGAGCCCTTTGCATCATATTTTCTCACCCTTTCCCTTTAATGAGAGGGAGTGAGAGAGTGGTTGTGGTGGAGCTTGGCTGCCACCTGAGTAAAACTACCACAAGAATCCAAAATTTCTTCTTAGGTCTTGAGCCCAAATGTTTGTCCTAGTTGCAGTACCATTACATACCAGGGATACAAAGCCCCTTCTCCTTAGGCATTGCTTTCTACAGAAAGAAAATGTGAGCCTATGCCAGAAGAGATCCACCACATGCCTCAGAGCATCAGGGCTCCAAGGTGTGTCACAGCACATACCTAACATTCAATCAAAATGCAGTGTAATATTTTATTTACATTTCCTTTGGCAAAAGGCCCTAGTATTTTACTCTTCTTTCTTAAACCTGTAATTTATTCCAAAAAAAACCAATGCACAACAAAATTAGCACCTGAGAGATAGGTCAGAGCTCACAAGGTTGCAGCAATATACTGCAGATCTAACCTCTCTCTAATGCTCACTTAGCTTCATCCTTCTTCCCTCTGTGCCACAAGAGACAACAGTGCATGGGTGGAAGGAGTCACTTGAAGTTGGTAGTTTGTGACAGGCCCTTACAGCTACACATAATTCTCTCTGAGTCAGTGTATCAGGATTACATTTCTCTAAGCCACAGAATCACTCTCAGCAAACAGACTAGAAGAAAGTAACATAAAGAAACAGATATGTGAAAATCACATTTGCCCTTCTTGTCTCTGACCAGTTAGATTAGAGAGTATATGTTATGCACTTCTAGTTATAGTCAGACAGAGGATAAAGATATTTATATGACACCATGGGCATTCATGTCCAAAATATGTACCTTAAAATTCACCATCTAAACCTGGAAGCTTATGAGTTTTTTCATTATAGTAGTCAGGACTCTAAACTTCTGGTAGTAAGCAACTGCAGAGCCACCTAAGGACCGGATCTGCTCAGTTTACCTCACACTAGGCTCAAACAAGAGTCACAGAATATGAATTCTCCATATATATTCCTTCTGGGTTCCAAAGTATACCAGCAGTGCTTAGAAAATGACTAACCATCCAACAAAACAGACAAAAATGAACAACCTTCTTCTCATCCTTTAGAAACTACAAGAGCTATCTTGAAATTTCTCCTGTCTGGATATAAATCTTTCTCTTAGAAATGTAGCCTAGGCATAGGTCCATTACATTACCATTATTACATTTTTAAAATGTTAACACATTGTCTTCACGAATACCACATTTACACACCTGACTTTCCTTGAGCAATGTCCAGGGAGACAGGACATCCAACCTGCGGATTGATTTCCAGGACCTAAGAAGGCATTTAAAAATTAGCTTAAAGTTTTCAGCAGTATAGCACCAGCACAAAGGGAGAGTATGCTGCTAGAAGACTGTGAAGGTGCCCTTAGAACACTTGCAAGTATGATCATAAGGTCTATGTACCAGATAGATGAAGTCTTAAATTCTCCTACTTGAACTGTTAACTCTCTCAGCTCCAAAGTTCTCATTGCCTTGCTTCTGAAGTATAAATTAGAAACTAGGAGAGAAAGAAATAATACATGGGGCATTCTCCATTTAAGCGAGCTTTTGTTGATATCGTTTGATAAGGAAAAGTTTGTGGAAAAAATGGTTTTGAAACAAAGCATGTGAAAATTTATAGAGTAAATCTGACATACAGCAGCACTTGATCTTCTCACATAGTTTGTTTCTGGATGCTAGAAGTTATGACAGCCTCATAACCCAGCAAAATTCACTGTGTGGTTTCCTCAGGATTATAGCACTTAATTTCTACATTTCACCTATTGACCTCTTCATTTATTCTTGTCAGTGACATTTCATTATATAGTGCACACATGACTTGGAACTAGAAAATCAATTCCAAGAAACAACGTCCCCTTTTCACAAAGCAGATGAAATACTTTCCCTTTAAACACATCTACAAAGAAATCAGGAATGTGATGGCCATAAGCATGAAAAAAGAAAAAAATAATAAATAGATGAGTTTCAGAGAGGCCTTGTGTTTAGCGTACATATTCAGTTGTAAAAATGTGAGAAGGAGGCTGAATCTAAAGATTTAGCTCTAATTCTCTGTGATAAATTACACTAACACAAACACAGCCAAACAGAATGAATGATCCTACAGACAGCTGATGCTTGGTACCAGGTTAGTTTAAGACTGATAGTAGAGGAAGTCTGTCTTATATTTTCAGCCCATCCTGTTTCTACTGTCCTGAAGTCTGTGGCTGTAATTCTGTTATTAAACTTGCTCACTTCTCTCAGTATCTTAAACTCAACCAAGACACTTTACATTCCCAACCAGTTCTTTCTGAGAGTAACAGATCCAGTAGAGCATCTTCCCTATCTAGCTTTTCTGCCAAGAAATTGTCTTAAACATACTCCAGAACCTTGGATTGCTTCTGTGCAGCCATCTTTCAGTAGGTGTTGGAGTAGCGCAAGTTCATCACTAGAACCTGGGCCTGCAACTATGAGGCTTCTTCCAGCTGTTGAAAGAAAGCTCCAGCTCCTTCATATTGTTAGATGGTCTGTAGGATATTTACCATTAAGCCACTCTCACTGATCTCGCCTTTGATGCTCCTTTACCCATAAACACTCAGATTTGAGAAGCTGTGCACATTTGAGTTTTGTGCCTTTGTGTACACTGCAACTCCTCCTCCTTCTCCTTCATGCTCACTCCTTTCTGAAGACTCCATGTCCATTCATCACAACCCTCCGTTCAAGCACACTATCCCACCATGTGTTTGTGATCCCAATGAGATCATAGCTCTACAACTGCTCATGGACTTCTGTGTGCTTCCCATGCTGTCTGAATTAATGTGCTTTAGATGGGTCTACAGTCTCACTATTTTCTATGTGGAAATATGAGACTATTTTGTCCCCAGGTACTTCCTCACTGCCTCTCATGCTTCCCTCCACATACCTTCAGGCACTGGTCACCATTCTCTGCAAATTCAAAGCCTGTCTCAGGTGTTGGCAAAGATGCTTTTGACCCCTTAGGTTGGTCCATCTCTCCTTGTGGATTTATTTTTCAAAGTCCTGCCTGTGACACCAGCTATTTCAACTTCTTGTTCCACTCAGAATCTAGAATGTAAGCTATAGGAATAAAGAATAGTAAAAACAAAGAGTTTCCAGCAAATGTTTTCCTTGGTGAATTTTTGTCATAATGAGCTATCTAACTTGTCACATTTCTGGTTTTGATTGTATTTTGTGCTTTCTGTGCACCTTTAAAAATACATATTAATTCATCTGTTCATAATTTTTTATGGCAACGGCTCCAGTGGGAATATATATATATATATATATATTTTTTTTTTTCAAAGTATAAAAACAGAAAATGAAACTAAGAAACTCGGATTTGTCAGAGCTATTACCTGTACTGAAAAGAAAATCCACAGAAATTTGAGAGGGGAAAAAAAAAAAAAGTGTACTAATGTTAACGAAAGACAATGTTAGTGAGTCAAAAGTTGCCTGTCTTTCAGAAAAAAAAGGCTGAATCCAACCAGTTTTCTTAGATCTGCTCTGATGCTCTGAAAGTCTAAATGTCTAATACGTCTAAATGGCATATTTAAAAGCCTAGGGTCTTGCAAAAATCTTCATACAAACCTACTCCTTAATATTGCTTCTGTAACAATCTTAAATATAAGAAACTAAGAAGTGGGTGCTCTTAGAAATTTTTGTTTGTTTGTCTGCTGAGCTGCCTCTTCCAAGCATATGTGTATTCTTATGTGTCAGTAAGTGAGCTCTTAACCTGAATTAAAATGGCTATTTCATTCTCATCAAAATATGTGTTTGGGGAGTGGGAGAAAGATATTTATGCAATTCAGAAATTAAGCAGCTGGAGTTCTGACAAGGGATATACCATAGTCGGTAAAATTGTTTAACAAAGTCAGGTCGCAATGTGTGACAATAACCTGCTATTTCCCAGATGATTTATTCTGTCACAAAGTGATTTTTATATTTTCCTGCAATAATACTTAATCAACATTCTCTTCCAGTCCATGTATGAGGCACCAATGAACCATTACTTTTGGAGTGAACACCAATTTTACCTGAGCTGCATTATTTACCTCTGCCTAACTTCTTTCAGGGAAAACATAATAACCATTTTGCATTTAAAAAGAAGATCAAACCCACCATGCCCAGCCTTCTGAAGCAGACAAAGAAATACACTATTCAAAAAGAATTACATATGTGCTAGCTTGCAGCCAGATTGCTTATCTGGCAATTAAGGTCAGATGAGAAACACCTTCAACTAATTTAAACAAATATTCACTTAAATAGGGTAGAGAAGTCTCTAGCCATCAGCAGCTGGAAAGCTTGGTAGCACAGTATCAAAGGTCTGAAGGAGAGAAGTCCAAATTTCACTAAAATGAGAAGGCTTCAAGAAAATCTATTATAAGACTGTGTTTTCTAAAAATGCAAGGGACTTTCAGTGTGCACCCAATCTGGAAACACTGTGGGAATTCCTAAATTATGCCTAATGGTTTGGGAATATTTCCCTTTTCTTTTGCCTGTTTCTCTTTTTCTTTGGTCCACTATGACTTACTCATTCACATTGTGAAGTATTGCATCTTTTATTTTTCTACATCAGTCAAGACATTAATCTTTGCTTAGCTCTCTAATTACAGAAAATAAAAATATTTTCATCTCACTTTATCAACATGAACCTTATTTAATAATACAGTAAGGAAAAAAAAAAGTCAGGATGTTTTTCTATGTCTGCCAATAATTAGTCAGATCACACTGCAAGTAAAAATCACACTCTATCTACTATAAACCTTGCCTACTTAGGAACGTTCTTGAATATGATGTTAGAAAAACATGAGAGATTCTTCAAATATTTTTATGGATAATATGCAAAAAGAAAAGTCAGTCAAATAAAATATTCTAAACAATTCACCCCATAAAATTTTTCCTATTATTTTACCTACATACTTCAGTTAGATTTCTCAGTGTTTACAGATCTGTCCTTTACTTTTGGATCTGTACTTAAGGACTTATTAAAGAAATTAGCTTGCACTCCATATAATACTCTTTTTCATACTTGAAAATATAACTATTTCACCTCAGTTTTCTTGTCTTCAAATTAAGGAAAAAAAGTGCTTGCAAACATCTCTTGTAGGCCTTATTTGCTAAGCATCTTATCTTTCCTGCTCTATTTAAATGCACAAGAGAGTTTTATACTTTATTAAGAGGAAAATTATTAAGTCTCTATTCAAAGAATACTATGTAGCATAACTCAGTTAACCACCAGCTTTTCATCACAATCTGTCCACAAAAGAGATCACTGACCCCCATACTTTTAAAGTCCAAATACCCTGTGAATACCTCACATTTGCTAAGTTCCAATATGTATAAATCATAAGCCATGTATCAATGATGGAAACTGGAGCATTATGCACGTTATTACTAGTGTTATGCACGTTATTACTAGTGTGGCTTCTGCTGGTACCATGTTGAATGCTGCACATAGTATTTGAAGAAATACTATGGCCACTATGGATCCTCCAGGAAAATAAGAAAAAAAAAAAAAAAAAAAAAAACTTAGCAAAGAGTATCTTGGATGATCAGAGGCTGAAAAGAAAGAGGGATTATTCACTGAGGGATTTTTGAAAACTATTTTGCTTACGCAAATGTTTATCTTGCCTTGGAGCAAGGAGATGCTAGAACATATCTCCCGAGATTCTTTACAGTTCCACTTAGCAAGACCAGATATTTTCCTCACTATCATTAAGAAAACAAAGAGCAAACCAAGCCAATAAAGAGACAACTGGGGGACTTTAACTTCTCAGACATGCTGGAAATACAATACAGCCCTGAGGAAGCAGTCTAGGAGGTTTCTGGAATGTGTGGAAGACAGCTTCCTGACTCAGCTCGTTAGTGAGCCTACCAGTGGTGATGCCCCGCTAAACCTGCTGTTCATGAGTGGAGAAGGGCTGGTGGGAGATGTGGTTGTCAGGAGCTGTCTCAGGCAGAGTGACTATGAAATTGCAGAGTTTTCTATTCTTGGTGAGGTCAGGAGGCCAGTCAGTAAAACTGCTACCTTGGACTTCCAGAGGGCAGACTTTGAATTGTTCAAGACACTGGTAAGGGAGGGTCCCTTGGGAGTCAGTCCTGAAGGGCAGAGGGGTCCAGGAAGGTTGGATGCTCCTCAAGAACAAAGTCTTAAAGATGTAGGAGCAGGCTGTCCCCATGTACCCTAAGATGAGCTGGTGGGGAAGAAGACTGGTGTGGCTGAACGGGGAACTCTTGCTGAGTGTTGGGGAGAAAGAGTCTATGTCCAGTGGAAGAAGGGACAGGCAATACAGGGACTGTACGAGGAAGTTGCCAGCATATGCAGAGAAAAAATCAGGATGGTTAAAGCCCAGCACGAGCTCAACTTGGCCACTATGGTTAAGGATAACAAAAAATGTTTTTACAAATATATTAACAGTAAGAGGAAGGCCAAGGTGAATCTCCATCCTTTACTGGACTCAGGGGGGAACATGACTACTGAGGATAAGGAAAAGGCTGAAGTTTTTAATGCCTTCCTTGCATCTGTCTTTACTAATGAGACCACTTATCCTCAGGGTACTCTGCCTCCAGACCTGGAAGTCCGGGACGGGGAGCAGAAGAACACCCCCACAGTTCTGGTGGAAACAGTTAGAGACCTGCTGTTCCACCTGGACTGTCACAAGTCCACAGGGCCAGATGGGATCTACCTGAGGGTGCTGAGGGAGTTGGTGGGTGTGATTGCTGGGCCGATTTCCATCATCTATCAGCGGTCATGGTCATCCAGAGTGGTCACAAATGACTGGAGACTCGCTAATGGGCCGCCCATCTCTAGAAGAAGGGTTGCAAGGAGGGCCTGGGCAACTAAGGTCTGTCAGCCTGACCTTGGTGCCAGGAAAGGTGATGGAACAGGTCATCTTGAATGCAATCACTCACCATATGCAGGACAACTGAGGGATCGGGACCAGTCAGCATGGGTTCATAAAAGGCAAGTCCTGCCTGACCAGCTTCTTCTCCTTCTATGACCAGGTGACCTGCTTGGTGGATGAGGGAAAGCCTGTTGACAGTCTACGTAGACTTCAGCAAGGCCTTTGACATGGTCTCCCATAATATTCTCCTGGAGAAGCTGGCAGCCTGTGGCTCAGACAGGTACACTCTTTGCTGGATTGAAAACTGGCTAGATGACTGGGCCCAAGGAGTAGTGGTGAATGGAGTGAAATCCAGCCAGTGACCAGTCACCAGTTGTGTTCCTTAGGGGTCGGTGTTGGGGTCTATCCTTTTTAACATCTTTATTGATGACTTGGATGAGGGAATTGAGTGCACCATCGGTAAGTTTGTAGATGACACTGATTTCGGGGAAAGTGTCGATCTACTGGAGGGTAGGAAGGCCCTGAAGAGGGACCTCGATAGCTTGGACCAATGGGCAGAGGCCAATGGAATGAGGTTCAACAAAGCTAAGTGCCGGTTCCTGCACTTTGGCCAAAACAACCCCATGCAGCACTAAAGGCTTGGGGCAGAGTGGCTCGAAAGCTGTGCAGAGGAAAAAGATCTGGGGGTGCTGGTCGATTCTCGCCTGAACATGAGCCAGCAGTGTGCCCAGGTGGCCAAGAAAGCCAACAACATCCTGGCTTGTATCAGGAATAGTGTAGCCAGCAGAACCAGGGAAGGGATCATCCCCCTGTACTCAGCTCTGGTGAGGCCGCACCTCAAGTACGGTGTTCAGCTTTGGGCCCCTCAGTACAAGAAGGACATCGAGGCCCTGGAGCATGTCCAGAAAAGGGCTATGATGAAGAGGGTGAAGGGTCTGGTGAAGGGTCTGGAACACAAGTCCTATGAGGAGCGGCTGAGGGAACTGGGGTTGTTTAGTCTGGAGAAGAGGAAGCTCAGGGGAGACCTTATTGCTCTCTACAACTACCTGAAAGGAAGGTGTGGAGAGCTGGTAGTCAGCTTCTTCTCACGGATAACCAGTAATAGAACTATAGGGAATGTCCTCAAGTTGCACCAGGGGAGGTTCAGGTTGGAAATTAGGAGACATTCTTCTCAGAAAGAGTAGTCAGGCATTGGAACGGGTTGCTCAGGGAAGTGGTAGCATCACCATTCCTGGGGATGTTTAAGGAAAGGTTGGACATGGTGCTTAGTGACATGGTTTAGTGGGTGATATTGGTGGTAGGGAGATGGTTGGACCAGAGGATCTTGGAGGTCCTTTCCAACCTTATGATTCTATGATTCTATGAAACAAACAAACAAACAAACAAACAAAATTTTTTTACTGTGAGAGTGATCAAACCCTGGAAGAGGTTGCCTAGATAGAGCCTTCCTCCCTGGAGATGTTTAACACTTCACTGAACATGGCCCTGAGCACTCTGCTGTGGCTGTTCCTGCTTTGGGCAGTGGGTTGGATTTAACAGTCTCCAGAGTCCTCTTTCAGCTTGACCCACTATGTGTGTAAGACGCAATCAAATATTTCAAATATATTTAAACGCGTGATTCCCATCTGTCACACAGGCTGTGACCAAGGTCTTGATCCAGCTTCTTCGCAGTTGGTAATCTTACAACTGATTTATTTTAGCGTTTGTTAAAATTCAAGCTGTCTTGTTTCTTAGAGAAACTGCATCAAGTGAGCAGTTGGTCAAAGGTCTAAAGTGTCAATAATTGTGATTGAACAAATCAGACCTCACCTTGGTTTGAAGGGAAGCAGTCCAAGCCTCTGGGAATTCAACCACACATTTGAGAACAGAATGTCTATTAAAAGTAGGCAAAGATTCCTCTGAGCTGCTACCAGATACAAGAACTGTGCTACAGATTTTCCCAAGAAGCATATCTTTGCATTCTATGTCTTAGAGATTCTTTTAATCAGTGCATTTTTTCTTCACAAATCTTTTAAATAAACAGCTACTGAAATCTGAACACAATCTGTCATTGAAATAGATGAACTGCTTAATTAAAAATGCAGATTAATTTAAGTGCTTGTGTTTAAAGTAGTAAATAAAACAAGAATAAATTTCTCATTTTGCTAAGTTACATATAGAAAAATAAAAATGTCAGCAATACACAATCTGTTCAATTTTTTTAAGATATATTGAATACTAACACGTTATGTCATATTTAGAAGGTCTGAAATACATTTATAGTTTTAATGCAATACAGGTAAAATCTTTTTTTCTTTTTTTTTTTGTTGTTTGTTTCTTTCTTTGTTTTCCAGTGACATTATGCTCCTAATTAGAGAAAACAATACTGATATCAGCTTTTTAATCTGTGTATTTTTCCATATTCTAAAACATACTGTATTTTGTAATATTCTACATCAGAAAGGGATTGGATATCTTATTTTTATTGGTGGTATGCGTTAGTGAACTTCTACGTTCTGAATGAGAAAATGGAGTTGAAGCAATTGCAGATGTTCTAGTAAAAAGTGAAGACTTCACTACCCATGGGAGAGGCTATGAACTGTCTAGGAAAAGTTCCTGCAAAGACTTGAATACTATGCCTCTCATGTACAGCAGTGCTGAAAAAAGATGAGAGAAAAGCTGTAAAAAATGAGACAAAAGCCATTAAAGTGTCAGAAAGTACATCCCATGAAAGACTACAAAATATCAATATCTCATCAAAAATAAAAAAAAAGGCTGTGATCTGATCAGTGTTTACATATACAGAGACAACAAAAACAAAAGACTACCACTCCAAACTAGATTATGTTAGACAAATAAGTATAACACTTTAATGGTTAGAAAATTAACTGTTGGAGCAACTTCAAAAAACTAGGACGAGTTTTCTATCCTTAACATTTTTAGGTTAAGCCTAGATACTGTTCTGAAGATATAATCACTTAATTAAAGGAAGAATCAGCCTACCGAATGCAGACAGTCAGTCAAGATGACTACATCTTGATTAACATTTGGCTTCTTAGTCAACGAATATATAAAACTCAGATGCCTCTTTTTAGAAGTTGAGAGTATTTAACGTCTTGCCAGAAAGTCAATACTAATTGTCTCATCAGCAAAGTATGTGTTCAGGGATCCTTGATACATAATCTTGGACCACCAAGGTGAAAACATGGACTCATTGGATCAAGTGGCAAATCTGCCACAAAAAAAAAATTAAAAAAAAAAAAAACTGTTTTAATAGGATTTGTCAGTACTGGAAAAAATGCAACTGCCTTGGACTCTTTCCACTAGCCACTAAAAATAGTTAATGTTGTGATTATAATTTAGAATATAATTAATACAACACACATTTTATTAAGACATCTCAATAAAATTGCACGGTTGTTGTTTTCCAAAGCAGTATATTGCCCACAAGGCAACAGTCTGACAATGTTGCTGTTGACAGTGTTGAGAGTTTTGTATGACATCATCCCAGCTATGTTTATTCAAATTTTCTGTACCTCATAAATTGTATTCAGTCCTAATACATGTCTCAGAAATTGGAAACCATCTTTAAAAAAAAAAAAAAAAAAGTAATATGAGGGAGCATGCAAATGAAAATAAATACTCAAATTCAAATGAGAATTTGAATTATTTCTAGGCTTCCATAAGTTTTGCCCTATAAGGACATTAATAAAACTATGCCTCAGATGGACTATTCTCAGCATTTCCTCTCTGCTCCTAGGTTTCTTTCTAAATGTGTTTTTTACATTACTCTTTCTTTCAGACGCATTTACTTATTACTTCAACTGCTTTATGGTATATGTACCATTATTTAGATATATCCTGGATACTTCCATCTTTTTCACAGATAGCTCAATGAATGTTGAAATTTCTGGCTCATGGTCATACCATGCTGTGAATTTATTGTATTTAATACTAATTGTTTTTCTAATGCACATTCATTCTAAGGCATCTAGAGGACTATCTATCATTGTAGTGGTTTTCCAAATTTTATGTCCATAAAATGAGAACATAAATCAAAATAGTTTAACTGAAGATGTGTGTGGGTTGTAGATTTTTCAGTAATTATCTCTTGATACACACATTAAAAAAAAAATTTCATAATGCCATTTTACAACTTTCTCCTGAGCATCACTACTTAATCTTGTATTTCTATCAACTATATGACTTGATTCTTTTTGTGTCCTTATGTTATCATTATGGTAGAATCTGTGGAGGGGGTTTATTGAAGATTTTTTTTTTCTATAACTGATCATTTGTCTTGTCTTTAATGGGATGAGTAGAATTTTTAGTCTTCCTTTGCACAGTGACTGAACTGCAATGTAGAAGAGCCAACACACAGTTCATCATTTCTTCTTCATCTTCAGTTTTTCTCATGGCAAACTCAATGGCAGTGCTAAAGAAGAAAAGTGAATTAATAAATATTTGATACCTATTTACATGTCAAACCATTCATTTAAGGTTACATTTGTTTGAACTATGAATGTTGAATTTTGAAGAAAACATTCCTAGTGAATAAATACAGGGCTTTTCAAAGGACCCAAGAGTAACAATATTTAAAAATTTTAATAGCAGGACAAACTCCTTTTTTTCATCTTCAGGTAAGTCACATCATTTGAGAGGATTCTCTTCAAGTATTCCCCTGAAAAATAATCACTTTTAATGAGGAATAAGCAGGAAAACTGCCCATTGAAAAAGTAATTTTGAGGAGGCAATAAATCACTGGAAAAGCTTTGAACAAAACTATCATCTGACCCATAATTACAGCAGTCTGAGAACAATGCTATACTAAAATAAGCCCTATTGTCAAAACATGAGACAAACTTGTTTTTACACTACTGCTGAAAGCATTCTTTGCACAGACATAACATTTTGGTTTCAGTGCCCACCCACAGCTACTCAAAAAAGAAAGCACATACACTGCACTTGCACAATTAGCCAATCACATAGTTTATTAGAAACTGCTCAGGTCTGACAGCCAAGCAGAATGGCATTGTACATACACCCCGTAAGGGTGAAAATGTAACTTTATTTTCTTAGCATTTGCCATGAATCTTCATGAGTCCTCTAACACAGGACGGAATCAAAAGTCAAAAGCAGTAAAGTTACATTGCAGATTTCTTGCCCTTTAAAGGGCAGGGTAAAGCATCTGACATTAAACAGACTACCTATGAGGATGGTGATTCAAAGTGGAAATTAACTCAAAGTGGGAACTCAGAGTGAGAATTTACTGTTGTTATTTTCTCACTATTTGTGGAAGGACCTAATTGCAACAATGTATGTAAGTACCTCAAGAAATACTAATTCCACAAAAGAGACAAATTTTGATGTCACATACATGCACAAGTGTCTATATCCACAGACAAAGCCTCTAGAAGTTGTGTTGTAATGGCCAAAATAGGCAATTTCTTTAAACAAATAACAATATTAGCAACCCATGAGGAGAAACTCAACACTAATGACAACCTATCATCACAAAAAGCTGTGGAGAAGCCATTCCAAGAGCTTGCTCTTTCTGTCTGCCAATAACAATGAGGGATTTCTCTCCTGATTACTGTGATAAAAAGAAAATATTTTCCGTCTTTCCCTTTTCTTATTCCACTACAACACCAGTCTCTCCTGTGCAGAGTGAGACAATAAAAAGACCACATTTAGAGCAGCTAGTAGACAGGTAGGGTGGATTTAGGTACCACAATCTGACAGAGCAATGAAGAATTTGTAGCATTTACTGACAGTTGTTCCATGCTTCTAGGTTCTGGGTCCTGTACGCTACATACTAGAGAGCTGTACCTTCCTCTGTGTAGGTTGCCCTAAAATTAGATGCTATAGTGAGTGAGCATAGATGATGGAGCTCTGTTAAATGCCACTGTAGGGGGGTCTAATAATATAGATCCACGGTGAAGTTACAGCATACATTTTACCTTGCTTCATGGCTGTTTCATGGTGGCCACACTGTTACAAGGGCTAATTATTTTAAAGCTAGTTTAATTTACACTGCTGTTCTTTTCAGTGCCTTTGATATGAACATACCTACATTTAAAATGCTCTCAGCAGTGCTAAATCTTATTATATTGGCCACTATAGCCTTTCTCTTATGAGATAATAAAGCTGGGAGAGAGAGCAAAAGAACTGCATTGTATAATAAATTGAGATTTAAGCTAGTGGCTTAGAGAAACACTAATATGTCTAAGGTCAAGTTTCTCCAGGATATGTTCAATAATACTGCTATTCCAGATAATCTCTAGAATTCAACAAAAACAGCAAATTCAGCTTGCAAATAAAACAGTTACCAAGTTTCATCTGCTATCCCTCCTATTTCAAATACAGAAAAGAAAGCAGTAGTATGCTCGTATGCCAGGGAATGCTGTAATATTTGTTAACAGAACAATTCTAGGGATTCCATTTTTTTTTCTGTTGAATATATTCAAGCAATCAAAACTGTAGCTTTTTTGTTTGTTTGTTTGTTAAGCAGAATGTTACTTAGAAAAACCGAGAAGAAATTCCCATGACACTTCCACAAACATGGAAGTCTATCTTGATGGATATTAATGATGATGCTGCTGATGATGTTTGGTTCAGGATGCTGAACAGTTCGATGAATGCTGGAATTAAGTGTTTTTCACTGCTTAGAAGTCTAAATTTCCTCTTGCCATTTACCTTCCATCACTTTTACCTAACCAGATTTGTGTTTCACTCTTACTAAAATCAGTCTCAAGAAAACACGTCCTTGAGTAGTTCCTTTCTTGCCTGAAAGGTCTTCTCTTCCCTGAAATGTATCTTGTCTATTCTGGGGAGGGGTGGTGGTGGTTAGGGGGGTTGTTTGTTTGTTTGTTGAGTTTTGTTCAGGACTCAATCCAACCTGTCATGTTTGAGACATGTTCTTTGGCTTCACGTTTGACAGATAGGACTGTCTGTATGAATAGAGACTGACAGGGTCAAATTTCTGATATGTAAATTCTTCCAGCTGTTGAAGCCAGTAACACTAACTCTATGAGTAAGGGTTCACTAATGTCAATAGGGAGTTCATAGTCTGACCCAATGTCAGGTAAACATCTCGCAGGCAAATAAAAACAAAATGTTCTTGAAGAAGCTTTTAAAACGTAAGGTCTACAGTGTGACTAGCTACAGTGTAACAGTGACATAAAAGGGTTGAAAAGGGTCACAAAGCAAGGAGCAAAGTAGAAACAGCACATGCATTATTCCCCTATCCATTAAAAAATTTGCATCAAAATATTACTCCAGCTTCCTCCCCCTCCCAATAAAATAAAATAAAATAAAATAAAATAAAATAGAGACAGAACACCAGACAGGAATGAGCATTTGTGGTCTCAGTTCTACCTACTTCTGTCAGAAAGGAAGTAATGGGTCTCCCAGAGCCTGCACTGAAGGGCAGGTCCTTGAGGAACAAAGTCCAGAGAGACCTAGACAGAGTGGAGGAATATGTCAAGAGGATCTGCATGAAATTCAACAAGGACGAATGGAAATTCCTCCACCTGCAAAGGAAGAACCTCTTGAAACCATATGAACAGTGGTCTGGCAGGCCAGAAGCAGCTCTGCAGAAAAGGCAGCTAAGACGGCCAACAGCAACCTGGGCTCTGTCAACAGGAGAACAGCCAATAAATCAAGGGAACTGATTATCCCTCTAATCAGTACTGCATTTAAAAATCTGTGACCACTGTTGGTACCACCAATGCATGAAAGACTGGAATAAACTGAAGCAAGTTCAGTGAAAGGCCACCAAGATGCTCTGGGGGCTGGAGCACATTCCCTGTGAGGAAAGGCTGAAGACAGTAGACATGTTGAGCATGGAGAAGAGACAGCTTCAGTCAGAGCTAATAGCAGTCTGCCAACAACTACAAGTCAGGCCAGTCACAGTGGCACATGCCAGGAGGATATGAGACAGCATGCAGAAGCTAAAACAAGAGAGAATCAGACTGGATAGAAGGGATAAAAAAATCATTATGAGGACAGTGAAACAGGACATATTGCCCAGAGAGTTTCTGCAGTCTCCATTTCTGGTTGACTTTTATTGTACTGGGGAGCCCACCCCAGCACAAGAAAGATATGGATTTAGTGGAGACTCCACTAGAAAGCCACAAAGATGACTTAAGAACTGGAACAGAGAAGTATACATTATTAGCAGACCTCACACCTAACTTCGCAGTAATACTATTCAATGAAATCATAACTGAAACAGTGAAGCAAAAAGTTTTATTTTTCCCCATAAGCAAAGCTGTGAAAGATATTGTTGAGAGAATATGTAAACAGTAATATCTAAAGACATGACTACAAGGAAGTCTCTCTCTTATTCAGAGAGAGAGAGATTTGTGCTCACTTAGTCCAGATGATTGTTTCAAGTTAAGGAAAACAACTGAGAAATGACAGACAAGGTATAGAGTTTCAGTAAAGAGGGGACACTGACTAACTAACAGCTTGGCACCCAAAAGAAAGAAGCAGATGCCTTTCCAGCAAAGTGGTCATTCTATACATAAACATAAGCTTAGAGAAAAAATAAAGTCTGTCTATCTATCTGAACTTAATTCAAATTACACGGAATTCAGAGAATAATCTCAAAGTCCGTGGTTCATCATTGCTAGAGAGGAAAAAGGTTTACACAAGCTACAGGGGCAAATTAGACCCGCACACTTCTTAAAAATAAGCCACTAAACCCAGTTGATTTAAAAAGGTATATACTGAACCCATGGCAAAACATAACTGGCCTCAGTTAGTTTATTCTGACTACATTTGGACAATGTTTTCTGTGGAGGAACAATAGAAGAGAAATCCACTACAATAGAAGCAATTAATTGAAAGTTACAGATTCTCAGCATCGGCAAAGAGAAGGAAAGGCCGTGAAAAATTGAAAATGAGAAGGAAAATAGTAAAAGTATTCTTCTAAAGGTCAAGCAAAATATCAAAGAAACTACTCAATGGAAATGTCATTAATTTTAAAACCCAGAGAATACACACAAACAGAAGGACCCATGCAAAATGCCTGGTTGAAAACATACCCTTGCTTGACATTACTCCAACTACATTTAAATGATGTATTGCGCAAATGATGTATTATGCATATTATTTGTTTAAAAAAAAAAATGTTGTGTGCCATCAACATTGTTTCACATTCCAATGGAGAGGAACAATACCTTTCAATAGCCTAATAAGCTATATATAATAAAAGAAGTAAAATCATTGTCTCAGTGAATATATACCTCTCAGAGATGAAAAAGTTCAGGGAGTTCTGGTCAACAGCCAGTTAAACACGAGCCAGCAGTGTGCCCTGGCAGCGAAGAAGGCCAACCGTACCCTGGGGTGCACCAGGAAGGGATTGTCCTGCTCTGCTCTGTGCTGGTGAGGCCTCACCTCAGTACCGTGTGCAGTTTTGGACACCACAGGATAAAAAAGACGTATGATTATTACAGAGTGTCCAAAAGAGGGCTACAAAGATGGTGAAGGGTCTAGAGGTGAAGTGGCTGAGGTCCTCAGCCCAGAGAAGAGCAGGCTGAGGGTAGGCCTAATGGCAGCCTGAAGCTCCCTCACGAGGGGAGCAGAGGGGCAGGCGCTGAGCTCTGCTCTCTGGGGACAGCGAGAGGACCCGAGGGGACGGCACGGAGCTGGGACAGGGGAGGGTCAGGCTGGGTGTTAGGGAAAGGTTCTGCACCCAGAGAGTGGTCAGGCACTGGGACGGGCTCCCCAGCACAGTGGTCACAGCATAGAGCCTGCCAGACTTCAAGAAGCATTTAGACAACACTCTCAGACATCTGGTCTGATTTTGGGGTGGTCCTGTGTGGAGCCAGGAGTTGGAAGCATTCTTTGTGGGTCCCTTCCAGCTTGGGATGTTCTCTAGTTCTATAATTTTTAACAGAGTCTACTTGAATTATACCTGGGGTTTATTTCAGTTGCCAGACACCCTGAAGAGGCAAATACTCTTCTGATGTTAGATCATCCAAGAACTTAGAGCAACTGAGATCAGAACTGTGGCCTCTTTTGAGGCTTATTGGATTCTGTAGGTTCCTTGCATGAGGCAGTGACAGCTAGTCTGGAAAAGATCATTTATGCCACAGTGTTATTTTCACAGTTCCATGAGTTATTTTTTAATTATAATAATAATGTATAACTGTAGTGCTAAATTAATCACAGACAAGTTCATGTAGCTACAGAATTATGATACTTAATAGTAATAACAATAACAATTGTCCCTAAGAAATAACAAGAAAAATGCACTTCTGTATTAAGAATGAAAGCTCTCTGGCACTTTACTTATTTCCTGAACAAATCATATGTCCATACTCCTCACTGAGAAGGAACGTAATGACTTCGCAGCTAGCACCCAAACTGAGGCATGGTAGTGTAAAACTCCACAGTGCTGGTGCTGTAATATTTTACGACCCAAAGTAGTAAAGTAGCTCTTTCAAATCTTGAGCATGCTGCATTATGATGATTAGACAAGAATCCAGTGTCAGTCCCTCTTATGTCATCTCATTCCCATCTAAACTGATTTGTCCCTGGCACTTACAATTAAATATTGAATGTGTCTTTTCCTATATTTCCAAAAACAGATGTAATAAAACCTACAGGTTTTGATTTTGACAGCGTTGCTTTATAGTTTAGTAGAGGCAAATCAGTTAAAAATGAACAGTTTTTTTTTGTTTGTTTTTCTTTTTGTTTTTGTTTGTTTTGTTTTGATTTGATTTGGTTGTTTGTTTTTGGTTTTGTTATCTTCTAACTTCAGGCACCTCTTTTATCCTGAAACATTCTGTCACCTGGAATCACTGTAGAAAATAAGGACCTCAGCCAAATGGTGCCAATACTAACAATATCCCAGACATCCTTCCAAGTCTTGCCATACAGAAGACTAAGTGACTCAGAGCAGGGCTAGTGGAGAAGTTTCAATTTTTCACTAGAAACTGATGATTTGAAGAAATACCAGTATTCAAAATATTGTCTATTTCCTCAGAGTTGTTAACATGAACATGTTAACATATGAACATGAACATGTCCTTTCACATAAATTAAACTTTTGTTATTTTGATAAGTTAATTTTGACTTCACAATAAGCAGTTGTGAACTGCTGTAACTGTTAGAAAACACCAACCAACCTTCTAGCCCCAGTCTAGAAACTATCAAATAAAGACAAGAAAGAATCAACACTCGTAAAAGAAGAATCTGGTGTATAACGTGGAAATCTGAACAGCTACTAATATGAGGAAAACATTTACATTTATTCTATTCCATACAAATTACAGGCAAAAATTTGATAAAAATCAACTAAGAAAAAAACCCATAAAATTAATCTTCAAGAAAACATGACAATATTGATGAAAGGTTGAAATTGAAACTATACAGGTAACAGATAATCAGTTTTTTAACTAAACCAACTAGAAATATTATCTCTGAAATTATCTGTATTCAGCATAGGGTTATGCAGATCTCTGAGACAATGGAATTTCATTCTGCAGTGCTAAATCTATTAGCTCAGTCTGAATCAAGTCCTAGGTTTCAAGTTGTCAATTTAAATTGAAAGCAATTAGAAATTAAATGTTATCGTATATCATTTTGACAAGGATATAAACCTAGTGTGTGGAGATCTCAAACAAACTCAGAGGAACCTAGCAGGAAAACAAGAGCTTAATTGTTGCTTTCCCACCATAACATATAATAAGTATTAAAGCCAACTAAATAAGCATTGGTTAATGTGGAAAAGAGCTTTCAGATTTAAGTCACACCTTATATCAACAAGTCCTGAAAATGCGGAGGAGTAGGAAGCGGGTGTTCATTTTTACAAGACTCAAAGATCACCTACTCCACAAAGAGGTGAAATGATTCTAACACCTTAAAACAAGCTTAAGACCTGTAGAAAAACTAAAATATTCCAGCTGAAGAGAGAAGAAGCTATCTCCAATGTCCTAGATCCCGTAATTTATGATGTGTGGGAAAAAAACGTCTGCATAATGATAAATACAGATGGTGGCTCATCTGGTAAGATTGGAAAGAATTTCCATCTGATCCCAAATATGGCTGGTTAAACCAGAATGTACAAGAAGCACACATCAACTAGTTATCTGTAGGTTATTCAAATATCCATATATGTATGTGCATGTACACATGTGCACACATACCGTTATTTGCAATCATCTTTAATATCTGAGAGGATGATAGAAAAAAATCTCCCTAAACTAAATTATGCATTAAGGAAAAGATTATTTTTCTTATGCTGAGTCTTGAAGCATGAGAATAATATAAAATAATTATGATGCAATATAATAAAATTAAACAATATAAATCATCTTGGATATATCATTAGAGCTTATATTCTAAAACTTAAAATGCTATTTTTCTCCCTCCAAGAAGTATGATATTCTGTCATACAATTCTTCAGCAGTTTACCAAATATAAAATCAAAAATAATACAATGTACCATTTAAAAAAAATGTACATAGTAAGATGGCTAAGTGCCAGGTCCTGCACTTTGGTCACAACAACCCCATGCAATGCTACAAGCTTAGGGCAGAGTGGCTCGAAAGCTATTCAGAGGAAAAGGATCTGGGGGTGTTGGTCGATGCTTGCCTGACCATGAGCCAGCAGTGTGCCCAGGTGGCCAAGAAGGCCAGCAGCATCCTGGCTTGTATCAGGAATAGTGTAGCCAGCAGGACCAGGAGGTGATTGTCCCCCTGTACTCAGCTCTGGTGAGGCCGCACCTCGAGTACAGTGTTCAGCTTTGGGCCCCTCAGTACAAGGACATCAAGGCCCTGGAGCGTGTCCAGAGAAGGGCTATGAAGCTGGTGAAGGGCCTGGAACACAAGTCCTCTGAGGAGCGGCTGAGGGAACTGGGGTTGTTTAGTCAGGAGAAGAAGAGGCTCAGGGGAGACCTTATTGCTCTCTACAACTATCTGAAAGGAAGGTGTGGAGAGCTGGTAGTCAGCCTCTTCTCGTGGATAACCAGTAACAGAACTAGAGGGAATGGCCTCAAGTTGCACCAGGGGAGGTTCAGGTTGGAAATCAGGAGACATTTCTTCTCAGAAAGAGTAGTCAGGCATTGGAACAGGTTGCCCTGGGAGGTGGTGGAGTCACCATCCCTTTGGGTGTTCAAGGAAAGGTTGGACATGGTGCTTAAGGACATGGTTTACTGGATGATATTGGTGGTATGGAAATGGTTGGACCAGATGGTCTTGAAGGTCTTTTCCAACCTTAATGATTCTATGATTCTACAGGAACTCTGTCTCCATGATCACAACAAAATGGTGTCCACCAATTATATTACATCACCTATGTGCCAAATCAGAGGTGACTTTTCCCATTTTCCAGACATAGCGTTCATTGATTACCGTCACTTCTGAAATAGGAAATAATGGTTGAGGTAAGGGAGAATCTCAGGGAAATGAAAAGAGGAGACTATGGGATATACAAGGGGTCATAACTAGTCTAAGTAAATTTTCAGTCAAGATTAGTTTACCAATTTGCTTGTATTTCAAGTCAAGGGGACATGTTGTTCCATTATGTGGGATGGTCCTGAATTCATTTGATAAGTCTGAATTTCCCTGCTAAGCTGATGTAAACTTAGGCAAAACTAGCTCCCTACCTGAAGTACTGTGTTCAGCTCTGGGGCCCCCCATATAGGAAGGACATGTGGCTTTGAGCAACCTGGTGTAGTGGGAGGTGTCTGTACCCATGTCAGGGGGCATGGAATTACATGATCTTTAAGGTCTCTTCCAACACAAACCATTCTATGATCCTTGTGAGTCTCTTTGTAGTGGGTTTACGTGGCAAGGTTTTGGTAGCAGGGGGCCATAGGGGTGGCTTCTGTGAGAAGGATCTAGAAGCTGCCCCATGTTTGGTAAGGGCCCCACTGCTGACCAGAGCTGAGCCAATAAGTGACGTTGTTTTGTGCCTCTGTGAGAGCATATTTAAGACAGGGGAAAAAAACGCTGCAACACACAGCAGCTGGGAGAGTGACAGGAGTGAGGAACAGCCTTGCAGGCGCCAAGGTCAGTGAATAAGGAGAAGGAGAGGTGCTCCAGGCGCCGGAGCAGAAGTCCCCTGCGGCCTGTGGTGAGGACCATGGTGAAGCAGGCTGTCCCCCTGCAGCCCATGGAGTACCACGGTGGAGCAGGGTTCCATGCTTCAGCCTGTGGAGGAGACCACGGTGGAGCAGGTGGACCTGCACCGACAGAGACTGCGACCTGTGGAAGACCCCTGCTGGAGCAGATTCCGGGACGGACCTGTAGCTCGTGGAGAGGAGACCACGCAGGAGCAGGTGACCTGGCAGGAGCTGCTGCCCATGGGGGATCCAGGTTGGAGCAGTTTGCTCCTGGGGGATGGACCCCGTGGTACGGACCCATATCTGGAGCAGTTCTTGAAGAGCTGCTGCCTGTGGGCAGCCCACGCTGGATCCGTTCAGCAAGGACTGCATCCTATGGGAGGGACCCCACAGCACAGGGGACGAGAGTGACCGAGAAGGAGCGGCGGCGAAGAAGCACTATAGACTGACCATAACCCCCATTCCCCCATACCCCTGCGCCGCTCAGGGGGAGGAGGTGGAAGAGGGTGGATGGGGGGGGAGGTGCTTTTGGTTTCTTTCCTTTGTTTCTCGCTTCTCTAGCTTGTTAGTAATAGGCAGTAAATCTTACTGTCTCCCTATGCTGAGTCTGTTTTGCCTGTCACAATAATTACTGCGTGATCTCCTCGTCCTTATCTCAACGCTTGACCCCTTTTCATTGTATTTTCTCCCCGTTCCTCTTTGAGGAGGGGGAGTGAGAGAGCGGTTGTGGTGGAGCTTGGCCGCCCACCCAAGTAAAACCACCACACCCTTCCAACTCAGGAGATAGTATGATTCTACCATGTGCATGTAGAATGACTTGGTCTACAAAACCCATGTTTAATTTTTCTTTTTAAATTACCCACTCTTTTTTTAGGGCTGTCTACAGAGGCATAATGGGAGGATTGTAGACTTCTAAGAAGCTAATATAAGAGAGAAAGTGAGAGCTGTTCTCAAAAGCACCAGCAGAGACATTTAAAGGAGTTGCACATCAGTGTAAAGGGGATTATATTGTATATGAACTACAGATACTACTAATTTCTTCTTTTCTCAAGCTGTTGACTTCACCTCACAGCTACTGCTTATAATCTGATAGCTTTTCTTGCTCTTTTATGCTTGCAAGCTTCTGTCAGTCTTTTTCTACAAGTGACAGTTCTGACAATGCATTTCTCATTTGGAGAACCCTCCTCAGGTTTGTCACAGTTTTAATCTCCATTAAACTGTTTCTCTTCAGACACAGATCTGTCTGTGACCCATGGAACCTGTACGTATGATCAAGCTGATAGAAATCTCAAAATTGGAATAATAATGTCTGACTGGTCATGACTAATTGCATATGTGGAAATAAAAATAAAAAAAAATACTAAAATTAAAAATAAATCAAAGCATAATTGAATGTAATTCAGAGACAGATAAATAAATAAATAGAAAGGTTGCACAAAACAACCATACATACTCTGCTGGGCACAAAGACCTATCCAGACCTATCCTATTAAAAATCACGTTCAATCACAGTGTTTGTCTGCATATAATGTCTAAATCATTCAGCCTTTTACAACACAGACATAGCCTCAACCTCGTCTGCTGCAGGACTAAATTATGCTTGCTTACTTTTCCTTACACAACAGAAAGGCCAAGGAGTTTGATTGTCCCCTTGAGGTCCAGTGCCCTGTCTCTTGCCTGACAGAGCCAGCAGTTCTGCCTCTTCGATTCCTGGCCTACTTAGTGTTGTGGTTCATCAACTACTCACATTGCTATTGGCACCACTGCTGTCTGTTGCATTTGATTTTACATTGGGGGAATTATTACATATTTTATCAGTTTCATTCTCCCCAGTTTCTGTCCTGTTTCCTTTAATTTTCCCATCTTCTTTGGCAGAGAGACAGACAGACAGAGATGGACAGACAGAGACAGAGAGAGAGAGAGGAATAAATAAGGGATTACATTGTGCAGGGATAAGATATGCACTTCCAGGACATCCCCTATAACACTATATCCTTTTGCTTCCTTCCAATGAGGTGTATTTTGAACAACAAAACAAACAAACTTTAAATTGTACAAACTCATAAAGCATCATCACAGAGAAACTTTTCAAAAATAAAACATTTGATTCTACTCTTCAAAAACTTCAGCAATATTCAGTAATAAACTTCACACATTTTAAATAACACCAGATGAATGCTGAATTAAATAACGAGATGGCTAATAAACTCAGGGTTGCTAGAAATAGAAAAGTAACGTGTTCACAGAGATGTAATGAAGAATGAAAAAGTCCTTGAGAGTAACCTATCCAACACACCAGCTGGGAAAAATATATATATCCAAACGAAAAAAGTATTGTCTAGCATTTGCATATTTTGTTACTGTATGAGGACAGAAAATGGAAAACTGGGAGTGCTCATAGGTTTGGTTTTACATGTAAAATTACTATTTTTAAACAGGGGAGGGGAGAAACATTGTAGAAAATGAACACATTTTTAAAGACATTCTTATATCTGCTGTAACAATTAAATGATGAAAAATAGATTAATCAATGAAAGAATAGGTTGAAGATCAAAAAGGGTTTATCTGAGGTGATCTGAAAGCCTTAAAATAATTACATGATGCAGAATATTTCTCTGACCTGTCACTGTTTCATTATCTTTTCTCTTGCCATTTATTTTTTGCTTTCATTTCTTTCCTTATCTCACTGACATTTTCCAACCTCAAATTTAAATCAGTAATGCCAATGCAACAATGATCTGCGATGAGTAGCAGACCCCTGCCAACCATAAATTAAGTTCAAATATGTGCGTTAGGATAGTGGTCTGTCAACAGTCATAACTTCCTGAAATTATAGAATCGTAGAATGCATTGAGTTGGAAGAGACCTTAATTAAACCATCTAATCCCAACCCCCTACTATGGGCATGGACACCTCCCACTATATCAGGTTGCTCAAAGCCCCATCCAGCCCGGTGTTAAACACTTCCAGGGATGGGGCATCCACAACTTCTCTGGGCAACCTGTTCCAGTGCCCCAGCACCCTCACAGTAAAGAATTTATTCCTTATCTCTAATCTAAATATAACCTTTTTTGTTTTAAAACCATTACTCCTTGTCCTATCACTACACTCCCTAATAAAAAGTCCCTCCCCAGCTTTCTTGTAGGCCCCCTTTAAGCACTGGAAGAGTGGTATAAAGTCTCCCTGGAGCCTACTTTTGACTAGTCCTAATCCTGGATGTTGTTTTAAATTCAGCCAGCTGACTGTGATGATAGAAAATCATACCCAACTAGCAAGTAGGAACTCCTTACTCTGTCTAAACACATCTGAATTTTCCCTGAGGTAGGAAAATCGTTAGATCCCTGTGCTCAGTTTTTATCCACACCTACAATCTGTAGTTGAAGTGAAAGATCTCTTTTGCACAATGTTCTTATCTTATACACTTTACCTGAATTTTAAGGTCTGCTCATAATTCATCTGGCTATGGAAGGATATTTACAAACTCTTCTCATTGTAAGTATTATGGTCATATCTGACACGGTGAATATATCTGGGCTCAGAAATATTGTTTTCTTCCAATTTAACATGAAATTACTTACAGATAATTCCATGCTTTGTTGTTGTTGTTGTTTTGTTGTTTTGTTCTGTTTTGTTTTGTTTTATAAAAATGCAGTTGTTTTACCAGGTTACCTTTGTGTTGTAGAATATACCACCTGGTATGCACATACACAGAGAAATTGAGCCAGAATCAGTACATGTGTATGAATGAGCAGGAAGCTCAATACCATTAACTCAGTTGCAGAGAAAGTGGCAACTGTTCTTCCTTCAAAAGCAGGCTTTTCATCTCACAGCTACCTCCTATCTTTTCCTAGTGACCATTATCAGCTATTATGTGGCTGTTTTTAGGAATAGGGCTACAACTAAAAACCATGACCATATCTTTAAAGTGAGAATACCCATCATTTCTAATGATTATTTCTAACTTTCTTTCAAGCACCCTATACAAATTTTACACAGAAATGTTTAACGAAACAGATTTAGACATATAATTTTTTTATCTATTCTTCTATCTCCCTACACATAGGTATAAGAGTGAGCAACTGTCAGAACTGTAGGAAATAAAAAATAGTAAAGATTTCGTATATTTAAAAAGTTGGAGAGAGAGATGATATAGTTTACTTAGCCAAATCCCTGTGCTCTTCTATTTGAAGTCCATAGCTTATTCATGATATAGTCTAGTTAGAAGTTAGCATTTCTTATTTTCTTCAGAGGTATTTTTTAGGCTACTGATTTCGATGTAGAAATACTGCTGAGATTCTGTAGGTATTGGAAGACATTTGCAGAAATAAAGCCCTGTTGGAAGCTGATTATATTTGTGATTATAAGAAAAATTCCCCTAGAGATCTTTGTAGGCGGAATTAGCAACCATAAAGACAGGAAGGTTTAATTATATGTACTGTTCTTCTGCTCTGCACAATGTAATCTTGACAGCCAGTGCAGATTATCTGTAACATTCCCCTTCTTCTTTTTTAATATTTTCAGTATGTGTGTATCAACTGCCAGGAACAAAAAAAAAAAAAAAAGTCAGGCTATAACTTGAGATGTAAGGGGAAAAGGTTGGCAATACTGAAGTGCACCTCTTTTTTTCTTTTGTGGTTAATTATGGGAGAGCTATTGTCTACTTGGGATGGGAATACTTTTAAGAATATATTTGCTACTAAAAATCATAACTGTTTTCTTGCTTTCCTCCATGAGAAATGGCTAATTATGGAAGCACAGACTTCACAATAAAGTTCTGATTTTGCATCAGTATTTGCACTGTAAGCAGAAATTTCCTTCCATCATCGATGCTCAGGACTGAGCAAAAGGATCCTCAGAGCATATGCTTGAGAAAGCACTTAAATGTCTACATAAGGAGAATGTATAAAGATAAATAATAATAATAATAATAATAATTTTAAAGGAGTTTGACCATTTATCTTTCACTACTTATACAACCAAAAATGAGAACATGGGATAGAACATTTGTTCTCCAGATCTTTGTACATAAACATAAAAATCCATGGCATGAAATATCAGACCCTACAAACCAAGGGCATATTTCAAAACTTATTAATGACTTCCTATGGATCCCCAAAAAGCACAGAGAATAAGGTGCTTTCAAGCTGCAAAGCAAGTTACAACATTACTTCTAAATAACAAAATGAATTCTACTTATAGGTAGAGAAACAAGACACCACGATTCATTGCTGTATATAATATAGATTGCATGTGGTCAAGATCTTCAAAAGCATTCAAACATATAACTCTTGTGTAAAATCATAAAATCATATGACATAGATATATGTCATATATTCAGTCACATACAATCCAGACAACTCTAATGAGTTCCCAGTCCATATATGTTTTGCTCTGTATCTAGTATCTTCTCAGCACATAATTTGTTAATCGTCTTTACAAAAAGAGTATATAAATTGAATTACATATTCAGAATGTTTAAAGAACACCAAGTGTTAAACTAGAAATTAGTTTCTTTCCTTATTTCTTTCATTTCCCACATTTACTTCAAAAATAATGAGAGAAATGACAATAACAATGTTGAAAGACTGCATGTGTCTCACAACATATATCTGTAATCTATTTTAAATAGCAAATCAATGTCTACTGATCTGCATTCCACAGTAAATAATATATATCTTTCTCTAATTTGGAATAATAGGTGACATAACAATATCACTGAAGAGTCTTATCCTTTTTCCTGGAAGAAATTTAGGGGTGAGTAAGTAAAGCAGTGTAAGAAAAGTGTGCATTAAAAATATCAGACACAAAACATTCTAAGAAGACAGTAAAAACTAGGGTGTAGAAGTATTATATGAGCTTCTTTACATTCTGAAGACAAACATCAAACTTAAATTAATTCTAATGTATAAAACCAACAACAAACATATACAACTTTGTTTTTCTGTTGTTGTTATTTGTTGCATCTGCATGCTGAGTACAAAATAAATCTTATTTCCCTTCCTGTCCAGAATACAATATTCACATTACAGTTTTACTGGCACAACCAAATGCTTAATTATAATATCATTTCCAAACTGTCCTGGGAAAATAGCCAGGGCAGACAAGTTTTTCTGACTCATATGTCTTCAAAAACTGCCATGAGTACATGCTGGGGGATGGGCAGGGTGGGAGAGAGTGTTGTACAAATTAGATATGAATTCGAGCCAGCCATGCACCATGGTAAAATGCCATATTCCTGTAGCAGCTCCAGCAGACGAGCATGGAAGCTGACAACCGTTGCAGCGTTACCCTCTTTGCTTTAGCCTTCAAACCATGCTCTTTGTCATCAAAGCAAACTTCTAAATCATAGGAATTTGTCTGTAAATGGCTATAGCAATTTAAGGTCTGCCTTGTAACAGCAACATGCTATTTACAGGCTGTATGCCACGTAAAGTACCAACAGGCACAAAAGGAAATTGGACTGCGAGGAATGATCTGTCATGTGAAAACACCAAGAAATTCCTTGGCCTACGACCCTAAGACATACCTGGAGGTGGAGCTGTGATCTACTATGCATTTTAAAACATGCATTTAAAAACATTTCTCAGTTTTAGCATCCACAATACAATCTGGACTTCTGGTGACAGCTCACTAGCTTGCCTTCATAATTATTATATTAAAAGAGAAGTCAAGATACTGATGGAAACTACAAATATAAACAGCAGGTTAAATACATCTACCATATTGTCGGATATATCAGGGAGAACACTGATCCAAGAGCTATGTTTTTTTTTTCAAACTAGCAAAGAAAATAGCCTGGGAAATGCCTTAAGCATTTTAAGTAAGACATTGCAGAGAAGCATATCAGAGGAGAATATGTCTACTCTTAATGCACATTACATTATTATCCCACCACATATTGTGACATTGCAGACTATCCAGCATTAACTGAATAATATCAGAGGATTCTTAACAACTACTTTTTTTTTTTTAACTGCAAGAAAAACGATGTATCATATGGAAAAGTATACGTACATCTGTATGTATATGTAAGCTGTTGTGCCAAGAGTTTCTGAGAAATACTTTGAGAAGTTGATCGTTTTTATGAGATTTTTATTCTTTTATTTCAGGTAAGAATGGGTAGAAGTCAGGAAACTAATGTATTTCATCCTTTATAAAATAAAGCGGCATACAAGAAAAGGAAATGATGTTCTTGCTTGAACGCTACCCTAAAATAAACTTCTAAACACATACATTGCATATAAGCAAAATTTGCAGGTTTCCTGAACATTTTTATTGTCTTACGCTTACTTCAGCATTTTTGTATTACTTATGCTGTTAGGAGTTATATTTATTATGCACTTAGTTCCTCAGTACTCTAAACCATATGAACATCTGGGAAGCACAGGGCTAACGTCCATTACTAATGGCATGCTGATACACTGATACCAGAAGAGAGGCCACCTGCTGTAGTTCCATGTGGGTTTGCAGTTCAAAGTTCACATGAGAAGACCATGCCCTCCTTAACGTGGCCTTCATTCAAAGATTTTAAGCGTTTGCTTAGCTTGCATAGGCAGCATAAATACCATGTACTCCTGCAGAATCTGATGCCTTTGAGAACCTTCCCCGGAGGAGTGAACACAGACTGATCTGGATGATTCCAAGTAATTGCATTTTATTTTCATACTATGGTAGGAATTACTTTGGGATCAGAGTAGACATAATTTTTATTTAAATGCAGGAGTGGAGAATCACGTAACCATGACAAGTTGAAATGACAAGGAATGTTCAGCTTTCTAATGAGAGGAATACCACTCTCTTGTGTTCCTCCTCCTTCAAATCCACACATAGGACAGTAAACTGCCTTTTGAGATTTGCCTTTTGAAGATAACTTACCAAGAAATATCAGCCCAACAAGATGCCCCAAATCTCAGAGTGATTAGATTTTTTCACATATGAAACTTTCATACACGATTATGAATAAATAAATAAAAATTTAGCCAATTCATAATAGCAACCCTAACTACAAATGTTTTCTTGATACAGTTATGTACAAGATACAGGTAATCACCTCTAGAGACAGAGCTACTGCAAATTAGTTGTGATATTCTGTGTCACTTAAATCTTACTCTGAATGACATACAATAGGTTGAAAAAAAAGGACATTATAAAGTTTATCTATATTAGATTTTTTTTTTCTTGAAAGAACAAGAAAATTATTTGGGGGGGGGTGATTTCTTTCAACATTTCTGATTGACACCATCAGTTCAGCAATATTTTATAGTTCAGGCTCTGAGCAATGTTTTGCAGTTTATGTTTCAGATTTGTTTAGTTTTGTTTTGTTTTTTCCCTTTTCAAGCATAGGCGTGCAATTTACCTTTGAATCTATAAAGACAGAGGGAGACTAACTGAACTGAATGTTGTGAGGAAACAGGCAGAATACTGAAATGATTGATCCTTTTTATGTTGACAAAAAATGAATGATAAACCTTTGAGATACATACTGCTAAGAAAACTGTAGTATGGAGTTCATATAGATATTAACACAAGTGGTCCTGTACTCTGGCCATGAGTATTACCAAATCCAGTCTCTCAGCTTTATAATATATTGTCATAAACTATCCTCTTAACATGAACATAATGCCTTCATAACAATGAAATCATTTTGCCAAAAAATGTGACCTATGCAAAACAGTAAATTTAGAGTTCTTCTTACATGCTTTTGAAGACATATGCAGATTACATATTTACACTTTGCTCCACAAACATAAAGACTAGAGTATATAATTGAAAATGAAAGATTAGACATTTATACAATCACATGGTAAGCATTCAGTTAGTTATCAAATTCCAATAACAATAATCCATCTGTTGATATAACTTTAATACCACAGGTTATTGCTGTAGTATTTAACACAATGCTAAGGTCCATTTTCATCACTGAATTATAGCCAACCTTGTGGCTTGCTAGAAGTGCAAAGTCTCCCAAAGGGATCTCAGTCACAAAAGCTGGAGACTACTCTGGAGATCAGACACAATGTTTGAGGCATGTTCTGCAGAACTTGTATCTACTTTGTGATAAGCACTGATACATGGATGGTCAGCTCAGTAGTTTTTGATCTGCAGTCCACCTGTTTTGAAATAGTCTACAAGGCCACTCTTCACAGCATGCTATGTCAGGAACAGCTGATCGGATACTTATGCACTTTTGCACTACACTGTTCTGGTTGCCTTTAGGAATATTTCCACATCTAAAACAATTTAATAGCACCTTTTTTTTTTCTGGTATTATACATATCAGAAAGAGCTCCTAACTTTACTCTGCATTTTATAAAAGCATGCATAGTCTCTAAAAGCTAATGCTTTTCTCTGCTTCCTAACCAGTCTTCACACAGATCTTGATTTATCCCTATAAGACAATAACGGTTTTGGAAATAACCATCTTCTGGGACAGCCTGCAGAAATCATTTGAAACCCTTACACTCACTGATGTGTCACTACCCCAATACTAAAATATTAGGACTGCCACCTCTTTTTTTTTTTTTTTTTTTTTCCCTCAGAATTTTTGTAGTCCTAAGTAGTGATTCATGGGCTCAATAGTAACAAAAGTAGACAAAAGTTGTTTGCAAATTGTGGAGTGACATAAAAATTCACCTTCCTTTTATCAACTAAGATTCAGTCTACTGATTCGTGGGTAAGAGCATTTAACATCAGGGTACAGTGAGATAATATGCTCACAATAACAGCAATGTCAAAGAACTATTCAAACCAGTAGTAAGAAGCAAACAGCAACAAAACAGTTTTTCAGTTGCTGAAACAGGCTTATTTTTATTCACAATACTTTTAAGGTGGTCAATGAGATGTGATAAATTCCACAGTCCACACTAGGATGAAGCCACATATCTCATAAAAAGAAGACTTTCATTCAAACAGATAAGCAGTATGTTACTGTATCACCAACTGCATCTTAGCCATATTTTCAGTCTGATATTTTAATCACTACTACCACATACGCCAATAACTCAGGGAAAAAAAAACAACACAGCTTTCATAGACAAAAAAAATGCTTATAAACATCTCTCCAATTGAGAAACTGGGTGAGATCTAAGCACCGAGGATTTGTCTAGGTTTTTGTACCAGTCAAAAATTTAATTTTTAGCGTTTTATTTCTAGTTACTGTTTACTTGGCAAAGCTTTATGTAGAAAGCTTGTTTTCACTAATATCAATTAAAGAAAAAAAAATAAAAAAGATGATTTGCATTGATTTCCACATCATTAAGAATATTCTTGAAATATTCCAAGTGTGGTCCTCAACTGATGGAAACCAGTAGAGTTTTATGGAAATCTTTTCCGTATCCTGTTAAAATTATTGTGCCTCATGTCCCAGAGAAGTCTTTTTCCCAAATATGATGTGTACAGGTCTGAATTAGTCTTATAACCAAATGAATTTATACTTTGAAAGCACTGTATCTTAGTGCTTTTAACATATTCTCCATCAATGTAAGCAGTTTTATCTCATATCTTTCAGAGTTTATTTCCTTTATTTTTTAACCTGGTGTCTTTCTTAACATTTTGAATAAGGCTCAAATCTATTGGTGGCTTTGTGGTCATAATAATATTTGTGTAGGCATTTAACTGGTGAACAAACTTAGGTTATAAATAGAAGGGTGTCAAATTTGCAAACATTTCACTTCTGTATTACAAAAAATGATCTGTAGCCATTTCAAAGTTGAACTCATGCTATATATACTCTCCACTTCATTGAGTGAAAATGTAGATCTGATTATTACCATATCTATGCTAATATTTATTAGATGTCTTGACTTCAAAAGTCCAAGAAAATTAATAATTTGAAATTTCAAGTAGCCTCTACTCTATTGAGATACTCAGAGTAGAGGCAAATTTATTGCTTCAATATCAAAAGAAAATAAACTAATCAATGTTTTTCCAAAGAGATGCAATTGCATGTAAGAAAGTAAAAAAGATGGTTACCAAGCAACTATGTTCAGCCTGCATACATTGTCTATTCATAATCTCTAGCAGAGTACAGGAAATGACAGGCTGTCACTACAGAACAGAGACATGCAGAATTGTGCCATTTCTTTCCGTCATTACCTCCTACAGGAGAGAGATCAGTTATATCCTACATACAGTGATTAGGTTAAATAACTGCAGTAGACTTAAAATATTGGGGTCTCAGAGCAGTCATATAATGCAGTGAGAATACTTCCAAGAGTATATATAGCTACTTATCTCTGAAACATCACTACCATCTATATACTGGACAAAAATCTCTTGGAGATCTCTCTGGATAGAGATGAGACTGAATTTCCCCAGAGTTTCAGAGGTGGAATCAGCATTTCAGTTTGGCCCATCATGTTGTAATTTACAAGTCAGTGTTTCAATCCTGCAGTTATAGCAGATGGGCAGATTGTTGTGCCAGCATGAAAAACCATTAACTTCACTGAGGCTCTGCATGGGAGTAACCTTCAGTCTGTACATAGTAAATTACAGGACCAGGACCTATGATTATTTTTTTCAGGGCTTCTAAAAAAGCAACAGCATTACACTTTCGCAGTGGTCCATCCTTGGTTGCTTTATAAATACATGACAGAATCAAGGCCTAAATGAAGTCAGTAAGTATTCTGCCGTTACCTTCCATGACAACTTCATGAAATTTCTAATAACCTTATACCTAAAAGAACCATGAGATTATAGGATATTTGTTTTCAAAATCAATATTAAAAACAAACAAACAAACAAACAAACGAACACTTGAAAGCTGATACTGCTGCATTTTAACATTATGGCTCGGATAGCAACAATTGATTTGTATTGCAATGATGACAAAAGTACTTGAATGTTTATTCAGGCAGCACTGCCAGCAGCAAACAGATATTGTGAAATAGAACTTGAATTTTTGTAAAAACATTTCAGTTGTCTATATTCTCCATTTTCCAAATAGCTTCCTCTTGTCATAAATCAAAAGGACTAAAGAAATGTAAAAATAACTGGTTTATAAGTTGACTAATAGGAAAACAAGAAGGCATGCTTTTTTAATGTATTTCAGTAAAGCCACAAAACAACAAATGATTCAATTATGATAAAGATATAGAAAGAAGAACATCAATATTTTCTTGTCTTTATAAGATGGAGTTTATTCTCCATTTTCATCCATTTTTATTTCCTCCAATTGCAGAAAAGCAGTTCAGAGTTTATTTTCTTTCACTGATTACTGCATTCATGAAAGTTTGTCCAGTCAGTAGAAACTTACACCTCTTCAACTGCAGGAATGGAGATATTTCCCACCTTATTTTGTGCTGAGATGTATAGATACCATACAGAATTCATGCTCTTTAAACATCATTGTGCAAGGAGCTGGAGAAAGGCCAAGAAAGTGGGATCTGTTTAGAGGAGCAACAGAAGCTACATCTACCCCAACATGTTTGCACAGAAGTCCATTCTCTTCTCAGATGTCAGGGGAACCTGCTTTCAAGGACTCAGCAATGGACTGCCTTAGGTCAAGCAAAGGCAGCAGGCATTTTGCTGCACCCATGTTCTGTTCTGAGTTATATACTCTCTAAGCAATTAAAATCCACTTATCATTAATACTGGGAATACTGTAGCAAACAACTCTTCTGGGACCAGCAGACCAAATTATGAGGACTGAAGGGGGAGAGAAAGTTCAGCTATATAACTTACATATACATATTCAGCTATATCACTTACGTATACAATTATATTCATAGAATCATAGAATGAATCATAGAATCATAGAATGGCTCAGGTTGGAAGGGACCTCAAAGATCATCGAATCATAGAATCATTAGGTTAGAAAAGACCTCCAAGACCATCTGGTCCGACCATCCCCCTACCACCAATATCACCTGCTAAGCCATGTCTCTAAGCACCATGTCCAACCTTTCCCTAAACATCCCCAGGGACGGTGACTCTACTACTTCCTGGGCAACCTGTTCCAATGCCTGACTACTCTTTCTGAGAAGAAATGTCTCCTAATTTCCAACCTACACCTCCCCTGGCACAACCTGAGGCCATTCCCTCTAGTCCTATCACTAGTTAAAGTTCATCTAGTTCCAACCCCCTTGGTATAGGCAGGGACACCACCCACTAGATCAGGTTGCTCAGGGCCTCATCAAACCTGGTCAAACACCAGAGATGGGGCATCCACAGCCTCTCTGGGCAACCTTTTCCAGTGCCTCACCACTCTATGAGTGAAGAATTTCCTCCTAATATCTAGTCCAAACCTACCCTCTTTTAGTTTAAAACCATTCCCCCTTGTCCTGTCATTATCTGATTGAGCAAAGAGTCATCTCCATCTTTTTTATAAGTCCCCTTTATGTACTGAAAGGGTGCAATGAGGTCACCCCGTAGCCTTCTCTTTTGTAGGCTGGACAGCCCCAGTTCTCCCAGCCTTTCTTCATAGGAGAGGTGCTCCAGCCCTCTGATCAACTTCTTGTCCCACCTCTGGACCCGCCCTAACAGCCCCACATCCTTCTTGTGCTGGGAGCTCCAGACCTGGATGCAGCACTCCAATTGGGGCCTCACAAGGGCAGAGAAAATGGGGACAATCACCTCCCTCCACTTGCTGGTCACACCTCTGCTGATGCAGCCCAGGACACGGTTGGTCTTCTGGGCTGCAAGTGTGCATTGCTGGCTCATATCAAACATTTTGTCCACCAGAACCCCCAAGTCCTTCTATGCAGGGCCGATCTCAATGAGTTCTTCTTCCAGTCTGTACTCATGTCAGGATTGCCCCAGCCCAGGTGCAGCACCTTGCACTTGGACTTGTTGAACATCATGTGGTTCATGTGGACCCACTTCTCCAGCTTGTCCAGGTCCCTTTGGATGGTATTCTTTACTTCTGTTGTATCAACTGCACCACTCAGCTTGGTGTCATCTGCAAATTTGCTGAGGGTGCCCTCGATCCCACTGTCTGTGTCATTGATATTAAAGATATTAAACAGTACTGGTCCAGTATACAAGATATTAAACAGTACTGGTCCAAGGACAGAACCCTGCAGTACACCACTCATCACCAGCCTCCATTTGGACATAGAGCCATTAACCACCACCTTCTGGGTGTGACTTTCAAGCCAACTCCTTATCCACTGAATGGTCCACCTATCAAATCCATCTCTCTCCAATTTGGAGAACAGGATGTCACGTGGGACCATGTCAAAGGCCATACAGAAGTCCAGGTAGATGACATCGGTTGGCCTTCCTTTGTCAGCTGATGCAGTCACTCCATTGTAGAAAGCCACCAGATTGGTCAGGCACAATTTACCTTTGGTGAAGCCATGTTGTCTGTCTCAGATCACCTCTTTGTCTTGCATGTGCCTTGACACTGCTTCCAGGAGGATCTTTTCCATGATCATACCAGGCACAGAGGTGAGGCTCACTGGTCTGTAGTTCCACAGGTCCTTCTTTCTACCCTTTTTAAAAATGGGAGTGTTTTTTCCCTTTTTCCGATCACCAGGGACTTTGCCTGACTGCCAGGACTTTTCAAATATGATGGAGAGAGTCTTGGCAACTATATCAGCCAATTCCTTCAGGACCTTTGGATGCATGTCATCAGGCCCCACAGACTTGTACCTGTTTGGTTTCATCAGGTGGTCTCTAACCTGCTTTTCACTTACAGAGGGTGAGACTTTGCTCCCCCAGCCTCCATCTACAGGTTCAGGGAAATGAAAGACTTGGGAAGCCTGTCTGTCAATGAAGACTGAGGCAAAGAAGTTGTTGAGTACCTCAGACTTCACGTCTGTCATTAGCAGTTCACCCTTCTTATCCATCAGAGGGGGTACACTCTCCTTGGCCTTTCTTTTCTGAGCAATCAAAGTACCTATAGATTCCCTTCCTCTTATTCTTTGAATCCCTTGCCAAGTTCAGTTCCATAATTTACTCCATGCTGCACTTAACATACTTTAAAAAGATTAAAAATATACATAAATAATTTCTATTGGAGGTTAATCACTAGAAGTATATCTGAAAATACCTGTATTACTTGCAGGTTCTTAAGTCAAGTTATTCATCATAATTCATGGAAGAGTACAACTACACTCATTTTAATAATGGACTTTATCATCAAAACCAGAGGTGCCTCAAAATTTTGCTTGAGCCCTTGTAAGTCAAGGTAAGCGAATGGTATTAAATGAATGACGGCGTGATTCCTAGAAGGTAAAAACGTAAAGGAAGAGCAGTGGAATCAACTGTGACTGCATGTTCAAAGAAAAAGAGGCAAGTAAGTGGCAAAGGATAAGAGAGTAACCATTGGCCAAAGGGTACAGAAGGGGAGTAAAAATGACTGATTTACAAGATAACAGAATCACCAGTTCATCATATATAAGAAAAATCATTTTACAGCTACTCAAGTTTTTATGCAATTTTCGTGACTGAAATCTTTTTGGAATTTAGGCTTTTGCTTCCATTTTATAAATTTTAAAAAGTAAACAAACCATTAACATCTTATATATTCTGCAAAAGTGCTTTCCAAAATCCGAATTAATTTTGTAAGGCCTTCTTTCTCACTAGTGCCAATGATGTATCCTGTATCCTCTGCAAGCTTAACTGCTTGCACAGATAGTTCTAGCTACCCTGAAGAACCCAAACTGATATTCCTCAACAGAAGTATATTCAGCAGAAATAGGATGCCAAATGTTGTCCTAAAACTAGGCATTTGCATTTTTCACTAGTTAGCTTGTGATTAGGAGCATCTAAGGAAGTTGTTCTGAGGGTTAGTTCAGACAAGACATGTAGCAGCTCCATTAAGATAAGCAAATAGCTAGTGTGATTGTTCTGTCACCAGTAAGTTGCCAGTTATAATGTAGTAACAGGAAGACTTTCTTCAAAGTAAGAAAATAGCTTTCAGACTAAAAGCATTGTACCTGCGTTTTTATTACAGACAAGTTACTTGCAGAAATTTACATTTCTTAGATTTACAGAAGCATAATGTTAACTCATAGTGAGGCAGAGGTGCAAAATAACAGAAAACATCTGAGTAATAGCAGTTGCTATGAAATGGCCAGTAGAATTTTTTTTTCAAACATTTCTTTAAACAGTGGAAAAATACAGAAGGTGCACAAAGAAGCTTTAAAAAAATAAGGAAGGAAGGAAGGAAGGAAGGAAGGAAGGAAGGAAGGAAGGAAGGAAGGAAGGAAGGAAGGAAGAAAGAAAGAAAGAAAGAGAGAGAGAGAAAGAAACAAAGAAACAAGGAAAGAAAGAAAGAAAAGAAAGAAAGAAAGAAAGAAAGAAAGAAAGAAAGAAAAAGAAAGAGAGAGAGAAAGAAAGAAAGAGAAAGGAAAAAAATCAGAGCAAGAGCAAACAGCAGGAAATTTGTTAATTTTGTGCTCTCATTATTATTTTTTAAGTTATTGCAGATTTACTGCTGCTGAGAAAGTCTTTTATTCTAATTAGATACAAGCTAGTGGTGTGCATCGGTAGCAGCTGTTGCAGAGTCTTATGTTCTCAGTTATTAGCCCAGGTGGTGAACTAGTGGGGGAAAAAAAAAAAAAAAAAGAAAAAAAAAGATTATGAAAAGTGTTCTACCTGTTTTTCTTTTCTAAGTTCCTGAACAATATTTTTACAGGGAAAAATGGTAAATGGTTTTCTGGTGTTCAACATTAAGTTCTTCTCACCAGACTAGACCTAGGACTTGAGACAAACTGAGCCATGGTCTTATTGGAGCATTAAGTCTCCAGCTTAGGGTCAATTTCACTTGACTTGCAGGGAATCCATTTCATTGATAGGCTCTTGAAGGCTAATAGTCCCAGATGGAGTTTAGGATTTCTCCAACATAAAATAGAGACTAGAAGTTCAGATGTCTGAAAAATTCAACTACATCATCAAAGGCCGTTTAATTCCACTAAACTAACCCTGAGAAACAACATAGATAGCTGGTGGCAGCTAAAGCTGTACTGTTTTTTCCAATTCTATAGTCTCCTATTTATTTTTCCTTTTTTTGTTGTTTTTGTTTTTGTTTTCATTTTTTTTTTGTTTAGTTTTTGTTTTGTTTTGTTTTGTTTTTTCTTCCTATTTAGGAGGAGCCATGAAAAATGCTAGGACTTCCACACCGGAAAATGAAGAAAATAGAGGCTTTTGCCCTTTTCCTTAGATTAGAATTGTCTTAACCATTACAAAAAAGGTCCCGCAGACTTGCCATCTCAGTATCAAAGTCACAGCTGTGTTAACTGCAACATCCATTTTTATCTCTAAAGGGCAGAGATAAACAAAATATCTCATGCTTATTAACAGATCTTTAGATTTAAACCACGATATTAAGTTTAGCCCAACAGCAGATGGAAAACATAAATCTTTCAGTTTAGTCTGTATGAATGGACAGACTTTCTCATCACACAAGAAAGGGATATAATTTGATCTACCACTGCACAACATTCCTCAAGAAAAACAGAACTCTTTTTAGAAAGAAAAACCTTGGGAAAAGGCACAGTCTGTAATGCCAAAGATATTTGCTTGGTCATTACTTCAAAAGATAATCGGTAGTCTGATCATAAACAATCCTTTCCAGTATAACATTTCAGGAATAATAAATGAACAATTTTTAACTAGTCACAAAACTCTACTGAAAAAATACCTGACCAGCTTCAATATTGAACCAAATAGTAATTCTGAACAGTTTGCAAAACACCTACTGCCATAAAACAGTCTTACACAAGACAAACACAAAACCAGTATGGCTCTTGTATGAATCTGAATGGGAAGGTATAACCTGAAGTACGTTGCTCGGTTTCAGACAAAATAATCTGAGTTAACCATGTACCTCTGACATTTTAAAAGCAAAGAAAAGGCCAGTCAGGTTTCAGGTCTGAATGGAATAAGCGTACATATTTGTAAGTTGACTAAATAGTGCTAGGCAGTGTTCCTGGAATTTGGCCATCCTTTCAGTTGCTAGAATGTGCCTGGGCTTGAGACAACCAGCACTTTCTCAGACAACAGTGGCTCTGAACTAGCACAGATTCCTAAAAGGTAGTTTCGATGTAACTCTCCTGCTTTGACAGGTAAATGAATTCAACAGCATGGACACAGTCCGCTCCATGACAGCTGACATCTATACTAAAGCATCATCATACTGAAGATGCTTTTATAGTGACCTTTTCCAAACAGATAGACCAGCTGCTTTAGCAGTGGCTGTCAAATTTGTTAAACTCAACAGAGTTTCTTTTTTAATAGGCAATAAACTGTTGCTGATTAAAGGATTTGAGAGCTAGTTCCCCTCTTTCAGAGAGTGTTCAGCCATGTTTTGCACCAAGCCTTCTACGCTCTTGCTACTACTCAGGAGCAAACACCAGTGAGCAAAAAGGCAATGGTGTGAACTTGAAACTGACAAGAAACAAATACAGTACATGCAGAAAATATACACTGTAAAAAATCATCATTTAAGTGTAAAATGCATATACCCTACATGAGCTTGGGCAAGACGAAATGGCTTTAATCTCACTCAGTCTCACAAACGATGTGCTTCATATTAAAATAAATTGTTCCTAAAGAACAAGATACATGTTTATACAAATAAAACATAGGTGCTCTGTTCCCTCAAAAGAAAGATAATACTACGAAAATTCATGCAGTTTATTGCATATGCTGCTTTCTTCTGATGTCATAAATAGATAAAACATGAAAAAGTGCTGTTTTTTTTTTTCTTCCTAAAAATTTATTCTCATGCTTTTGGTTTGTGTGATGCTCATTCCCAAATCTCTGACAATACTGTTAAACATGAGGGTTGAAAGGCTATGCTGGCATAGGCTGCATCTGACTTCTTAGCATCATCTGGATGTTAAATTCAAAATTTCATTGCCACTTCAGTGACCAAGAATGTGAAAATACTGTCAAACTCTTCTGTTGGCATCTGGAAGGTATTAGAGAAATGCTCTTCCCTTGCAGCACCAATATCTGGAAAATCATTTGGCTGTAGGACTCTATATCACATATTTTGTTCTCATGGATGTAAGCCAAAGCCCACCAAATAATACGGGCTACATTCTGGCATGTTATTCTTCCATCAGACAGGCTGATTTCATTCTCTGTCCTGCTCAAAACACTTCATCTTGTAAAGCCTCCTCCATAAGTGGGTAATAAGCATAATTTGGTACACTTACAAAAAAATTTTTAATCCTTTAGATGATTCTTACCATCGTCTTACGAATTGTCACCCACTGTATTCACAGAAAAGACAAAAAATGAGTTTGTCAGTTCTTGAGGAAACTGCTGTCCACAAATATCCAATTTGGTAGCTAAAAAGGAAAGAACTGGAAAAACAGGTATCAGACTAAGACAAAAAGCTGTTTATAAACATAAAGTCCATTTTGACCTTCTATGGAACTTGTGTTTGCGCACATGTAATGAAACACAGAGTTCTGATGAGCAATGGGAATGTATAGAAGAATATACAGCACACACACACACAAAAAAAAAAAAAAAGCCAACAACTGTAGACATAAAATCAGAATAATTAACAACAGATATGCTGTTGTGCCCAAACATGTTGGGCAGCAGAAATGGAACTGCCAAAGAGATAGTTACTGATCTGGAAAATTTAAGTGCTTTTCTTTGCAATAAATATTTTGATTGGGTACGTTTATACTGGGAAGCAGGGAAGCTTCCATATCTGCAGGTGTTTCTCAAATATGTAATTTTGACCTGGTTTTATTCTTTAATTTATCCAGTCCGAAAGACATACAAATTTGTTCTCCTTTCTTGGCCATGGGATTTGCTTTTCTGGAGAAACATCTTCACAAAAAGGTAAATAAAGGCATCTATTTTCCATCCAAAGCAAGAGTGTTTACAATGTAGCAAATTGTGTCAAGCTTTTTTAACTTGTTAGTTTACCCTCCTCCTGTTGGTACCACTGCCTGTCATCACCTAGTGATGCACACTGCCAATGTCATCAGAAGCAAATGGCACTCTGCCACAGTTAATCATGCCAAGAAGCATCCTAAAAAGTGGTAAATAGTAATTGGCATGGTAGCTTGTGGGACATATTTAGAGAATTGTAAGAATTTGCTGCTTTTATAGAACTGATTTCTCTTTCGTTTCTCTTCCTGGCTTATTCTACAATGGTTAGGACCTAGTCTCGGTCTCACCTGAAAAAACACTGCAAAACTAGAACTGGAGAACAGACTGTACGACTGGATTCATCTAAGACAGGGACCCAACACAGAATGAACATATTTTATATTTAAAAAATCATAGTTTCACAGAAAGATTATATGAAAATAGTAGGTACACATAATGTTTTAAAACATCAGCTTCCCAGTAGTTTTATTTTTTGTACCCATGGCAGAAATGCATTAAAGAATGGAAGACATTCTAACAGCTTGACAGGCTGCAAAAATCAATACCCTTTTTTCTGTACTCGGGAAATACTTAGTACAAATCCCACTAGAATATTAAATTCTCCAGAAGAATGAAAGATCTTGATCTCTTCTTCAGGACCTGGAAAAAAAAAAAAAAGAAAAAAAAGCCCAATAAAAATAACAGCAGTTACAATGTACCAAAACTAAAATTTTCTGAGTGAAAACTGTGTTGACTCTCTCACAGTCAAACAAACTAGGAGGGTGGTGAGATTTATTTATAAGATTATTACAAATATTAAATATAATTAAAATGTCCCTAGTTAGATTAATTCTCTAACGTGCACTTGGTTTTGGTCATCCTCATATGGAAGTGAATCCATAATTAAATCTGTGGACCTTTTTCTCTCTAAAGACACATGCCTTTCTTCAGGTGGTCTTCATTTCTATCCGTATCCAAGCTAGACTCCAGTCAAGTTTATAACACCATCAGAATCACAAACATACAACTAGGCCCACACAAATCTTCCTGGGATTAAGTTTTGTTTTTACAACAGTTCCTTATGTAACTCACAGGACTGGAGAGCAGATGATAAGAATGGATTCAAAAGGAAGAGAAAACTTTTCATCACAACTGGGTAACATACAATTTTCTCTACTAGCTGCACATTAATATGTGAGTACCTTCTAGGAGCACTCCTTCATTACCTGACTTACCTCTTCCCTTCTGCATTATTAACAACACCCTTTTAAAGGAAAACCAGTCATCTGATATGCAACATGATACACAGACACCATGCTGTAAAGTGTCTTTGTAAGGCAAAATGTCTCTCTATGTCTAGAGAAATTAAATGCAAGGACTGGCATTTTTTGGTACCAAACATTTCTCCAGCCAATCTAACAATAGAATACTATTTGTTTGCTCAGCAGTGTGCAAAAGGATACCACTTGCAAAATAATGAATAATAAAACATGCGAACTATACAGTAAAACCTGAAATACCAAGTGCATACTGGATGAGACTAGGAAAAATGCAAAGCATTATTCTTATCTCATAATAAGCTATACAAAGGTGCAGGATATTGGAGCACTTCCCAGAACTGCAGGTCTGCATGTAGAGCTTCACCACTTGTCAGGCCACATGGGAGCAAGACTCAGGCATGCATCACCTGTCAGATCTTTTCTGACTCATTCCCTTCCTCCACAGGAGTGGGAGGAAGGAGGCCTGCATGCAAGGGCTGGCTGGAAGAGAGCTGGACCATACACTACCCAATGAGCAGGTCATCAGGACCTCTTCCATTACACAAGGGCAGGAGTTGCAGGCACAGGTCAGGATGCTGGCATGCCAAGTACAGAGCACAGCATCTTCCAATGCATGGTAAGAGAATATTTCTCTTCACCCAATATTCCAAAAATGTAACTATTGAACAAATCCAACTGCATAACCTAAGTCAGCCTTTCTGTAGACATTCCTTTTTCTGCGTGAAGTGGCATCCTCAGAACTTTGCAATTTCTCTGTTTATTTCTCCCTGAAGCCTTGAGCCTCAGATTGATTCAGGTTAACTTGGTTTTACCCCACGCACTATAAAAATCCACTTAAAATCAACACAGGTAACATGACAAAGTCCAGCAAACAATATATTTACTTGGTAGAAATAAAAACAAAATACAACCTGTTATATTGTTTATAAGAAGTTCCCCCAAAATTACAATCTAGTCATTGAGAAGAGGAACATAACACAGAAAGGAGAAACGTGCTTCTATCAAAACTGTAAAATCTTAAAGGATTTTACATACTTTTTTGTCACTTTCTGTCTTCGGTAGTTTTTTTGTTTGTTTGTTTGTTTGTTTGTTTGTATTGTATTGTTTTGTTTTCTGGTAGACTTGCTGGTTGGTTTTTTTTTCAGCAGGTTGGCTAGTACCTTTCTCCAATTGGTCAGGATACGTTTTTATAGTGATACAGAAAAATCAGATGCTGAAAATGTTACTTTTATTTTTAAGATTAGAAAGGAAGAACTAGCAAAAGCAATTATGCAGTTCAGCATTTACTCTGGACAAAATATGTAATCAACCAAAAAAAAGAAAGAAAAAAAAAAGAGAAAAAGCAAAGAAAAAAGATGTGAACCTGTTAAAAACAGACTGTGTCAGACAAATCGAGAATAATTGATATGCAAGATAGAGTTTCATATCATCAGATAACAGGCCACCAGTAAGTATTATGATCAGGAAAGGAAGTAGTGTCCACTGGTACAAAATAAAGTAGGTTTCTCTACTTCTGTAGGAATCTTTCCTCAAGAGTAAGAACAAGGATCAGTAAAATACATGATAGTTAAAATACATTTTCTTACCTTCAAAGAAGAAATATAATTTATATTGCAGTTCCTTTCTCTGTTAATCTGCAAGACGGTAAAAACTACTGGAAAGAAAAAAAAAAAGAAGAAGAAGAAGAGGAGAGAAATTTAATTATGCAGGAGACAAATATTTTAGTCCTTGTCAGTAAGATGTTGGAATAATCAAATTTCCATGTCAAGCCATACTTATTCAAATATTTCAAATTTGGGGACTGGGTAAACCTATTTTTATTTCAGAGATATCTGACAAATGAGCAGATCTAGTGTGTTTGAAAAATGCTTCATAAAAATTAAAAAAAAAAAAAAAAAAAAAAAAAAAAAAAAACAGAGCCTGGTTTTTAAAATATGGACATGCCAAAAAAATTCTAAACCCAAACAGTAAACTTCGGGTCTAATTCTAAAAAAGCTATACAGCTATAGCATACTATATATGTAGTATGTCTGAAAATTAATACATACTAATGCATCTAAATGGTCTATCTATCTAAATGGTCTATCTAAATGGTGCACCTTGACAGGAGACACAAAGAATCCTGGGAATGAGAGACCTGATATCCACATCATCAAAAAGATATGTTTGAATAGGTCAGAAGCAGGAATAGACTGCAGAAGACTGGATTACAATGGAAGCACTTTCATAGATAAATATTCATCTGCTATTAGGCAAAATCCAACTCAAACCAACTAAAAATAGTGGACTAAAATAAAGCTTCCAAGCATAGATCAATGTCATGCATAAATAAAGAAGTAAGCAAGACTAATCATGTTAGCTTCAAGTCCTACCAGCAATTCAACTCATGAGATTATTTTTTTTATGGATAAGATGAAAAAATTAAAATACATCCCTGCTCTTCCCCTTCCTGACACATAGATATTTTCAAGTTTTTAAAATGCATTTTGATATATGTCAGAATTTAATAAACTAAAAAACTTCATGCTTAATTTTAAGCATGTTAATACACTTATACGTTATAGTCTATATATTTGTAATAAATACATTCACATGCAGACATTTGAAAATAACTAAAGAAGGGTTTCCGCTAGATTTATAATTGGAGTGTGCTACCAATACTTTTACTACTGCAACTGAAAACACAAAGGAAAAGTAATTAAGAAATATTAGAGGCTGCAAAACTTAATGTGGATCTCAACTCTAGCAATTCCAATTATATTTTCATCCTACCTCCAATTTGGTACCTCGCCAGTTATCATAGAGTCATATATATAATATCCTGAGTCAAAAGGGACCCACAAGGATCATCGAGTCCAGCTCCTGGGTCCCCAGAGGACTATGCCTAAAGTCAGACCAGATGTCTGAGAGCGCTGTCCAAATGCTTCTGGAACTCTGGCAGCTTGGTGCTGTGACCACTGACTGTCCTGGGGAGCCTGTCCCAGTGCCCGACCACCCTCTGGGTGCAGAACCTTTCCCTAACACCCAGCCTGACTCTCCCCTGTTCCAGCTCCATGCCGTTCCCTCGTGTCCCGTCGCTGTCCCCACAGAGCAGAGCTCAGCACCTGCCCCTCCACTCCCCTCGTGAGGGAGCTGCAGGCCGCCATGAGGCCTCCCCTCAGCCTGCTCTGAACAAACCGAGGGGCCTCAGCCACTTCTCATATGTCTTCTCCTCTAGACCCTTCACCACCTTTGTTGCCCTCTCTATTAGTTTTATATCCTTCTTATACTGTGGTACCCCAATCTGCACACAGTGCTCGAGGTGAGGCCTCACCAGTGCAGAGTGGAGCCATGAAGCCTCTTATGCCCGACTGTACATATTATATATTTAGGGTTGCCCCATCCTAGGGGCAGGATCTGGCTCTTGCTCTTGTTAAATTTCACGGGTGATGCTCTCTTTTGTCAAGATCTCTCTGCAAGGCCTCTCTGCCCTCGAGGGGTAGAGCACCTCCCAGTTAACTTTCCTAAATTTCTACTGTCTCATGGTATTATGTTTTACTTCCTTTTCCTGCATCCTTACTGCTCATAACGCCTCATACTGCCTTCCACGCATCTTTTTAAAATTAAAGTTATCACCTAATGTTAGTTAGAAAAGCACACTGTCAAGGGCTACTTTGCTTTAAAATACAAGTCAAAACGAAGTAAACAATATGTTGAAAAAGGCAGACATGACAAAATATAGTAGATTCCAGTTAAAGAACATATTTAAGTACATGTATAAGTCTGATCCCTATTCATCACAGTTCTGGATATAACTTTAAGCATATATTTAAGTTAAACTGTCCCCAGCAGGATATAAGAATTCATTCCAATTCTTTCCAAAGTACTACTAAAAATTTCCATTACTATAATTTTTTTCAAATTTCTATTTAAGACAGGTGATAAAAGAGGAGGAAGAGAATAACTTGATACATACAGCATGAGATGTGTTTTGTAATTTCATACCCTCAGTATATTGTTTATTTTTTTCTTGTTAATGCAGTTGAATTCCTATCAGATAGAAGATTGGTCACAGATAGGTATATGTGACATGCTAGAAAATAAACAAAAACCTTCCTAAACATGCATTCAACAATTAATTTAATTGCTCCAGCCAGGAAATCATCAGTTAATTGTCTCCACACTCTGCAGAAGCTGACAACTGAGGCCCAAGAAGAGACATTGCTTCCAACAGCTGATTGTAAGAAAGATATTAGACACTGGGTTGTAATGTTGATTTGACTGAAGAGTGACTTACAGTTTCATCCTAAACCCAACTGGAAACTAACAAATTAATTCCCACAAAACGTCATTACAACACGTCATTTCTCAACATTAATATTAGAGTTTTCTTTAGTTAACATTCAGTTATCATTTCCCTTCCACTAGAAAATGGAAAAATAAAAATGTGCATTACAGGACTGTACAGTTTGTGGGTGGATTTCAAGCACCAGTAATATCCCAAGAAAGGCTGAAAGCAGCACTAGTCCCCTGGCTAGTGCAATTTTACTACACATTTTCTTATTCCACTTAAAGCAAGAAGAATCTTTTGGTGTGTTGACCACTTTTTTTTCCCTTCTTACCTCTTCCTTCACATCAGGAACATCAGAGTTACAGTGACAAAAGAAACCTTTAGGAAGTACTGGATGTTACAGTTCAGGGAGTTAATAAATATCTCTCTGATGTTGTTGTGGAAGGTAGAAATGCCGACAAGGACTTCCATGAAACGTTCGCATATGTCAGTAATGAGAAGCAGAAATGACACCAACATACTATTATCCTGCCCAGAATTCAGATGACAATGTCTGTCAGTTACTATTGGGTGTTTTTCTCAAATGCTGCCCATCATATTTATATTTTAACCAAGCCTGTACCTATAAAGGAAGAAACTTCTAAATTCATTGTTGATCTTCTCCAGCATCAGTTGAAGCTGTAACCATCCACTCTGAATATGGACCAAGACTTCAGACAAAAAAGCACGCTGAATTTTCATGACCAAGAAATAAGCACTCGGCACTTCACCTTAACATCCATAATTGCTGGTGTCTTCTAGCAAACACAACATTTTCTCCCCTTATATTAACTTAAGAAGCAGAGGTTTAAAAGTGGCTGAAAGTGTCCGCATGGCTGTAGTTTCAGAAAATAGCCATAATTGACATGTTTGCAATTTGTTATATGCAACCTTTTAAGACAGAAAATTTGGTGCAGCCACTTGATATGGACACTGCCACAAGTGATATAATTCACATTTCAAAAGTCTCGTTTTGATGTTCTTCTCCAGTTTTCCCCTGATAATGGATGGGCTGACTACTGGCACCTGTACCTCAACTTTCTCATTCTGGGCTGTCAATCAGAAACCCTATCTCACACATCTTTAATGACAAAAGAAGGAACATGATCCTTTTCTCTCAGGAAAGGACCAATGATTTGCTGGATTAGAATAAAAGACGTTGTATGGCAAAATAAATAAATAAATAAATAAGATTTTTTAGGTGTACTGAAACACAAAATCAGTAGCATATTATAAATAAAAGTTCCTGGAGAAAAAAAAAAAAAAAAAAAAGACTGTATATTACAACAGAGATTAGCTCACACAGAGTTATGAGGAATATACGGAACACATTGATGAAGTGAATTCCAGCCCCCATTATGTTTCAAGGGGTGTGTGTGTGTGTGTGTACATTCACACACACACACACAAGATTAATTTCTGAACAGGAAATGGCAGGGAGAAAAAACAGCTTTTGTTCCCTGAAGCTGGCTCCTGCTGCTGCAATCAGTGCAGGCTTTCATAACACACACAAGTATATACACACACTGCTGAGAGAAAAGCTTTTAGCATTCTGGTCTCTCCTTTTGATTTCCAACCAAAAATAAGTGAGAAATGGGGGGAAAGCAGAGAGAGAAATAAAGAAATGATTGGAGATTCAAATTAATATTTTATTTGCAATCCATACCGAATCATGTTTATAATTCCAAAATATTGGCACATTGCCAAAAAAAAAATACATACAACAACAACAACAAAAACAAACACACAAAAAACCACCTCTGCTTCTGACATGTTTTATGGATCAGACTTCATGTATTACGCCACTAGGGAAGCAAAGACCATCCTGAATGCTTAAGTAGCAGCTAACTAGAAATTTCAGAGTTTAAGTGGAATCCTTATTTACTCTAAAGTTGACATAATTTTTCTTATGGCCTTTTCCTCTCAGTGTAGGGGGAAGAGGACATTTGACAGTCTGGCTGTCAAAAGTGTATGTCCGGAAAGCTTATGTCCCTCAGTGCCATAGAATTTTCCAGCTGCCAACAGCAGCTCCACAGCAGCTGTCACAGTTGGACCAGTACTTCCCCATCTGGACCCCAAGGTAAATGGAAACTTGGGTGGCCTGAGAATTGAGACAGGAGAATAAATGTCACACAAAGTCACCCTTTTTTCACAGCTGATCAGAATGCAGACAGTAGTGCTGACTACCTAGGTCAGTATTGGTAAACTAAAATCTTAACTTTTGTATATGTGTAAGCTGGTATTTTTTGACAATACAGAATTTCCCAACTATTATACACCTGCTGCATTTTCTAATCTTAAGTGGTTGTATGTTGTTATTTGTATGTTTTACACAGTTTTGTATTTACAGTAATTGTCACTTTATGGTACTGATTGAAACACTTAGATATGGGGTTTTTTTTTGAAATTTTGGGTATTTAAGGTTTTTCTTCACCACACAAATCTCAACCAGCAGCATCATTTTCCATTGTGCCAGAATCACAGGATCACAGAAAGGCTGAGGCTGGCAGGGACCTCTGGAGGCCACGTGGTCCAATCCCCTGCCCAAGCAGGGACACCCAGAGCTGGTTGCCCAGGACCACATCCAGGTGGCTTCTGAAGATCTCCAAGGACGGAGACTCCGCAACCTCCCTGGGCAACCTTTTCCCATAGTCACCCATTGTCATGCGCACAGTACAGAAGTGCTTCCTGATATTCAGAGGGAACCTCCTGTGTTCCAGTTTGTGCCCATTGTGTCTTGTCCTTGTAAGAAGTGAAGTATTTAACTCTGCTGTAAATTTCATTGTTAGCAGAGTAAACAAACATGAATTCTCTCTTATTTTATGTTGCTTGATTCCATGCAAAAAGTATTACAGGAGTAAAAGACTCAAAATCAAAGGATTGAGAATGCAGGTCTGTAAAGTTTATGCAAACTTGATTTGAGTCTTTGTATGAAGATAAACAACTACATTCTTATTCTGCTGTTCCTCATATGGAATACCTGTCTCATATAGCTTATGCTTATTTAGCAATCATCTATTTGGCCTTATCTACTTTTTTCAATGCAAGACCCTAAATCTAATTTATATCATTCCATTCCAAACTTCCTCTGATGTCCAAAACAGTATTATTTTTATATTTTTTTCATGTAGTTCCTACTTTGATATCAAAGTGTTTTGTGTAAATTAGGGTCCTAATTTGGCTACCCAAACATAGGTGTCTAGAGCAACACTGTAAAATATTTGAGATACCTGTACAAGGCTCTTTACAGTATCTCAAATGCGTCTGCTCATGCAGATGATCTAAAGCTTATTTTCGTGATTCCCCACCCACTTTCTATGCTCCCCTGCAATATTAACTGTGAAGTACTCAATTCATGCAATAAATGAGGCAGGATCCTACAAACAATGGTCTCCATCTATTACACAATATCATCCATTATCTGGAAAAAAAAAAAAAAGTGAGCTTGTAATTATAGGCTGTAGTACAGATTATCTGCAAAATGCAAATCTTTTTTTTTTTTTGCCATCTTTGAGATCTCCATTTTAGTATCTTTGAGAAAATTCAATACAGAAAATACACGCACAAATTAAGTTTTATTGAAAGAAAACTGAAAATCCCAAGTCCCACCATGCACTATTTTAGTGGCATTTTGTGAGTCGTATCTGTAACTCTTAAACAGCATGATCTCAGACTTGTTGTCATTCTCTTAGTGTCTCAGTGTTTTACAAATATTTCCTGAAAGCACACATTGAATCTTTCAACAGCATTACAGAACACAGGTTTTCTTTAATGGATGTATATTTTCCAACATATTCCTGGACTTTTTGCATTGTTCCTTTCAGCATGTCCTTGTCCCAGTCCCCATTCATGAACTCCAGTCTGTTTGCTGTTCTCTTTATTTAATTTCCTTGGTACTCAGGGTCCTCCTGCCAGTACAAGTGTTCCCATCCAGCCATATTTCCTTCAATTTCACCCAAGTCCCAGACTGTGATGTCATTTCTAGTTGCTTCTTTCACTTGCTCTCAGTCTCCATAATTAATTAAATCTAACTCCTTCATCTCTCACTGCTCATCCAATCTGCCCCTTAGCCCATTAACTTTAATAATCAGTTTCTTAATTCTAGTCTTCTGCTTAGCAGTGCCAAGCTAAGTCCTGAGACTTTGTTGGGTTTCAGGACCACTCCCCCTGCCCAGGTTCACCAGACAATGCCCCATACATTCTCTCTTCCATTCTAGTGAGGGTTTATGTCATGGCACTGTGGGCACTAATAAGGCTTAACTGCCCTGACCAGCCTCAGATGGGATCCTCACCAAGCACATGGGTCCAGAAGCTCCATTTCAGCTCAGTGCTTGTCCTTCAGTTCCTGACCACGTTGTTGTAGGAGTACTGCTCTCCAGACCAGCCACAGTTGTGCCTGGCTACAGGTCCTGTTGATACAAATCAAAAAGACACTTTTTCTATATCTTTATTCTTAAGAATGGCTGACAATAAATGTAATACTGGAGTAAAACATCTGTTGGAAAAATTTCATGCCAAACAATATTAATGGATATGATAAGCAAGACTTATGATAGGGAATTTGGGGCAATTTTAATAATTGGAGCAACACTCCCAAATACTATACTGAAAGTCCTAAATGAATGGGAACTTCTTTACCAGAGGAGTTAGTTCTCTATATATGGTGTATTTTACTATGTGCTTATCATATTCTATTTGCTTGGTAAACACAAACCAGCACACAGTAGTACAAATTGATGTGTAACTTGGCTGACTGAAGAAAATGTTATGCTGCTATATCATAGTGTTATAAGGAACAAGACTTACAGTTCAAGATTTTGTTGTATTATATTTTGTCATACTATTTTTGATGTGCTATTTTTGTTTTACTTTGTTCAAGCAACAAGCAATAGGACAAGAGGAAATAGCCTCAAGTTGCACCAAGGGAGGGTTATGTTGGATGTTAGAAAAAAATTTGTCACTGAAAGGGTTGTGAAGCATTAGAATAGGCTGCCCAGGAAAGTGGTTGCATTCATGCGTTCATTTGTGTTCATGTGCATAAAGGAATAAAATGAAAGTGTTTTTTAAAAAGGGAGCTTTGATATTCAAGATGTCAGTATTATTTATCTCTAGGACAGTAACAAACAGGAGGGTAAGCTTTGTATTTTTTTCTGGTATTTCTGGAACTGTATGTCAGGAAGATTCTCTTGCAATTTTCCCCAATTCCACATTTATGCAATGAAGGAATACTTTCAATGTCAAAGTTAATACAGCAGTCTCGAATATCCAGTACATACATATGCAGTCTTCCTTATTTTTTTTCTAAAATTTTAAGCTACAGAACTGAAAATGTAATACATGTAGAGTTTTCAAAGGCTTACATCCAAACCAATCTAAAATCAGAAGTTCATCTCAATGGGAGTTATGTGAGATTGACTTTTAACCTTTGCCTGCTAGTGTTTTGTTACATAAAGTATACATATGCATGCTACAATGCTATATGCCATGTCTATTACATTTCCACAGACAAAATGGTTGATCCACATAGCATGTGCATTTCACAGAATTTCCTCTTTGTCCAGGACCAAGCCTCATTAATTGCACAAGAAAGTAGTATGAAGTATTTCAGATCTATAGTAGTATAAGATCATGCTCAGATGCTACACAACAACAGTGTAAGCAGATCTTTTTAATACTGACTGTGTCCTCTTCCCTACTCATTACCATAATATAGAAGTTTATATTTCCTGTCTGAAACATATTTTGTAAGGGGATGTAAACCAACTTGTTCCCTTGTCTTTCATAAGTTATGTCCCCAGAACCACTAAATGAACAAACCCAGAACATCCTTCACCCCAGAACAAACTTCACCTGCTCACTGTGTAACACACTTTTTTTTTCAACTCTAGATCTCTTCCATGTCACCCAAATACATACCAAGGATAGATGGTTTCAAGTTGCTATCTAATTTCTAATTAAACATATTTGTTATTACAGAAAAAGGAAGAACAGGCCAGATAATTACTGTGTCTGCTTCACAGTCAAATCATGCTGTAAATTAACTGCCTTCAAATCAAAGCTTACGTTTAAAAGGACACCATCAAAATATTTTGATAAAATAATCTTTTCTCTTTTGTTACGGAATAAAGCTTTGAATACTGAAAATAGAAATCTTTTTCCTCACCAAATCTTTGTCTTTCCTCCATGGATGCACACCGCATGTGCATGTGCATTCCTCAGGAATAACAGCTTGCTAGCAAGTATTCATTCTTTTTAGAAAACAACAATGAAGCTTTTATTTTGGTAATAAAAGAACAGGTGGATACTGTGGTTTGATTGTGCTTGTTTGTATAAAAAGAGCAACACTATGGCAACTTCCCATGTATGATTTTCAGAATCTTATTCTGTAGTAGCCAATATTCCTCAAGAGGAACTACAACACTAACCCCAAGGACACTCTGTTGCTTTGAAATAAACAGGCTACATGCCTTTGAAATCCAGCAAACTAGTAATGCAGGAAAAGGAAGCCCTGGGTGCTCTCCCAACCAGCATCTTACCATCCAGCATCAGAACTCTTGAAACATGCTGCAATGATTTTTCCACTAAACCATGAGTATTTTCTCCTTTAGGGTTAAAAGAAGAAAAATAAATTAAAGCTGAATGGAACAACAGTGCATGAATTTACTCTCCAGTAGGTTATGGAGAAAGCAGCATACAGAAAAGACCAAAACTCTGAAGACATCCAGCCATACTGCGTGAGCTTTGGAGCCTATTATAGCTCTGAGCCTGTTAACTGCAGAACACGTCAGCAAAAGAACCAAAAGAACCAAAATTTTGAAATGTATGTGAGTATCCCATTGAACTATTCTATCAAAATAACTTCCTCGTTTCAAGTCAAATGTATGAATGAGCTGGGGCCAAAATGCTAATCAGATTAATCACACTTATGGTGAAACTCATTCCGCCAATATTCTTCAGTGGAACATATTTATCATACATAGATACACAAAACACAAAACACCCTACCTTCTCTGAGGCTCTCCACAGTACACTCCACTTGTTTGAGAATTCTGTTAGCAGAAAGAGAATGAATTACTTCTTCTGCAGTTCTCTCAACTGCTGTGATCAGACAGGCTCAACTGACACCCATTTTTGAGAAGCTTCATCCCTCTACGCAGAAAACACATTGGAAACCACATAGGGCTGCAGCTTTAATCTAATACCCTTTATTACTGTATTTATTATTTAACTTTAGTCTGTCAATAAGCTTATGATCTCACACTAGATTTATGATCTTCCCTGCTGAAATCAATGGAGTTAAAACTGTTCAAAACAGGTTTGATGTGGCAGAAAAAATACCAGGCTGCACAGAAACAACCTTTGAGATCATGAACTCCATTATCTCTGAGGTTACCATGGAAGGATATTTTTTTCTGACCTCTCTTCGTGGCATGCAGATTAAGTTGGTGATCAAGAACACTAACGAGTTAATATATGAAGAGCTTTTCCAGATACAGTTTTGCAAAAATATACTTCTCCTCATGGTTGCATCTTTTTGTTTGTTTGCTGGGTTTGTTTTGTTTTGTTTAATTGGGCAAGTGAAATGCTTTCAGATTTTGCAGTGAAATTACCATCACTGCAAAGGGAAGGCAAGCATATGTTTTGCCTGGACTGGCAAATATTCATGACAATTTTGCAAGGCTGCTTAAAGATTTTTTCCCTCTCTCACACACACAATTACAGTATCACATGTAACTGGGAACAAAGACTACAGGGAACAGAGTTTAATGGACTGTGATTACTGTTCTGGAACAGATTGAACCTCTTTATAGCCTATGAGAAGAAGATGTGAACTGAATTCAAACAAAGAACTGATAATGGATTTTACTGAAAGCTACACAGTTAAAAAGACACTCTTGTAATTCACAGCCATGGAAGGTATCTTAAAGCAAAAAATAAATAAATGTATTTAAAATAAGTAGGGGATGTATTACATGTAAAACAACAAGCTTACAAATTTAATCTTTATATAGTACTTGATTTTGAAAGTAGGAATATCACTAATACTCTTTACTTCTATTTTAAATATTTTCTTTAAGAGTGATATGTTCTGTTGTGTTTTTTGTTTGTTTGTTTGCTTATTTGGTTTGATTTTGGTTGAATTAATACAGCAGCTTTCCCCTAATGTTGTTCACGGATTTCAATTCATGTTTCTATCTAAAGTAAGTCCCTGAAGTCCCTGGCTACTACCAAAGCAAGTCAAATCAACTGTACTTCAACCAAGGCTTTAAAAATAAAGCATATTCCATGTCAGCAATTCTGTTTTGTTATCCTTCTTACTCCAAATCAACTATCCAGACATTTTCTTCTTCTCTCATCAGCAAGATGAGAGCAGTGTGATTTTTTCAGCTATCCATAATGTTCCTTCTTGGCTTACTCACAGCATGGGGGAGGGAAGTGCCTCATCCCTGTATAAATACCTCCCTTTGTGACTATATACGTCATTCCTGATGTACTATCCTTGGTGGCTACTTTTTTTAATCTGATATCTCTCCAAGTACTGGAGGAGTAGGCTGCCTATTTCTGAGTAAACAGATTTTGAATTCTGCTCAGTAGATGAGAAAATCAATTTAAAATATATTTACTGTAGTGCTATCTGCTTCAAATTCTACTTTTCACACAAGGAGGGTAACCCTATTCATAAATGAGAATACACCCTGTTAAATTTCTCACCAAGTGAGACTGAAGGATTAAAAACAATGAATTTGTTGCTGTGTTACATTACCAACAGGACTGTGAGTTAACCCATAAAAGTCCACAACGTTTCTAACAAGCACTTTCTCATTTCCGAGACACATTTTCAAATACCTTTTCTCTAATGTCTGCCACAAGAATTGATGGAATATCACAGCTGGGCACAAAATTTACCCCCAGACAGGTGAATCTTCACTGTTCTCTTCACTGTATTAAAGAGGATTAGTTCTTCATATGAACAGTCATTTTCATACCTTGAAATACCTTCTGCAAATATTTTAAAATGGGAATATCGGTTAGTTGTAATAAGCAAGCTCAAGCTGAAGTTTTTCCAGTAGGTATTTTTCCTCTAACACTGAATCCTCCCACCAGACGCCCACATTCTCCTAGTCTTTTGTGCTGCCCATATAACAGACATCTCCACCAGAAAGACTCAAACAATTACCTAATGGTGCAGAACTAGCACGACAGCCTTCGCTGCTGTGCACCCCATTTCAATGAGGACGTGTTTTGTATGACTCAGAATGAATCAGACTGAGGAAAGAGAACTGCAGTCCCAGAAATAATAAACAGCAGCTTACAATTTGGAAGAAAGATACTATGCTGCTTAATCATCACTGCCCCATAGCTAATTGCATTGCATATTATATTGCATACCTAATAGGACGTGTGTGTGGATGTATTAACATGCTTTTATTGAGCTCCACAAAAATTAATTGATGCCCTTTGTTGAAAATACCAAGCCCTAATCAATCATAAACTAGTATTGATATAAAGCTAGATGCATTAGCAAAAGAAAAAAAAAAAAAAGACATTAAGTACTCCATTCCCATGCCTGTACTTCTGTCCCCACAAGACACACTGGTGCCTAGTTGTAGGAGGGGGCTTGTCACTTAGAAGGAAGCACAAAAACACTTCCAATTATTCATCACAAAGCCTAGGCATGATGAGCTGTGGGCATGATGCCCTCCAAAATGAAGAATGCTTATACAAACAATCCTTCCACAGAGTCAACCCCAAAGCTAACAGAATGCTCACTACTTTCAGAGGAAAAACAGCTGTCCTTCCACATCCCCTGAACTATGTGTGATTGATACTTAATGAAGCCCGTCTCCTGGGTCTTCACAGTAAACCCACGCACATATTAGGAGTCTTTTAACAGTTTCTGCCCTTAAGCATCTGCATGTGGTTGGGTACAACTCTTGGGAGAGCTAGGGAAAGGCACTAGCAGACTCCTAGCACTGAAGTGACCTCACATGGATCTTTCCTGTAGAAGCACACAAATTACAAACAGCGTTATGCCAGGACTTGAACTCTAAACCATCATCACAGCTGCATAAGGCTCAACACACTCCCAAAACTGGGTCAAATTCACTTTCCAGGAGGGTGATGTCAAAATCCAGAGAAGTTACCACTCTGAAGGTGTTTTACCCTAGCCATAGTTTCTACTAAGTTCTCCTGCTGATGAGTGCTACTGTCTCATTCATTGCAATGTATTGTTCAGACCCATACTCCCTTCTCTTGAGCACAGATTTCTGGCAGCTGCATGTAATCACAGGAAACCCTAGTCCATTTCTCCATAAAAACAAAAAAGGAATGATCCTTTCCTTGAAATACTATCAACATACATTATTTTTGGTAGGAAAATAAATAAATAAATAAATAAATTATTTTGTATAATAGAAAATAACAATGAAAATACTGGATTCCCATATCATGATCCTTTTTTTCTCCCTAATCCTTCATTGTTTACTTTCCAGTAAGATCTGCTTCCTTCTTACATTTATGTTGAGAGCTCTTCTTTTATTCCAATTTTTTCATAATGCCTCTTATTTTCATATATTTTTGGAAAAATAAATAGTTTTTGTAGATCAGCTTTTAACAATCTGATATGAAAGGCAATCATCATCAGTGAAATCACCAATAAATCCGGTTCCTTCACTTTTAGGAAGAAGTCCAAGATCTATTGCACACAACCATAAATCCTTGAGATGTCCTGTACTGCACCATCTCCTGGTCTACTGCCTTTGTTTAAAAGACCTGAAGGCACTGCAGTACTCCCTAATTTTTGAAAAGAGGACTACAGTCCCTGAGGCAGTGTCACAGTTTCCCTAAAAATCATTATTTTTATTTTCCATTTACTACCTAAGGCTGTGAACAAAATGCCAACGCTTTACATACCAGTACTGCAAATTCAGGAAGGGTTTCCCTGCAAGATTTCAGCTTTCTCCACATGTCAGGAGGAAGGTGTGAACACATTTCTCTGTCAGCCATACTCCAAAAATTATTTAATGTCAGAAATTTAAATGTCAGCATTTTCTGGCTTCCAAAGGTGGAAGAAACTGAATATACAGGATAAGTGATCTCAACAGTCAGCAGCTACAACTACGTTTGTTTTATAATCTCTTCAGCAGCTTTCTGTTCCATTGAGGATGACTAACTACTGTGTTTTGCTTTCTTATCTAGCTACTGTGCTGCTCTTCTTTACAAGATAAGAGGATGGAGCTCTGGAATCTTCCCAGAGAGTGATAATGGCTCAGAGACCCTTTATGTTATATCACTAACCTCCAAGTCATTTTCTCCCTGTGGAAAATGGAAAAAACAGAGAGGATAATGAAAGAAGTTGCAGCCAGTGTACATATACCCTGACTTAATTTGTTCTTTTTTCCTGTCTTTCATCTTTCTGTCATGACACCCAAGCACCAGCTTTATTGTACTGACTTCCAACAGGGCAGACAGTGGCTTGGGGAGCACAGACGTGAACTGGCATCTTCTGCAGACCTCTGCACATTAGCTTCTCAGCTGAGAGCACACAACGGTCTTCACAGCACTAGTCTGCTCTCAGTTAGATTCTGAGAAGCTAACTTAGGGAGAGAGACATTAAGGATAGTAAGAAAATGCAGACCTGGAATGTTTTAGTCCACTGGCCTGTCTGTACACACAGACCCCATTGAGCTTTCCTGACTCAACTACTACTTGTAGTCTGGCTTCTACACAGCCTGTGAGCGTGATCTTGAAGACAACACTGAAACTGCCCTCAGGAAAGAGTCCAGACATGCCTACTGAAAAAGCATCTTTATTTGCATGTTTTACATTTTAAAATAATAAATTAATATAAGTCTAACCTGATTGTAGAATATAAGTCTAAACCCTGATTATAGAATATTAAAGTGATCAAATGTACAAATTAACCATAGACTTTTATGACCCAAATACTTTCAATACTTCTGTGAGTCCAGGCCCTGAGTTTCACAATAAATAATACCAAGAGAACAAAGTTCATATTTTTTCTGTTTTAAATATAAGTTTCATGACTGGAGGGGAGCATTATCATCATACTTTTTTACTTAAGACATTTTTTTTACTTAAGACAATTCTCCCCAATGGCTTCTGAGTTGAGCCTTGACCTTGTGTGTGAATCTTTAGAAAGATGTCAATAGGAAAAATGAAAATACTGTATACTATGCCCAGTGGCTGACCCATTAATAGGATCTATAAAGATACCAAACTTCCATACTACTTTCCTTGTTATTTCTGATGGAATTCTCAAGAGTGCTCCCTGACCCTGGGATATAAGTAATAACCAGTTCATATTTCTGCAAAAAATGGTGCCATATACATTCATGCTGAGTAATTATTAATTTAATTCCATGAGTCTTTATATCAGACTATAATTGCTGGTTCATATTCAAGATTTAGTTTGTTTAACAGATTAAATATAGTTTAGATTGAGACAAACACTATGCCATTAGCTACATACGACAATGAGGAAAAAAGCAAGATTAAGACTGTCTAAATTTCAAGAATTACAATACAAAAGACATTATATATTAATGCTACTGTCACTTAGTAGATTGAATTCACAGACAAAACTGCTGTGAAGTTAATTAACAAACAGGTTTGAAAATGCACATACTTGAAATTATGAGAAGAATATAACTCAGTGAGCCACAGCTCCAAAAAAGTTTAAAAATATAAAAACGAGGAACAACACAGCTTACTCAAGGCAAGTGTACATCATATTTTATCTTTAGAAGCCTTGAAGTGAAAACCCTATTACATTATTCAAAGTAAATCTCCATGCTTTCTAAAATTCCAATTTATACAAAAGTTCTGTCTAAGCCTATGGGCCCAGTGTTCCACTTAAGATAAAAATAAGGGATACTTAAAGTTGTATATATACTTTATGGCTGTGAAATTATTAATTTCATCCACTAAGAGGATAACTTAATTAATTCTGTATGCCATGAGTAATATCAAAAACAATGTATCCTGGTGACTGTTGAGATACTGAAGAATAGAACAGTTTAGTTTCTTTTCAGTGGGCCTTCGTTAGACTAGAAGTTCTTTGGAACATGAAACACTTTTTCCTTACAGAAAGAGGTTAACAATATGGGTCTGTATGATTTGTACTGTCCTAAATATGCTATCATTCATATATAAAAATTTATTCTGAGATGATGAGGTCCAGAGAAGTAATCATTCCACTCTACCCAGCACTGGCGAGGCCACACCTGGTGTACTGCGTCCAGTTCTGGGCTCCCCAGAGAGACCTGGGTATACTGAAGAGAATCCAGCAGAGGGCCACCAAGATGGTGAAGGGACTGTAGTACCTCTCCTAAGAGGACAGGAGGAGAGAGCTGGAACTGTTCAGTCTTGAGAAGAGGATGCCCAGGGGGATCTCATCAGTGGCTACAAATAACTGAATGGAGTTTGAAAGAGGCCAGAGCCAGTCTGTTTCCAGTGGTGCCCAGTGCCAGGACAAGAGGCAATGGGCACAAACCAGAACACAGGACGTTCCCTCCGAACATCAGGAAGCACTTCTGTGCTGTGCAGGTGGCTGAGCACTACCTGAGGTTGCCCAGCGATGTTGTGGAGTCTCTCTCCTTGGAGATCTTCAGAACACACCTGGACATGATCCTGGGCAACCTGCTCTGGGTGTCCCCCTTAGACAGAGGAGATTGGACCAGATGGCCTCCAGAGGTCCCTGCCAACCTCAGCCACTCTGTGATTCTGTGATGAATAACTGCCTATCCCAGAACACAACAGACTACCTTACTCCATTGCAATTACAGTTATTAAATAATGGCACTATAGCAGGAAACTGTGCTGCTATTCTACCACCTAATTTCACTATACGCTAAAACACACTCAAAACAGCCAGTGTTACACTTCCAGGAGGCTGTGTTCAGGCCTATGTCCAGCACAATATTACATTGGTAACTGTCAGGAGACTTGATAGAGGCTGATTGCACCACAGTGCCTGGCATATTTATACCTGCTTTTCACAGAATCATAGAATCACTCAGGTTGGAAAAGACCTCTAAGATCATCTAGTCCGACCTTTAACCTAGTCCTTACAAGCCCACCAATAAACCATGCTACTAAGTTCTACATCTACACTTTTCTTGAAGATCTCCAGGGATGGTGACTAAACCACTTTCATGGGCAACCTATTCCAATGCTGCACAACACTTTCAGTAAAGAAAGTTTTTCTAATACACAACATATAAGCCTTCTCTCAAATTCACTGAATGAACAAAACTTAAAGGATCAGATTAGGATGATTTTCATCAAGTTAAGGAATACGCTAGTATCTTATTAAGTGAGATGGTATCATAACAGAAAAAAAACTAGCCTATTTTCCAATTTCACTTAAAGACTTTCACAATTTTAGATTATATTTTAGTTAACTCCAATTTCTAGTCTTTTAAATTGCAATCAACATTATACTAACACTAACTGACAAATTAAAAGGCCTTCCTTTGTCTGTTTTCTGCTGTAGTTACTGTAGTGAGTAGTAGTACTGTAGTTAGTAGGAGACAGTAGTTACTGTCTCCTAATCCTCTTAACTTCCATTCTCATGCTTGCAAGGCAGTTTCATTCTCCAGTTTGAGGGAGAGAGGCAAATACACAGCTTGTAGGGTTGGCCTTCTCCTTTAATAGCCCAATGCAGCAACACACGAAACAGGAATTTAAGCCTATTTCTCTGTCTCAGGCCATTGTGGACAAAGCTCACAGTTCAACTCTGCTGAAACAAGCTTATTTATATCTCAGGTGGTAAGCATGTGGGAAACTCACTGCTGAAGAAGAATCAGCTGCTGTCATAACTGTCCCAGGAGCCACAGGAAGCTCATCGGATATGCAAAGGTCTACAAGACCTTGAAGGAACACCTACAAGTTACAGTGGTTCAGCTCCAGAATTTTATGTATATTTTGCCTTCTACAAGTTTCCCTTAGTAACGAATACCTACCCTGCAATCTGCATTTAAACTTTATGATCAGAAAGGACTATTGCTATTTTTTGTTCTCAGATTATATACATATACTGGCTATAAAACTGTAATTTTTAAAGCCTGCAACAAGACCCACCATTTATTATATTAACTCAGGTCTTTCTTCAAAGAATCAGCACTCACCTCATGTATCTATCCAATGTTAAAAACACGTAGAGAATTCAAAATGTGGATATCAAAATATTTCTCTGCTGATTTTAGGTACGCTGTTGCCTTCTAGCTACCCTTTTATTTCTTCCAAATTTTGTAATTTTCAAACTACGTTGAAGATTATGTATATACCCATGAATTAAACAACATCCAGGAACATGACTGAACACCAGAACATACTTGTCTTACAGGAAAATTCTTAACATTTTCCCTAAAGTTATTTTGTCATGTTCCTCTCCCAAAGAATTCACAAGCATGATTTGGGAGGTACACTGTTCATGGAACTGTTCCTAAAAGGCCCGGCACAAGCACTCCATTTTTTGAAGCTAAGAGAGTTTGCTAACAAAGATGCAGGCCATTATCTGCTAGTTAGCTCCAGTGCCTGGGAGAGGTTTTAATTTATCAGTATTGACATAGCCTTAACTTACCACAGTCGTGCTAAAGATTCTTATATTGATAGGTAGAGGTATCAACTGACTGTTCATTTGCTGGGCAGCATTATTTGAGCAGTTGTTGAAGACATTATTACCGGGTTGGATACAGTGAGAGCCTGCATGGCTCAAGAGGGGTACCGAGCATTCCAAATTCCAAGAGAAAAAATATAATTTCCACATTTTTAGGTGCTTATATATTAATTATTTTGGAAGAGGATATAACACAAATCAAGGGATACATATTTGTGCAAACATTATTAAATCTAACGAAGATTTCACGTTGCTATCATAGACGGGGAAGAGCATGTTACAGTGTTTAAGTACTACATCTGCAACACAACATAGCTGAAATATCCGTGACCAAATTTGAATGCATCTTAATAATAAACGTTATGTAAAGGGGAAGATAGGTGAGATCAGATAAAAGGGTAGAAATATTTTTCATTTAATATGAATGTTGAAATGTATGTAACATCAAGACAACAACAACAAAAAAAAAAGAATAGTGTAATTGTAATATGCCTGACAAGTATAGGAATTATAACACTACTGTCTGCTGGGAGAATCTGTATCAGAATATTCTGGAGACACTGTGGGACTAAAGACTCTCTTAAATGTAAAATTAACCGTGTAAGAACTGTTCTGTTAAGGTAAGCTACTAGTAGACATTACTGAAAATAAAATTTTTAAAAAAATGCTTTTGGAAGATGTACTATAGCAAACAATCAATTACTGAGTCAAAAAAATAACCCTTGATCTATTCTAAAGCTTTAGAAATGTGGAAATGTTCTATTTGTAATTTAAAAAGAGCAGAATAGTTAATGCCTCTCAAAGTCACTGATTAAGAACCCACATATCTTGTATCTTCCCCAATCATGAGCAGAGTTAGACATTTGCTTGATTTCTCAAAGCTGTCATTTCAAATCTACCATTTCTCATTCTGTTGAGCTGCTGGACTTATTGTGTTCATGATGTGAATGTAGAATGAGCAAATAAAAAGTCACACAGATGAAAAAGTGTGTTGGATTTGATTACCTGTTATGAATAATGATTAACTAATAAATAGAGTACTTTGCTGCACATCGTAGTATACTTTCTAAAAAGATTTCAAAGTGCTTCACAAACATATTAGGATATCAAGGAAAAAACAGACCTCCTTAAACCCAATTATTTCTTCTGTCAGGAGCTGTAAATATGTCTTATTAATATTGGTATGGATAGGCAGCGCTATTTCAGGAAATCCTGATTTTCTGTGCTGAAAAAAGTGAAAGTTCCCTGCCTAATTTTAAAAACAGATTTAGCCTTTATGATTTATAGAGAAGTGAAGAGCCCATATCACTGAAGGGCTGGCCAAAACCTCCATCACTATTTAAATAATAAGCTATAAACATTTTATTATACTATATTAAAATTTAATTTAATAATAATAATAATGACCTATAAATATTTTTATATTTAATATAATATTGTCCCTTAGATAAAAAGAATAAAGCAAGCTACAGAGCTGACCTGATACCCTACCTGCATCTCAGTATACAGAAATACAAACAGGCCTAGAAAGCCTCAGTGTCTAGACTTGAAATGTATTTCACATATAATATGGGTGATTATAATACTTAAGCATTCTGCCCTGATGCTATGCTACATCTGAGTTGTCAGAAAAAAATAAGAAGAAAATACTATTTCAATAGAAATTAAAATTTTCTTTAAGGGTTGCTAAGGCCACCAGCTAGAATTAATGAGTCTTTATGCAATCTACTTAATATCACATTCCAGTTGCTCCCTTCAGAAGTAAAGAAAAATGTTCTTTTCAAGACACACCACTATCTTTGTCAGATATCACAAAGAAATGATAAAATCATAGCACAAGACAACATGAAGAAAAAAAATAGATACAATCTTGCAAATAATGACTCTTAATGACTAAAAATTAACCACTTAAGAATTGCACAAATGTTTAAAAAATTAACTATTTAAGAATTGCATGAACTCTGCCTAACACAGTGTCTTATTTCCTCAATGCTAAAAATCTCAACACAGATCACAGTCTTGGCTTAAGTTGTACAGTTAACATACAAGCTTTTGAATAAAGCTCTTTAAGATCAAAATTAATCCAGAGAATCTCAAATGGGGGTTGTAAAGCTTTATTTCAATTTAGACTTGTCAGAACATTTTGAAAATTAAAGCTTATAAAATCCATACAAACTGCTGAAGCAAAAATATTGTTATATCTTGAAGTTGAAACATATCTTAACTATGTCATCTAATTAAAGCAAATTTGATTCCAAATCAGTTAGCTCCTTTATTTCCAATGTTTTAATCATGACTTTGCTTTTGAAGAATTTATTCATCACAAAACTCTAGAATGTGGCTAGAATCTCACAGGAAATGTTCTTGGTGCATTATTAATTACCATCAGTAATGCTTATTCTATTTCACTGAAGAACTATAATGAATGAACTATGACTGTTCTTTCCTTCATCAGGTTTCTTAACAAACCTCCTACTTTTAGAAGGATTCTCCCTGAAATCCCTCAAGAACTACTATAAGTTAACTGATAAGAAGCTAAGACCTTTACTTGTTATTTTCTTTGTATCTACAGACAAAATTTTGAACAGTTCACTTGCAGGCATTTTGCAGACTGCCAAGATCTCATCATTAATAATAATAATAACAATAATAATAATGATAATAAACTTATATATCACCTATTTTTGAACTTTGCTCTTACTCCAGACCAAAACCTAGTCTTTTCTCTTGTACGGTGCTGTACTCCACAGTTGTACTTACAGCTCAGCAGAATTAGCAGCATACTGGCCTCTGGAAAACAGCATACATTATTGCAGTTCACGCATTTTTTTTACCAAAATCAGGACTGAAGCAATTAAATTGAATTAATTTATTATTGACAAGTGTTTAACCAGTAATCTGTGAGCTATATATTCAAGATTCAGCAATACCGGTAAACCATGATATTAGATGCACACAAAAAGCTAATCAATACATACCAAAGTCTGAAACAACTTCCTATAACAATCTCCCCAGAAGGTCTAATCACATGTGTGCATGGTTACATGAACGTCTTTTCTCACAGGGCCTCTGAGCAGTTACAGTCAAACACCCTTCTTCAGCAAGAGTTGGTTCCCCTCCTCGCACACCTGCTGCTAGAGGTGTGGGTGCTCTAGATTTTCACTTACCTGAACAGCACAGCACAACTGAATGAATCACACACAAGTGCAAAAGCACCCCATGCGTTCATAGTTGCATATCCTGAGTATGGGTACATACTGTTGCAGCTTGTATAGACAGTTTGCTAGCTGGATGCAGACAACTCACAGCGTTCAACAGGGGGGAATCCATCTTCTTGCTTTCGCAGAGCTTTTAATGCCAGAAGAAAACTTCTCACTATATCAAACCAGGTTCAGACTACTGCAAACGCAGTCCAAGATCTCTTCACAATCCCTGGAAATTTTCACACTTATGTTATGCTTCTTTCCAGATTGACTCCTTCTTTGTTTCAAGTCAATAAATGCAACTATGATTCTGTTAAGTTAAAGAAGCCATCAGTACTGATGTCCTGACTTAATATACTCTTGAAGAAAAGATAATGAATGTTTTGTTTCCTGAGCTTGAACCTGAAGAAGAAGCTTCTTTTCTCCCCATTCATTCACCTTTTTCTGCAGAACAGGACACTAGGGGCATATTTACTTCTACACCATTGCAAAGAATGGAGTACTTCTCACCTAGTTTCAGATGTCTACATCTGAACTGGTCACTGGAGTCCTGTAACAGGTTTCAGTTTTCCAATTCAAGATGAAACAAATCACAATTTAAACATGCATGTTTCTCTCCACTGACAAGAAAGGGAGTTTTGAGTTCTGGCTCAAATGTACGTCTGAGTTCTATAACTAAATTTGAGCAAGAAGAATCTCATCCCAAATGCTACAGTGTCTTCTAGGTGGGCATGGAGTACACTGTATCCCGTTTTTGTTGTTTCTGTGTTTGCCTTTTTTATTTTACTTGTTTAAATGGAGAGGTTGTTTGGTTGCTTTGGATTCTGTCTTTGGCCAGACTAAAACAGTCATATTTTTTAAGGTTTGCTTGTCCTCTACTATATCTCATTCTCCACTTTTTCCACTTCTTCCCCTAGCAACCATGCATTAAAGTTACACTATATCCCAAAAAGAGACTTATACCAATACTGTACTAGTCAGAAACATTATTGAAACTAATTTCTCTATTTCAACACAGGAAGAGTTACTAAACATAAGAGCTTGCCCATTTGAGGCATTCTTTAATGGTCTGTTTATACTATAGTCTCTAAACCATGAATTACTGTGCATATTTTTACAAAGACTCTTGATATGCAATTTTGTGTAGGTTTGCCTGCTGAAAAAGTCTTTTTTGACTTAACATCAAGTATTGATTAATTATGAAATGGAAAGAAAGCTGGGAGAACTTCAATGGCTGCCTAAAGATGGGCAGTATCTCCAATTCACATAGAGCAAAAAAGAAATTTCCACATGTTAAAATCACAGTAGGCTTTGATGAGTTTGATCTTGATGGTAGAGAACTTTAATATTGTTAAAGGTGTTGTAAATTACTGTAAATCTTCATATTAATAGGTATATGTAATTCAATATAAGCCGTTCACCTTCAGCTGAATGCTAATTTCCATATGTTACTTCTGTCTTCCTGCATCATACCAAATATGAGACTGTAGGGCTGGTAATGCTAGCTACTTTTATGCTCACACGTTCAGAAAACCTGTTAAAATGAATATCACATTGAAGAATTGCTTTTCCCTCTCAAGTCTCCATATACTGTCACAATACCATCAAAGCAAACATTTGTTTGTTTTCCTTTGTTAATTTGCTTTCCACTCCTTTATCTTGCTGCCTCCTAAAGGAAGTGGTGATAGAAAAGATGTCTCCTGAAAGCCCAAGGATTTGTTCTTGACAAGCATCTGTTGCTCCCAGTCCCTCGTGGCAGCATTTCATTGTTTCATTGGCAGCACTGGGGTCTTGTTCATCTTTCTTGAGTAATTCCACAGTTTAGTTCTGTGAGTTGCCATTTGTGGTCGTCAGCGTGTTTGGGGCTGGAACACTGTTTTCTCCCTCTCTGAAAAGATCTTTGAGAGGAAGGAGGGCTGTGGGGAAGCTGGGAGCATTCTGCATGCTGGGGAGTCATTTCTCCCTGTGCTGAGGTTGACACAAAACTACCCAATCTCCTCAACCTTTCCTTTTTGGCCTTCCAACAGGCCCCTGACTCCGAGTGCCTGCAGCTGCGGGTTCCCTCCCAGTGCAGGTCTGTGTTTCAGTGCATGGGGCATTTCTGGATGCGTCTCCTACAAGAGTCGGGAGCGTGAGTGTGCAAAAGTAGCGCCGTCCCCTGGGCTTTTGTTTTTAATCAGTCCCAGTTTGTTTCTGGCAGTCAGGTTTGTAACCAGGAGGTAGCCAAGCTGACTAGGAAGAAGTTGGCCTAAAGTGAGCTGTGATGGCCAGCCCTGGCAAGGCTGGTGCGTGGGAGAAATGTGTAGCAAAGCTATGAGAAGCGCTTAATTTCCCAGGCAGAAAGCATGGTTCTCTTTGATTTCCAGCAGCGGGGCAGCCCCCTCAGCGGCTGCACGTTGGGTGCGGAGCGCATGTCAGGAAGGGGAATTCCCTCAAGCAGTTCCATCAGAGCAGATGAGGTTTTTGTGTTAAATGTTGTTCCTTGCTTGTACACATGTGGTCCCTTGGTGAAAGAGGGAGCAAACTGGTTTCCAGACCCGTGCCTGCAGACTCTGGTCTTAGATTGGGACACTTAATCTGCTTTGAAATTCTCTTGATGCCAGCATCGGAAGAAGCGGAGGCTGGTGCACTCGCTCCTTCTGCGAAAGGCAAAGCCCCACAACTTTTCCCCAAGAAGGGCAGGAAAAAGTAGCCGATGAGGTTGTGAATCAGAACCTTTATTTAAGCAACGTTTGAGAGAGACGTGGGGTGGGGTGAGGTGGCGGGGAGGCGTGCCGAGCTCTCAATGTCCATAGGCGCAGGGCCCGTTGGTGTGCTTGTAGGACCATGGCAGGGTAGAGACGGGGTCCTTGTGTGCTTTCTTCTCCTTCAGTGGCTGTGGTTGCAGAAAGCTGCACCAGCCTTCAGGCCAGTGGCCGCAGAGGGAGAGGGCAGAGGAGGGAAAGGACAGTGGCAGACCTTGCTCTGCTCTGGGCTTTGTGATGGGGTAAGAAAGGAAAATGATCAAAAAGAGCAGCCCCAGCCCATGGCCAGGGGCAGCCCCTGCATCCCTGAGCAAGGATATCCCAGCCTCACTCCAAGGCCGTCCATCTCACGTCTCCCTGATGGCCAGGAGATGCCCATCATAACCCAACCATGTCATTTTCTGCTATGGTGTGAGACCATGGTGGGGAATGGTTTGGGGCTGTCTTATCTGTCCTGTAGAGCGTTGGCAGTTCTTCCTGCCAGCTGAGTTCTCAAGGGGAGAGAGGCCAGGAATGTGCCATGGTCTGGTCCCATCGCTGTCTGAGTCTGGCTTTAATAAGAGAAGGAACAAACCGCGCAGCATCCCCCTGTGACCACGGGCTGCCCAAGGGTCTCCAGCATCTCACCAAAGCCGTCCCTCTCCTATCGTTCTGATGGACCAGTAACTGCCGTCCTGGCCTGAGCATGTCACCTGGCTGCTTGCTGTGACAGCATGGTAGGGTGTGGGTTGGGGTGATGGTACCCGTCCTGTAGAGCATGGACAATTGTCTGGCACAGTGCTGGAAAGGAGTGGTCAGGAGTGTGCCGTGGTTTGGTTCGGTCAGTGGGCGCTGAGAGCCATTTGAGGTGAGGGCCTGAGGAGAGAGGAAAGAGCAGCTGAGTTCCTCTGGCTGAGTGTGTGTCCAGAGCTGAGGCTGGAGCAGCAGGAGCAGGCAGCTGAGCAGCCTCCCTGTCAGCACGGGCAGCCATCTCAGGCCTGCGTGGCCGTTGGGGCCAGCGTTCCGGGGCCAAGGCAGTCCCCGCCCCTTGTGACAGGGGGCACACCCTGCCTGCTGTGACATGGGCAGTGCATCACTGGGGGGTGGCAGCAGGTGATGTGGAGCCCAGGCCTGGGCCGGGTGGTGGAAAAGGTGCCCAGGTGTGTGTACAGGGCCGCAGGGCCATGCCAGCAGGCTGTGGGAGTGTGCTGGGGTCCGCGTGGGGCTGTGCTGCCTGCCCTGCAGAGCTCTGAGAGCTCCCGCTGAGGGGGAGAGGCCAGGAGCGTGTCCCGGTTCGGTCCCATCGCTGCCTGTGCGTGCGGCTGGAAGAGGAGAGGCAAGCAGAGAGGAGCCCCCCGGCTGCCCCCCATCGCCGCGCAGGGGGACACGTCTGTTCCTGCCCACCATGGAAGCACAAAGGAAGAACTAAGTGAATAATAAACATTGAAAAGCCCAAAGCCCCGGGCTGTGATTCTGGGGAGGGGAATCGAGTAGCTGTAGCAGAAATTGCTTTGAAATGAACTTTATTTCAGCTAAAGAGTAAAGTTGAGGAAAAACTAAGAAATCCCAAAACTCTACTAAAAATGAAAGCAGCTGAAGTGGTGTCAATTTTATACATCATTTGCAGGGACACTTCCCTTAACAGAAAGGATACTCCTAAAGGAAACTCTGAAGGACATCGTTAAGATCAGTCTGACCTCTAGTCTTGGTGTGACCAAAATCAGTCCAATTCTGGTCAGAATTCTGCCTGACGTCTTGCAGAGGGGCTCTGCTGAAGCCAGCGGAGTTCCCCATGCAGTGGGTCCCCAGCCCCAGCGACAAACTTCAGTGACCTTTGTTGGTCGCTTACCAGGACAAAGTGGCATTTGGCTTCGTTTGGCCATAAGTAAATGCACGGAGCTTGCAGAGCAGCTTCCATGTTGCTGCATGAGCACATCAGGCTGTTGGGAACTTCAGCCCACGTTCTTGCAGAAAGCCAGCTTAGAATAAAGCAGGCAATTGTAATGGGAATGGTGGAACACTGCCTGGATGGCCTGCTGCCTCCCCACAAGAAAGAGAAGGCATTTCTATACAGAGTATTTTCTCCTCCTTTCCCTACCCACAAATACCAAACGTGTAAGAGTAAGTCAGAGGTTTCTTTCCCCGGAAAAAGAGGGGGAAAGTGTGCTGAAGGGCACGTCATGTTGCAGAGAACAGTGACCAATCTGGAGGCGAGAGAGGCTGGCTGCAGCACGCAGTGGGAGGCACACCAGAGGCTGTCCCACCTTGCCCCGAGTCCCCCCGAACAAAACTGCTGTCAGGGACGTTGCAGCTCTCTGCAGGGATGCTCCCAGCTGTGCCAGCCTGGGGTTTGCTCTGCCCTTGCCCCTCAGGGTGCAGCAGGCTGTGGTTTGCCATGTTCTTTGGCTTTTTCTCTGGAAAAAGGCATTCCTGGCCTGGCCGTGGCAGGAGAAGCAGAAATCTTACTTTATCGGAGTGTTGCCCAAGCAGAGATGACTGGAGACGTTTTTTGCGTCTGCAGGGGGAGTCCCTCGTGGCACCTTTGGCCCAGGCTGGGTCAGCTGGAGCACCTACCCACAATCTGTGGGGCGGAGGGGGGAATGGCAGCCCTCTGGGGAGAGGCTGGCAGTGGTGTGGCATGCACAAGGCTCAGGCAGCTGGAGCACAAGCACGCTGTGCAGTGGCTGCTGAGCCCCTTGTGTGCAGCGAGGTGCCGGGGAGTTCTGTCCTTGCAAGGCTCTGCAGAGATGTTCCTCTGAACCACGTGTGTCTGGAAGGACACCTGCTGTTGTAATCCAGTTAAATTTAACTAGAGTTAAATCCAGTTGGAGGCCGGTCACTAGTGGATTCCCCCAGGGCTCAGTACTAGGGCCGGTTCTCTTCAATATCTTTATCGATGATCTGGATGAGGGGATTGAGTGCACCCTCAGTAAGTGTGCAGACAACACCAAGTTACATGCATGTGTTGATCTGCTCAAGAAGGCTCTGCAGGAGGATCTGGATAGGCTGGACCGATGGGCTGATGCCAACTGTATGAAACTCGACAAGGCCAAGTGCCGGGTCCTGCACCTGGGGCACAACAACCCCAAGCAGTGCTACAGGCTGGGAGATGAGTGGTTAGAAAGCTGCCTGGCAGAGAAGGACCTGGGAGTATTGGTTGATAGTCAGCTGAATATGAGCCAGCAGTGTACTCAGGTGGCCAAGAAGGCCAACGGCATCCTGGCTTGTGTCAGAAGCAGTGTGGCCAGCAGGGCGAGCGAAGTGATTGTCCCCCTGTACTTGGCTCTGGTGAGGCCGCACCTCGAGTACTGTGTTCAGTTTTGGGCCCCTCGCTACAAGAAGGACATCAAGGTGCTCGAGTGAGTCCAGAAAGGGCAACGAAGCTGGTGAGGGGTCTGGAGAACAAGTCTTACGAGGAGCGGCTGAGGGAGCTGGGATTGTTCAGCCTGGAGAAGAGGAGGCTCGGGGGTGACCTTATCGCACTCTACAGGTACCTTAAAGGAGGCTGTAGCGAGGTGGGGGTTGGTCTATCCTCCCACGTGCCTGGTGACAGGACGAGGGGGAATGGGCTCAAGTTGCGCCAGGGGAGGTTTAGGTTGGATATTAGGAAAAGCTTCTTTACGGAAAGGGTTGTTAGGGAGTGGAATGGGCTACCCAGGGAAGTGGTTGAGTCACCATCCCTGGAGGTCTTTAAAAGACGTTTAGATGTAGAGCTTAGTGATATGGTTTAGTGGAGGACTTGTTAGTGTTAGGTCAGAGGTTGGACTCCGTGATCTTGGAGGTCTCTTCCAACCTAGATGATTCTGTGATTCTCTGATTCTTCTTCTAGGTCAAATTTCTTATTAGTGTGCTCTTCTATACCCACAAATAAAAGAGCCATCTGTATTCACATAACATGCTGGAGAGTGTATAATCTGTAATCTTGAAGAAGGGAAGCAAAAAAATGTGAGTAACTGCAGCACTTGCCACAGATTCAGTACTGCTGAGTAGATATGCTCTCCCCTAAATGGAAAAGAAACACATAGATAAAAACAGAAATTAGGAAGCAAATGTTCTTTGCTTTGGCAAAACTCTACTTACCACTCATCTAAAGCAAGTGGGAAATAGCAAAATTGAGAAAAACCTAACAAATTAGATAAGCAAAATGTATATTCATGGAGTAAGAAAAACAGAAAACTGCAGGATTAAAGGTAACATCCTTGCACCATTTATGCTCCTATTAATTGTTTTCATTGCTTCTGCTACAGAACTAACACATTTGAAAACTTTCAATATTTTCTTCATCATGCTCCTAAAATGATAGTAAGGACAACTGTAGTTAACACACGCAATTAAAAACACTCGCTCTACCTTCCATGAAGTTTGATAAATTTAGAATATTTACCTGAAAAAATATCCATATATAAATTACATATTTTTGTTGTACATCTATTTTAAAACAATTAGTCATTATCCATTACTATCTAAAATCAGCACTGTTTCTAATAAATCTGTGACTGTAGGTCAGAGTAAAGCCTGGTGGCTGGTCAAGCTTAGTATCCTGCCTGCAAAAGACCACCCAAAATAAAAATAGAACAATATGGCATGTAGTGGCACTTCTCCAGAATGATCTCTCAACTTAAATACATGATCTCTCATATCTCACTTCTCCAGAATAATCTCTCCTATCTTCTCCTGAATTAATATAAATTTCATATAGTGAATCTGTGGAGCTTCTTGCAAAACGTGTTACACATGATAGAAGAAGATGAAGAACCAAGACTTGTTTGATTTCAATGAGGCTTCTGTAAGCTTCAGTGGATGCTCCCTGGTGTTTATAGAAAGAATAAACAAGAAATCCCTAATGCAACGCTTCAATGCCTCTTGTTGTTTTTTAACCCTCTATTATTATTTCCAAGGAGTAGTCTTTTCTCTGGACTGAAGAACTCTGATTTGCTTAATTGTTTTTCCTTTTGTAGCTACTTCATGCTTTAGATAACTTTCATGTTTTTTTGCCTTTTTTTTTTTTTTTTTTTTACTTTTTTCAGTTTGACAATAACCTTTTTAAGGGAGAATGATAACAACTGTTAAGCACCAAAATGAAGTACTTTTAAAACCATCTGTTGTAAACTGAAGGCCTTGTTCCCAAGTGAAGATGGGTATCTCAAAATCCAAGATAGTATATGCAAAGTTGGGAGTATTTTTATGAGTATTTATCTATGTTGGCCACCTCAACCTGTCTCAATGTCTTCCTGTAAAAACAATCAGAGACAGTCTGTGAGTACTGGACATTGTTTAGTTTACCCTCCACTGCTAGTCACTTTGAAATAAGAAAACTTGGCTAAATGGTAGCTTACACAGTCAGTAATAATAATAATAATAATAATAATAATAATAATAATAATAAAAACCCAGTTATTCTTCCAGGATGTGCAGAACAGTAGCCCCTGACTTTGCTGATTACTCAATTCAATGTAAAGTAGTCCCACACAGGCTTGCATTCCACTCTGCCGCTGATTGTTTGGCTTTTACTCCACCGTCAAACTTTTGACACGCTGCCATAAATGTTGTTGCTAACCTATGCACAAATGCCTTTATCTTCCCTCCTCTCCTCATCATTTCATTTAAGGATTTATTTTCCCATTCTCTTTCATAATACTGTCTTCTGTAAACATCTCATTTGTCATTTTACTTGTTATTTGCCTTTTAAATACTTCACAAACTTCTATTTAACCATGATTACATTTTGGTTTTCACATTTGTTGTACATTCTCACAGAACACAGCATTTAAATTTTTAACATAGACTCTTCTCTTACATGGCTTTTATTGTCTTAACACAGTGCTGGAGTCTGACAAGCCCTCACCTGATGTAACAGGAACTATATTTACTTACTCCAAAAATAGATGAGAATTATTCACATCAATATTAAAACCACATTTGCAAAATTTGGTGCCAAACTGACAAATCTGGGGTTTTAATAATTAAATTCTCTGAGAGACTCTAAGTCGATTCAAAGTACAATTAAATTCAAAATACAGGAACTATCTGAGCAAATGCAAATATCTAAAGTGTAGATGTCTGAACTAGTTGTCTAGGCTTTTCGTAGTCACAACAGAGATATAAGCACTTTTGTGGTATGATTCGTCTGACCTTTCAGATATGTCTGAGTTCATCTGAACCCTGCAGGAACTTGTTTCTCTGCAAGGAATGTAAAGGACTAAGTGACTTTTCAGATAAGGACATCTACATCTCAGAAGTTCCTTAAGCAACTGTAAAGGAAATCCAGAATGAACAATCCAGAAGTAGAAAGCTACAATAAAAAGACCTTATGTTAGCAGGATGGACACCACCCAAAACACTTCTGCCATAATGGCACAGACATGTACAGATAGGCAGCCTTTCTAGACGCTTGCTTGAAAGGCATTATTATAGTAACCAAGGTTCTTATTGATTGAAGATGCTAGTTCTTCAAGTTCTTCTTTTCTAGGAAACTTTCTGTATTAGCAAAGAGAACTTTTCTATTAACTGGGTGACAGAAATTTTGAAAAAAAAATGAAAAAGAAAAAATGAAAGAAGAATACAAACTGCAAACTGTCATAATGTATACTATTATAGTATTTGGGGTCTTAAAAAAAAAATACCAGTGTTCCTTTATAACTTAAAAAGGTATCATTGGTGTACACTATTCCACCATGTAGACCATCTGATTACATTACTGTCTTACTTTCAGTTAATGGCATTCCGTAAGTCTTTGTCAACATTTCTACCATATAAATTCCAGGAATACTTAATCTGATTTAAAAAATAATAATAATAGCTGGCAGAGCCAGGATATTGCTAGTATGTTCAAGAGTCTATGACTAACCAAAAAAGGCTGCTTATACCGAGTCTTATCTTGTGATGGTCACAAGAGCACAGGTTTCCACTAATTCCAGAAATTTCTACAGCTCTGAAAGGTATCCAAAACACTTGATCATAGCCTATACTGTAACCTAAGGGAGAGAGACCAACCAAACTCAGAGAGTCATAGAATTGGAGTTATTTAGGTTAGAAGGGATTTTTAGAGGATACATCTGATCTAAGAAAGGAAATCCCATGGCCTCTTAGTGCAGCTTGTTCTATGATTCTATGATTCAATTAAAGTGATCTCTACTGCCTTCTCAACCTGGTGACCACAGTGAGACAACAGATTCCAGCTTTTAGACAGCTTTGTGCTTCTACACTTCTTAAGTGATGCAAGCTCAAGTTTCATCCTATTGTATTTTTATCCTAGGACATACTCTGTCCTGGGACATGTGTAGAAAGCTATGCTATGGCTGAATGTTAAGATTCCTCTTGCAGAAAATCTTCTCAAACCTATTGCAGAGTCTTCATAGCCCTTTGAAATGGCAAAGCTCCTTTAAGGCTGAATAAATGAGCCTGGGGCGTAGGGAGAATACGAACACGTAAGGATTCGATATCTGAAGCCGTTTTTTCCTTTCCGTGCTGACCGAATTTTGCAGACCGCTGTATGTTACATGTGTTTGTTACTTTAAATCCGGCCCAGCAGCAGAGCAGCGTGATGTGTTGCCACCTGGCGTAGAGGTGATGTAAAAATCCTTGCTGCCTGCTGCGTGAGCAAGGGCTGCGGAGGCTCATCTCTGCGTGGCGCGTCCGGGCAGTGCCGTCAGCTTCCCTGCTTGCTGACTCACGCCTTCGGAGACATCGTCTCCGAGGGAAGACGCTGCCCTTCTGCCTGCCATCACGCACATCAGGCAAGCGCAGGGACTGCAGAGCTCGCCCGAGATAAAGGGAGAGGGGGCGTGATAGCTGCAGGCTGTCACACCGCGACAGGAACTGGGCACGCTCAGGCTGGAAGGGAAACGAGCGTGTCTGGGGCTGTCCGCAGCTCAAGTGTTGATCCTGCGCTAAGGTGCGGCAGGGATGCTGGAGCACTGGTGCTGTTACACAATGGGCTGCTCTTAGAGGGAGGATGAAAGCTTGCTTCACATTAATCATTTCAAGCTTTTCTTCCGTGTGGTTTCCCAAACAGATCTGTGCTTTATAACGGTAATCTCAAGCAAAGAACCTGCCTTGTGCTCTTTTGTGCAAGAGAAGCTCTTAAAAGTGATAAAGCAAGTACAATGCTCAGATTTTTTAAAGCTAGCAATAAACATGACAATTGCTATATATTAAGATCTTGTTTTCCTTTGAAACAGATCATTAATATAATTAAGCCTTGAAAGCCTTTTACTTATTTTCATAGAAAACAGTTTAATTGTTGCCAACTGCTTTCTATAGACTTCTGCATGAAATATGCTTTTACCTTTCTTTAAAACACTATATGCTGCTGTGAGGAACAATTACAAAACCAAAAACAGTATTCTTTCTTCAGATATGATTTTCAATAGCAGATTTATGGACAGTCTTAATGGTAGTCTTGAAAGATGCTGATACTGTGCATTTTAAGGCCATTCGATACTCTAGAGTACAGTGGTGTTCCACTGCCCCTGCGGCAGAATATGTCATCATAAATATGTTGTACATGTGCATCCTGCCATTAAAGATCTCTAGGGATGTTGATCTTTTGATTTCCTATCAGAAGAGATTTAGCTGATCACCTGCTTTCTACAGCTTGTAGGGAGGAAAGTACTGCAGCCACAGAAATATCCAAGGTGCATTTTGGCAAAATTATTGACAAATCTATTTTGGACCTGTTGAAGAGTCTTTCCCGTAGCAGGAACATACCCATGGCTTATTGCAATGTTCTTGTTTATCCAGCATATTCACCACATTCCAAAGTTTCATCAAGCTTATTATAGTTTTTGTCAATTCAGAAGTTTTCAATAGGAATTATTCATTTAATTATTAAAAATACAAACAGAATACACTGCTATTAAATATTTGATTACTTGACTGAAGTAGTGTATTTCAGTAACTGAGTGCTACCATTATTTGCCACTGAGCGAGAGCTGATTGCTGAAGTTATATGTAGCCACAGAAAGGAATTTAGGATATAGAATATAAGCAAGGATATTCAGGCTTCGTCCATTCCATTTATTTTCAATATTCAGAACAGAAAAACTATTGAAATTCCTCCCTTTTAATCAGCCGGTCTCCTACTACTCCTACTAAGGAGTAAACATAACAGCAGCTGCTGGTATTTCTCTAGCCTGAGGAAAAAATATCTGTCAAATGAAGATGAAAAAATCTTGAGGAAAATATTTCCTTATACTTGGCCAGAGCCTACAGATTTGATTTCATATGTGGCACCATGTGGAGAAGTTAGATGCTTGAGAAACAGGTGGATATATTGTTACACACTGCATCTGAATAAAGCACTTGTTTCCATGAAAATTTTTACTAACTCAAACACTGAAAATCTTCATCTAACATGCCAGCAAGTCGTTATGGTAGAAGAACCTTTCTTGCAATTCATGCAAAATCCATTCAGAATTTTAGTCATGATAGTTTCTGTTACTGGTGTGGAAGACCGACTGACTGATGTGGAAAAGTTACTCAAGTGGAAAAAATAAATAAATCAGATGCTCTAGGAGAAACTGTTAAGTATATATGAACACTTTCATTAGGCATACAACATTTATAGGTTCTTCAATAAACACTGTCCTGTAAGTGCCTCTCAAGCTATATGCCACTACGTCTGTGAAGAAAAATATATATATATATATATTTTCAGATGTAGTAAAAGCTAGACTCCAGACTATTTCCAATCTCTCAATTCAATTTACAAGTCTTCTCTGAAACATATATATGATTGATATACACACTGACCATTACATCACTGATGAAATGGAAGAACAGAATTTCTACAGGGGATACTGGGATATTAGATAGAAGATAGAAAGAACCCTTTAGCACTGAGGTGTTCAGCATTCACAGTATATGATTGCTAATGCTGGCAAAGTAGAGATTGGATGGGTGGTCTTCAAGATGGCTACGAAACTAGCTAACTGGCCACACTCAGAGGGTGGTGATCAATGTTTTTTACTCAGGCTGTCACAAGTGGGATCTCCAAAGGATTGATACTAGGTCCCACACTGTTCAATATCCTTATAAATGATGAGTTTGGTGGGACTGAAGGCACTAAACTGAGTGGTGGATAGTGAGGAGGAGACATCAGAAGTGAGAGCTATCTTACAGAGAGACCTGGACAGGTTAGAAGAGTGGGCAAGCAAGAACTGTGTGAAGCTTAAAAAAGAGAAATGCAAGGTCCTGCACCCGGGATGGGCTAATCAGAGAGCCCAGTACAGGCTAGGGTCTGTGTGGCTGGGGAGCAGCCTCGATGAAAAGGACATGGCAGTCCTGGCAGACAAGATGAACAAGAGTCAGCAGCGCATCACTGCAGCCACAAAGGCAAATCAGATCCTGGACTGAATCTTCAGGGTCATTATTAGCAAAGAAAGAATTGTGATCACCCCACTCCATTCACCACTTATCAAGTCACATCTGGAGTGCTATGTCTACTTCTGGTCTCCACAGTCCAGAAAAGACACAGACAGACTGAGAAGTGCCCAAAGGAGGGCCATGATCAGAGGGCTGGAGGACCTGTCCTATGAGGAAAGGCTGAAGCAGTTAGGTCTTTTCACCCTGGAAAAGAGAAGGCTCAGGGCAGATCTTATCACAGTGCTCCAGTACTTGAAGGGCAACCAGTACTTAACGGGTAGCTACAAAGACTAAAGAGCCCCTCTCTTCACAAGGATCCACATGGAGAAGGCAAGGGGTAATGGGTACAACCTGCACTGGAAAGGTTTCATCTTGATCTAAGACGGACATTTGTTACAGTGAGAATTATCAGTCACTGGAACAACCTCCCCAGGGGCGTGGTAGAATCCACATCGCCATAGTCTTTCAAGATGCAGTTGGACAGGGTGATAGATAATTTCATCTAGTCTCCCTTTTCCAATGAAATGATTGATGTGATGATCTTTCAGCATCCCTTCCAGCCTGGGCTGCTCTATGAGTCTATGATCATTACTATCACTAGAAAAGAATACCAGTAGCTTTCAAAATATGTGCAACAGCATTGGCAGTTGCTTAATGAATTGCAATGTAAACATTGCCCATATGCATTACCTTTAGCTATTGCTTCTTGTCTAAAATTAAGATTTCAATATTGTAGAAATGTTTTGAAATTTTTTGAGATATTTCAAAGGATGTTTATTTCAGTTGTAACAAAATGTTATTTGAATCTTGAAGTGGGTGGTCTGCCAATCACACATATTCAATATTTCAGTTCACATGATGTGAAAAAAATGGTTCTAGGCCACACATTTACAAAGGCCTCACTGCAAAAAGCAGTAGCCATAGTGTGAGAGTCCTTTGAATGTAAAGCCTGAAAAGAAGCAGCTCAGTGCTTTCTGTCTGGCTTTTCACCTCCAGACACTTGATGCTTCTGTTCAAGGTGTGTGGATCCACAGAACAGAAGAGAGGTTGCAGGACTGTACTGTACAAGATGCAAGTCCACCTAGAAACCCAGATCTGCATCTAACACACTGCATGTGAGACAAGACAGTTCTTGTGTTCACATGGTAAACAGTAAAATATTTAAGGATAGTCAAAGTAATTACTCCAGTATCTACACTTATTACAAAGCATCTGTTCTTCCATCACAGTAATTTTGATAGGTATGTGCGGGAAAGGAGAGAGAGAGAGAGATTTCAACAAGCTATAAATTACAGAAAACACTGAAAATTCGTGAATATTGCATGTAAACTAGACTATGTTCACTTTGTACTTTGAATCCTTTAAAAACTGTTTCAAAGAACAAAGAGAAGTGCTTTTGTAGATATGCTACTGCTATTAAATCAGTTCAACCTCCTTTTTCCTGACTCTCTTCTCCCCATTTTCCTCAAAAAGCACAGGACAATAGCAGTTCTAAAACTAGTTCCTAGTCTGCACAGATGACTGTACTTTTCTTGGCTCCAAGCACTGCTGTGGGTTTTCCTTGGCTAGAGCAGCATATAAACATAAGTGGTCATAAAAGCATGGAAAAATCTCCTTCCATCCGTGAAAATAATTGTACTTTGTTTTTTATTATAGAATCCAACATTAAAGATGATTAGTATTTTTGATATACAATTAAGAATCAGAAAGTTTCAAAAGAAGGTTTTATCAGATACTCTACAAAATCCAAAGTGTGGGAGTAGGGTAATTATTGTCATTTCATTGCACTCTCTCTAACTATCTACAATTATCTCTTTATACTAGTAATCAGCTTTATACCATTTGATCTCCTTTGCTTTTTGCATCTAATTACAAAGTAGCACTAGATGTTTGTATCACGAAGATTGGTTTGAGTATTCATTGCAATCTCCTTCAATTTTCAAACGTCTGCATTTTCCAAAAAGCATAAGACTGAAGACTAAGTACATATTTAAAGGCTATGTCATGTCTTATTTCAAGAACTCTTTTATGCTGGAAGACAAGTCACACTTTTTACAGCAGTGGTGTGCAATACGAATTAGCATCAACAGAGTGGAAAAGCATATGCCATCTCTCTGTTTTGTATACTACCACAGTATTGGGTCAAGGAACTTGTGCTCAATTTTAATAACAAGCACTGGACAAACAAAAGCCTTGTTAAAAAGTTAAACATTGACTATCATTTCAAAACAATGCAGTAGTTCTACATTTGACTTTATTTCATGTATCAAATAAATACCTAAATTAGGAGGCTGAACACTGTATTGTTACAAAATCGTGCCTCAGTTGCAACTTTGCAGTAAAGCCATCTATGGCAAGGGAAAACAGATTACGTTTTGCTTTAGTGCAGGAATTGCCCACCTAGATATGACTATGGCTGGGTGTAGGCTTATGTTTAGCATTCAAAAAAAAAAAAAAGTACAGGTGATTTACTGCAAATTTAACCCTAGCTGTACCTGAAGACCCTATCATACACACATACAAATAAATCAATTTTAAAAAGTGTTTCTCTAAAACCATTCTGTCATGAATGCTTACTATAATCCATGAGCAAACACAATCCTTTCATTCTGCTTTTCTGGAAACTAACCTTAACAAGCATCATTGTAAGCCTTAATGAAACACAGTGACTGCACAATAACGAGGAGTCACTCATACTTTCTGAAGTTTTTGCTTATTGCAATCACGAAGGTCTTACCAGATGTTATAGTTAAAAACAGCCCTCTGATGCTGCTTTCCCTAAAACCTAATTTTCCCTAAATCCACTTTTTTTTCAAAACTATGCTTAAACCAATTCCATTAAAACCACAAAAACAGTAACCTGACAGTAATTTCTGTAGATACCAGCTCCTGTTCCCTTCCCATAGACCCCATGGAGTCCCATAAAGCCCATGTGCGGCAAATGCAATCACACATTGGTCACTTCTACCAATGGAAGGCCTCACCCTAGATCTCAGACAATAAATGCAGCTTACAACAATATAACCAGTTGTTTGTATTTGGGTTTTGGTGCAGACATTGCTAACTTGGCTATGTCCAAGGTTAAAAGTAGGGATGCTCTTAGAGCCAAATTCTGTAAAAGGAACTACTGAACACCTGTTCATTGCTCAATTCTGAATATGTACATGGCTAATGCAGGCAAGGGTGAATATATTATGTCTGGATTTGGAACAAAAAAGGATATGCTTGGCTAAGACTGCAACAAAGTTTAATGTTTGGGCTGGGTTATTGTTCATTAATAAAGAGCTGAGGGTTTTGGCTCATTGTGGTGTCTTCAACAGACTACACTGTTGCACCAAGGACGTATGAGTAGGCAGGCAATGATTTAAATTTAATTTTAAAAGGTGCTTATCAGGAAAGATTCTAAGCGCAATTAGGGCTACAAATTTAGGAGAAAACATGGGAAATTAGCCTTGTTCCTTCAGCTTCTATGCCTAAAGGAAAGTCTAATGTAGTTAAGTGCCCACTGCTAATGCATTTAACAAAATAAGCCCCTCTCATTGCCATTAAGTCTTTAGCAAAGGAAAACTGAGTACCACGTTAACAGACGGTTACTGTGCACATTGCTAGAATAGAGAATTGAGGCTCATAAAGGAAAATGTTTTCTGTTAATTCTGGCAGGTTTTGATCACTTGCTATAGACTGGAGTTATGACTAGTATTAAAGATAAGGTTTCAGAAAAACAGGAATGAAGAATTTATTGTATGAAAGTATATGGTTGGGGTAAATAAATGTCACAGGCTGATGACAGACATGAACCACCTGGTTGTAATTAGGGTTAAACTTGAGGTTTTTGCATGAAAAATACATAAACACATTATAAATACAACAGAGAACACTGTAACATAAATAAAAAATAGGCAAGTTATAAAAACCTGAAGAATATACCCAATATATGTCACAAGACTTACCTTGAAATCTCTAAAAAAAAAAAAAATACTGTTAAAAATAAAAAGCAAAGACTGTGTCTCTACCAGTGTACTAATTTTAGTAAATCATCATTGGGATAATTTTAAACTATTCATTTATCTAGATGCTGTTTGTTTGTTTTGATTTGGTTTTGTTTTGTTTTGAAGACATGACCTAGAAAATATATTTTTTGCATTAACATATCTTACATAGTGAGAAAAGGATATTGGTATTTCTGTTTATACATTTCCTTTCAGGTATCTTTGAAGGAAAAAGCTTTAATCTTTTCTAATGCGGTGAAAGAAGTTTCTGGAAAAGGAAAACTTTCCAATCATTGCTGCAGTTAGGCATTGCCATCTACTTCAGTTTGAAAAGTACTCTTGAAAGAGGAACTAAGTCATGCATTTTACCAGATTCTGTATGGCTCAGACTTAATAGTGGGAAGCAGCAAAAGCAGAAGGACCCCACATTACCTACTTCAAATCTGTCAAGCTTCACTTCAGCCAAAATTGGCTATTAAGACGATGCTGAAATAGCCAAGAGCTTTTGGAAAAAGAGGTTGAAGGACTCCTTTTATTACACAAAAAGGCACACTTTGGGAGAACTTAATGTCTCCAAGAGAGGTGAAATTTTGTGATGATTTCATGAGCTTAACAATTTCACTGATGCAAAGATTCCAGAACAAGATATATATGTTGCTGTATTTTTTTATAAAAAGTAAATTAAAGTTTAATATTATATTTGGATATTTATTGTCTGTGTTATCTTTCTCATGTTATTAGGCAAAATTTTGGTGTAATATAAAGTACATTCACATTTATAGAGCTTGACCAGGAGGTTTGTGGCTCTGGTATACCAGATGGTACAGCTGTAGCCAGAGTTCAGTGCTGTAAATTATTGTGAAGGGATTTTCTATAGCATTGTTTGCATTACAAAAAGAACAATTAAGACAGTATCAGGATAAATGAAGGCTAGCAAACGTAAGTACTCTCTGCTCCCTGGTGCCTGACAGAAAATCTTTAAAACTTGGTGTTGAATTTCTACTTATTATTGCCCAGAGGTAACAGCAACGAAAGCAATTCTCTCCAGGATCACATGCAACAGCTATTGTTCCAACAGCTGCCACAGGAACATTATACCCGACATGGGGCGTGCTGACACCAACGACTACACACCTCTCTGTTAAAGGGCAGAACAAATTTGACACCTTGAATTAATTCAGCACACCCAGCTATGACATGCTTTATCAGAAGACTGGAACGGAGAGAGATGCAGAAAACCTCTGGAGAACAAGTCTTACGAGGAGCGGCTGAGGGAGCTGGGATTGTTCAGCCTGGAGAAGAGGAGGCTCGGGGGTGACCTTATCGCACTCTACAGGTACCTTAAAGGAGGCTGTAGCGAGGTGGGGGTTGGTCTATTCTCCCATGTGCCTGGTGACAGGACGAGGGGGAATGGGCTCAAGTTGCGCCAGGGGAGGTTTAGGTTGGATGTTAGGAAGAACTTCTTTACGGAAAGGGTTGTTAGGGAGTGGAATGGGCTACCCAGGGAAGTGGTTGAGTCACCATCCCTGGAGGTCTTTAAAAGACGTTTAGATGTAGTCCTTAGTGATATGGTTTAGTGGAGGACTTGTTAGTGTTAGGTCAGAGGTTGGACTAGGTGATCTTGGAGGCCTCTTCCAACCTAGATGATTCCGTGATTCTGTGATTTGTAACATCACTGCACCAACCACTTAAAGCAGCTGTTTGGGGAATTTCCTCTAGCTTGGAGAATTGGTCTAACTGGAAACGCTTAAGAGTGAAGGAGTTCCGACAAATAATATTTTATTTTATTTTATTTTATTTTATTTTATTTTATTTTATTTATTTTATTTTATTTTAAATTAACTTTACACAAAAATATCTTTCGGCAGAAATTCTCTAACCAGGAAAAAAAACTGGCTCTCCCTGACCACCCCCGGCCCCCACAACCGTACCACGAAACCGCCCCCCCGCCCCTGGCCCACTCAGCACCGCCCCCTCCCCCCCCAACGGCCGCCCACAGCCCCCCAACGGCCGCCCCCCACCAACGGCCGCCCACGTCCCGCGCAGCAACCCCGGGAGCGCCGCCGGCCAATCAGCACGCGGCAGCCCCTGACAGGCAGCGAGGGGCGGGGAGCGAAGCGCCGTCTAATTGGCCGTTTCCCACCAAGCTGCCCAATCAGAGAGTGCTTTGCATAAGCGGGATGAGCCAATCGGAGGGGCGCTTCTTCTTCCGCTCCGGTAGTTTGAAACCGTCGCGTCCAACGGCCGGCGCCGGCAGTTGCCCGCAGGTGAGAGGGGCGGCGGGGGCGGCCGGGGCGCTGCGCCGCCGGGTGGTTGGCCTAGCTGCCTTGGAGGCTCTGCTTTTAGGGAAAAAATGTAAAAATCAGCTCACGTACGAAGTGATACTCCCTGCTGCCTGCCCACCCGTGTGCCTCCCGGGTCTGTGCGCGGCGCCCCGCGGTTTGGCCTTGTTTTCGCTGGCTGACACAGCGGCGCAGCGGTGTCGCCCCCCTATCGCCTGTGCAGGCCTCAGGGGAGGCCTGCGAAGCGGCTTGAGAATGCGGGCTGGAGCGGTGCTGCTTCGTGCTTGTAAGTTGAAAGGGGCCCTGTGAGGAACAGAGCCCGCACCTGGGGTGGAGCCCCCTGATCTGAGTGCAGCGTTAAATTATTCGAAAAGCAACGCTCTTTGTCAAAAACAAACGCAAAAGCACAAAGTTCCAAGCGCAGCTCGAGGAATTCAAATTTAATGGTAAAAACAGCCATGGTGAGCCAGACCAGAGACCTTCAAAGTCGTGTACTGTTCCTAAAAGTGTCTGCCTTAGCATTTTAGTTAAACGTGTGGTTTGGAGGAAATTGGCACAGTTAACAGCGATCTTGCTTTAATGAAGTTATATATAGGTGCGTTGGCAAGTGGTTGGGGAAGATGAGAACACAGTAAGCAAGAAGGTGCTCCTCTCACTAGTATCTGCCCATCCAGTGATTTGCACCTCAGCAAATCACTTTATTGATGTCTTACCTAATACCCCTTGAGAGATACCTGGTTTTGAAACTTGTCCAGTATTCTCTTGATCAGGTCAAAGCAGATAACTTATTCTTGGCGTGAAGTGGCAATGACATCTGCAAACCTCAGCTTAAAACAAGTGTAATTATGCCCTCATAGTAGTCTGATCTGTTCCTCTGCATGTAAGTGGATTTCTAGAATTCTGAGTTTACTGGGATTTGTACAGGAATGTTGCGGTAATCAAAATGAAAGTTTGGACCATAGGCAGGAATACTGGAGGTACGGATAGGGAAAACAAATGTGAGGAAAGCTGAAAAATTAAGTAGTAAACTGTTAGTGAGAATCTAAGGTGATATTCAAGTCAATAAAGGCAGTCAAGTCAGAGACCTGATGGACACAGTGGAGGGCTAGCCCACAGGCGTAAAGAAAAGGGATAGTAAGAGAAGTCACACACACTGAGCTTGAGTTGACAGTGACTCTCATAAGGTGGCATCAAATAGATAAGCTGCAGTTTTAAGTTTGGAGAGCGGCATGGAATGGAAAGGTAAGCATTATTTGTGTCAAAGGAACCCACTGAGTTTTGGAAGACCGCAAACTTGAACATAGTTTCTGTGATATGCAGAGAACTATATATGCTAGACTGAGTGTTAAGGGTACAATCTCAGAAGGCTGAAAATAAAAGTTAGAACAGTGGTCTTAAATTAACGAACAAACTTTGCAGAAGTGACTTAAGAGTGACCCTTTTTCCACTTCATTAGACTCATCAGTGTTCATGTGAAGCTTAGTTGGCCTCCTGCTTTTTAGAAGGACTGATGGTAGTTCAGTTCTGGTCTCTTCTCAGTCCATTTAACAGTATTTGTAATTTGTTAAACGATTCTAATTCCTATCAGTGCTAGGTAGTTAACTAGTCCTTTGTGATCTTCCCTAATGCCCTCCACCATGCGCACGTGTGCACACATTTGTATATCTCTAGGATTTTAGGAGTACAGTGTGAGTTGTAAAGCATATGGAGTTGAAGCTGACTTTTTAGGATTATCAAAGAATATTTTGGGGTTATTAGAGGAATTTATGGACTAAAGAAAAAGAAGGAGGGATGGGGACAGTGCTAGTATAAACTTATTTGAAAAGGTAGGGTGGCCAAAACCAGAGGAACAGATAATGAATAATTTGTAGGAGTGAGGAAGGATGAAAGTTAAACAGAAGAGAAGACAATGAAAATGAAAAAGGAAGCTAATATTTCTTGTCATCTGTACACCACTATACAGCAATAAAAGTATTTTTAAAAACTCTAAAATGTCATATTTTGTACTTAAAAACATGGTACTTATATTAGGGGCTCAGTAGTAAGTAGAGAGATGGTAACCAAATTTTTTTGAACCTTGGGCTGTAGGAAATCTCATCATTTAAAATTGTCTTTAGATCACTTTTAAGATCTCCATCGGCACAGAAACTAAATTACCATTCTGAAAGTCGTAGATGCTTATCCATGGTGAAGGAAGAATCAGTGTCTAGGGTAACTCAAAGAACTGAGACAATTAACTTACATCTGTATTCCCATGTAGAGAGCTGAGTTTATTGCTTTTTTTTTCTTTTTGATGTTTTGAAATGTGATAGCGTTGCTTAAGGAGGATGTTTCCCATCGATTTAATGACAGTACAACTAGCAATTTAAAAATAACATTTCTGTCAGAAAATGCATCTGTTTAGTAAACAACTGAGAATATTATAATTGACAGTTTTAGAGGTCTCCTAAAACTAATTTTAAACTTGCATGGTTGTTAGCTATGCTGTACAAGTACCCTGTTCCTCTTATTATTTATGGTTGGTGTTCTTCCCAGACATACTCTGCTGACAACTCTCCGTTGAAATGTGTCAGGTGATTGCTTTTCACATTTATCAGGCAACTATACTACTATGCCATTTGTTCATTAATGAATTCCCTTTGCTTAATAGTGAGTTCCCATTTAATTCTGTAATTCCTTTCATTTCCTTCCACCCCCACCATGTCCTTTGGAGTTTATTCCCCATATTCCATCAAGTTTTCTCACAAGAGCTTCAGTTTTTCATTGGAGGTTATTATCAAGGCTGCAGTAGACTAAAAGATATATAGATTTTTCAGAATGTCCTTAAGTTCCTTAACATTTCCACAAAATTACCTGCTTCCCTTATCTCCAAAGAATACTTCACTATATCACTTAGATATTGCTGGAATAGTTGGTGTTACCTGAACCTAAGGCACTACCTGTTCTTCCAATATCTGTCAGTCCTCCTGGGCCTACAACGTGACAACTGAAGCAGAATTGAAAAGGTGGAGAGAGACCAACGTTGATGAGTAAGAGAAGGCTTCAAGGTATTGAACTGAAGTGGTCAGGGCATCATCTCGGCTTGGACTGTGGGAGAAAATCACAGTAGAATATAGACATTGCTGTGGAACTCTGTAGGAATTTTGTACTGAAGCAAGCTAATAAGCTCCAAACAGTATAATTAAGAATTGACACAGGACTGTATATGTAAGTTAAGTCTTTTCTCATTCTTTATATGTCTGTTTTAACTTTTTTCTCTATCAGCATATTCTAGTTACCAATATATTTAATGTAAAATTTTATTTTGTATTACCTGAAGCATTAGGTATTAAACTCATAACAATTTTCTGTTATTCTACATTGACTGACTTGTTGCTTTTGGGTTTTCCATTGTTTTATTTAGAAAGCCAATAAAATGGACTCAGAGTCGACGAAAGTCTTTTAATGCTTTTGAGTATGGTTTGGATAAGACAATTAAATAGCTTCCAGTCTGTGCTCATAGCTGTGCATATAATAAGGACACATTCAGGTTACCCCAGCAATGCACATTGAGGTAGTTGCTACAACAGAATCTGTGTTTCTGTGAAAAAGGTTGGAGAACATGCAGTAAACACCTTGGAATTAAAAAGTGAAGTTGAGCTTCTACTGTTGTATAGACTAACTTTGTGCAGGATGTCATCAGATGAGGAGAAAAGCACAAGTCCAGTTTTACCAAAAGACTCAGTTCGGGGCAGTTCTGTTTCTTCAGATCTTCAGGTAGGAAAGAAGCAACCCTATCTGGTTCACTGTTATGACATTTTATTTAGAAATGGGCAATTATGAGGAAATCTAACAAAACCTTCATCTTTATTATGTTTTAGTTGGGCAGTAAAAACAGAAGTAAAATGTGAGATTAAAATATATTCATTTGGATTCCTTTGTGCATTTCCCAAGAAATTTCAATTTATGTAAATTCACATCTAACCTTAAGAGATTAATCAATGATTGTTACAAGTAAAATAATATAGCTTTCTTATCTTCTTTCTAGTATCAGTTTTTATATATTAAGTTTTAACAGGAGGCATAAATTTGACAAAGTAGGGTATAAACCCAGTATTTCTGAGGGATGAAGTGTAGCTACATGAGGTTCCTTACGTGATGGAAGGAAATGTATGTATGTTCATTTGTTTCCTGCGTAAAATATGTCAAAATACGCCAGAGCTGTAATATGCAGAGGAGTGTGTTTTTCTGAGCTCAATATTCTTTTCAAAGGATGCAAAGATACTGGGTAAAAGCCGTCCTATCCTCTTGAAAGCAGTAACTTTTCATCTTTAATTTTTTAGTAGTTGGTTATTACTATTTGAGTACTTTGTGGATTTTTTTCCTTAGATAGTGTTCTGTCCAAAAATGGTTAATTTTGGCAATAAGTTTTGCTGGTTCCCTTGTATAAATGTATCTCTAATTCTGTCACCTGGTGGAATGGGCACATACAGCTGAAGCATCATTAATTTTTTTCCTCCTGACTTTGTCCCTTTTAAACTACCTCTTTGTGGGTAATTTATATCTGTAGTTCATATGCTTCTCTGTTTGTGGTCATATCTCATAGATAAGTTTTCTTAATCTGTATTCACTAGTCATAATTCATACGTGTTTCCAATGACTTTTGTAATTGGAAAACAGGATAAAGTCATTGTGCAACAAATTCTGAAAGACCAGAATCTTCTTATATAATGGGGTTGTCTGAGAGGCTCTAAGTTTACGTTGTAGAGAATGATAAAGCAGAGTGGTATCATTGAATGGTTGCTACTGAGTACATTTCTAGTCTGTCAATGATTTAGTTTTCACATGCAGCACTCTTACTGCAGTGAACTGGATTTGAAAAGGATTTGGGTTTTCTGAAGATGTGATTATTGCTGTAAATCTCAGCAGCTGCCTAATTTCAGTTGGATGACTTGTTTTTAGATGTTTCTGTGAATTTTAAATGCTACTTTTATCTTTGTTTACCCAAATATATTTGCAAATCTGGCTTTATCTGAATGCAAAGCAGATAAATACATAGGCTATGAATGGCTCCTGTAACTCAACACAAATGAAATGGCACACAGAGCCATGTATGAAAATAATTGTGCAAGGTGGAGCTTTTCTAACTGTAAAGTACATTCTGTGGAAAAGATTTTACTATTCTAAAATAAGAGCACAGATCATATTGCTGACCGTTTCTTTGTCTTACATTCGTCGTATTGCAGTCTGCAGGACTGATTTTTTTCTTTCAAGTTTCAGGTTACAATTGGGATACTCTGTTTTCTTTTATATTTGCGTTCATTTCATCAGTGTTGTAATATTGTAGTTCACGAGTATTTATTTTCAAATTTTTCACTGGATGCTGCCTATTGAAATTTTCTGCAGGTGCATAGAGCGTATTTGTGTACATAGTGGATTATTTGAGTTTTATTAAGTTTTAGAACTTGAAAGACTAGATAAATCTCCTGCCTTAACTTGATTTCTTTATTTTGCTCAGAATATCTATAGTAAGATAGACTGTGAGCTAGTGTTTAAATTTGGTGATTCAAAATGGATGACTTTTTCCACACCTGACATGTTATCATCTTTGTCTATCGAACTGGGGAAGAATTAGTTTTAAGTTGCTCTTTAGTCATGCAGTCTCTGAAGAATGTTCTAATATCTTCTGTATAATATGTAATTTCTTCTAGATGAGTTAAGGTTAACAAAATTAGCTAAATTTATTTAACTAAGTTAAATAATATATTGGCTTTTTTAGTCTGCTAAATTTTAGCTGTAGAGAATTTTATAAAGATGCATTTTGTTCCTGGTTGAATAACTTATCTGAAGTTATCTGTTTTTTTCTGGCATCTCAAAGAATCTAAACTGTATCTTTTTTAAAAACTACAGATGTGTACTGGAAGTGGTAGAATCAGTAGTGTGTGTGAGTAGAATATTTTAAGATATTCTTTATAAACTTGATCTTAAAACATTTGAATGGACTGAAGTCATGGGAGCAGTAAAACACAACTTCAGTTGGACTATAACTTTGCAAATTTTAACAGTAGGGCTTAATACCAAGGTTTTGTTTTAACCTATCTGTGTCATTTTATTGACCTGTTAAGAGTGACTTGTTTTTGAGTATGAGCTCATGCACTACAGGATGGCTTATTTTAGGGCATCAAGAGCAACTACATGTCATTAAAAACAATTTGTTCATCTTTTGCTCTTCATGTAGCATTGGATATAAAAGGTTGTACCTTGTAGCAAGGAGTTTAGGTAAGTACATAGTAAAGGTGCATAATAAACATGGCCTAACTACAAATGTTTGTCAGCTTTCTTATTATAAAATGTAACATTATCTTACAATTAACATGTGGTTTGCAGCATTATTATCCAATTCTTACACATGGTAAGAATGTATATTGAAAAATACTGCATTGTAAAGTAAGCCACTTTATGTCTTGGTTTTGATCAGGTTTTATTTGTTTATGCTACATTTTTTCACTTTTTACTTAATTTACCTTTGAGTTAAATCTAAAAAAAAAAGATAACCTTGTTGATTTGTGACATTTTTTCTCTTTTACGCAGAATACTTCTGTGATACTTCCTCTACAAATACATGGCATATCTTTTTGATATTGTATAGCTTCATATACAATATGAAATTATTTAGACTTCTAATTTTGACATGATAGACTAGAAGATAGGATGTGGAAATCTGAAAGGATTCTGCTAAAATGTATAAAACCTAGCTTCTTAAAATGTTCTCTAGTTAGTTGAAACTGACATAAATGTAAGGGTTACACTAAAAGTTTATAAACATTGTGTTTCAACTGGTAAATTCAACAACACATTACATGTACCTTAAACTGATTGTTTCCACTCTAATTTTCCCCAGCTTGAAGAGGAAAATGGTTTTTCAATTTACAGTTGGCTTCAGACATTGGAACTCTTTAGGATCCTGAATAGAGTTAGTAAAATAGTATTGAGTGAAGGCGAAAGTACTGCTGGTGGACTGGTTTAATACTTTCTAACTGGCATTTTCTTCCAATGTTTAATTAATGACACTGCCGGGAATGGATTTTACAATTAAGCCAAATAAAAATACAATATACTTAATACTACTAATAAAATACTGGATAATCAGGTATCTTTTGATGATTGCTGTCAAAGAAATTGTAAAGCCAATTATAATGTTACAGAATGTGAAATGTGGCTCTGCTCAGTAGCATCTTTGTCATTGCTCTAAAAATACGCACTTTTTTTTTAATCCTCTGCAGTAATGGCAATGCTCAAAAATAGCATCAGGTGATTAATAGCTTACATGATCTGGAACTATTTAGATTCTTTTTGTTCGTATTTAAGGTTCTTATTATAATTTTTTTTGCTCGATCAGCATCTAACAAAATCTTCAGATATAACTATTTACATAGTTCTGTATTACTAAATGCATTATTTGTGTTTAGTTGTAAACAATGTGTTGCAGAAAATGAAGCAAGAGGAAAATAAATTATTATAACTGGTATAGCTCAATTCTAAATGGAAAACAGCTCACTTTTGCACCTTTAAGGGAAATCTTAGTTTTCACCCTAATAGGAAAACACAAATTGTCTAAGCCCATTTTTACTTCTTCCTACATATACCCATTTTCTAGGAATGTAATTGTAGCTTTATAATTGTTTGTCATCACTTTGTGACAGGATGAGTACGAAGAGCTGCTTCGTTATGCTGTAGTGACTCCAAAGTTTGAACAGTGTTTCCCGAAGTGGTCAGAACCTGTCTCTGACCTGAGAGCAGGTGGCCGATTTCCAAGTGTAACAGATGATGCCATATACTGTAAGACTCCAGGTAATACCTGCAAAGCTATGGGTTAAGCTTACAAGAGCAACAATACAGCTTTTTAAATTTCAGTTTCTTATGGTTTCTGTTTTAAAAGAATACACAACTAATGTACATTTTGCACAAGAAGAAATTTAAGAGGGTATTATACTCACTGAAGGGTTCTCTCTGACATAGGTTTCAGGTGACAGTATTGATGTAGTGACAGTTCTTGGTGTTCCCAACTGTGGAATATAGGTTAAAATAAACATTTAATATAGGTGGTGTAATAATGCAGAACAGGGTGCCCTTACTTCATAGTTTGTCAGGTTACAACTGTCTTTGCTAATCCTTGCACTGCTGTGATAGATAAATTAGTATTTAAAGTAAGATTGTTTTGAAATGTTAGCTGAAAAGGGCTTTATGGAAACACTACTCATGTCACTATGTGAATGTCATTCTTGTTCTTTTATTTCAGCCACTCTATTCTAATTTTACTTTATTACTTGGCATTCAAGGATGAGTAAACTTAATGTCTTGTGATGCATTACTAACACTGATATTTCTGGTTATACATTATTTGTTTCTGTCACAAGTATTTAGCTTGAGGAACTTTTGTTAATTTAACCTAAAAAGAAATACTAAATAATCATTTCTGTGTTATTTCTTTAATTTCTTAACTTACAAAATCAGGAAGAACTTTAATTTCTGTTGTTCAGAAGGTCTGTCACTTTATCATAAAAAATACTTATCTATGTTTTTCTGTTCACTCCTTTTTTGGAACCTTGAGGACAGATTTTTCTCTACATTTTAGGGGATTGTGGGTTATAAAATGGTAGATGATTTTACAGATAGACTCTAAGCAGTTTTGAAGTGATATGTAAACCTGGTGCTAATTGTCTTCATTGTAGTAAATGTTGTTTGTGGCTATGGCTAATGTATGAGAATTGGCCATGTTGAGCAGAGCTAAATAATTCTGATAGCAGGAATTTACCAGTGTAGCAAAGGACAATCCAGACACTGAAAGATGTTTTATACATTCATAGTAGAAATAGCCATGACTAAAAACTAAGTACATCTTCTGAAGTTGTGTGTTGTCTTCGTTGTATATTAAGCTGTTAAAGCAAAGACTATGATTAAAGCGAGGATGGCAGTATTGGTTACTTTTCGTGGTAGAATCAGCAAAAGGTAACTATTAAGCAGTCTGTGATTTGCACAACCGAAGATCATTCTGTGGCTGCTGTCAAGAGTCCAGTAGTCTCTGATAAGGTTCTCTTAGATATTCCACAGGAGGAAGCTTTAGTGTTTTAATACCAGTCCACTCACCTGCAGATACTAGATGTTACACAGAGTCTCGATTTAGCAGAGTGATACAGCAATATACTGAAATCATAACGCGAGTACAATATAGAAATTATAATATATGGTTAGATCAAAATACAAACGTGATTCCTGTTACTGGTATCTTCACTCCCTGTCATGACACTGGCTATCCCCAAGTCACTGGGGAGGAAGATGTGGGTTAAAGCCAGCTCAAGCTCTTCAAAGTTATTTTAATGTTTGCTCAGTGTTTATACTCAGTATAAGGTTGAGCACCCTATATGCTTCCCCCACGCTCATCAGACTAGCACAGGTGGAGTACATTCCCACTTCTTGATTAACTAAGGCTGCTTAAACAACCAGTTGATCCATTAAGCTGATACAGCCATTCATAAAAATAAAAGAAAAAGAAGGGGAAAAAAAAAAAGAAAAAAGGCCACCCTCAGTCCTCCTCAGTGCTGAGATATGTTCAGGCTTCTTTATAACAGCTGTGCTTACTCCTTGTAACAGGGTTACTTCCTTGAGCTTCATGAGCACATCACTGTGCCTGTCTCCCCTGAACTATTTTCCATCATAGAGGTATGTTGATGAGTAACAAGAGCAGATTGCAAGGATTCAAGCACAATTGAAAAATTCTGGAATTATAGAGAACTTCCAGGACAGGTTCTGGAAGTCTATCTGGATCTGAGAAGTTGCACTTAAAAGGGGAGCAGATTTCATACTGAGCTATTTGCAATTGTATTATGGAGCAAATTCCAGTTTGGATCTTGTCGCTGTGGTTACTTACTGTGGTGCCTTGGAAAGAAATGATATTATACTTGTCGGTGAAAATTTTGAATTGCAGTTTATGTATTGTTCATTATAATGCAATTTATAATATTAAAATGCAATCTATCTTTTATTTTCAAAATGAAAAAGTTGATTTAAAAACAGTAAAGGAGAAACTCGTGATCTGCTCAGGCTGAGGCAAGAAAAATATTTTCATGGCCACCATGATGCTTCCATTAACAATGCACTATTACAATTTCTAGTTCTTTACTACTTTAACAAAACATGTTTGCCATTCAAAATGACTCTTCTCTCTTGGTCTGGGAGAGAGTTTATGTCCCTGAAACAGCGCTTGAAACCATCTAGTTGTAGAAAGAAAGTTACATTTTTATTTCAACTTCTAAAGTGATATGACTAACATCTGTCCAACTCTTGTGTAGAACCTCCAGTGCTGGATCAGGGTTATCCCTTATTAGGATGGTGTTTGCCACAGTTTTAATGGCCTTAGAACACCATTTTTTTCCAGATACTGATGAATGACACAAGACATTGGATAAACAGTGAAAATGTAGCTAAATTCATGTTCAATATTATACTTCTGATATTGGTGGATCAACAAGTTGTTCCAAAGGACAGTCAATTTTTTTGTGTGTGTAGCTCCATTTTTCCATTTGGCATCACTACTTTTTCCTGCTAAAAATCAGTCTCCTTGAAATTTGTTCTTTCCCTGTCATGTTCTAATGCTGTTGCTGTGTTAAAAAGCAAAGTAATGTTATTAACATATTGTTCTTTAACTTTGTAAAACAAAATGAAGGTCTGTTCTGTAATGTTAAGACCTAAAAGTTTTCACTTATGCAGAGCTATTCAAACTTGCATTTTCTAACAACTTTTCCATGTGGTGTTGGTAGTGAGACCAACAGTTGCCAATATCATGTGATGCCTTCTGAAAAAGTTGTTTGTGGAGGGTTCTTTGGTCTCATATTTTGACTTTTTTTCAGGTTTTTAAAACTGAAGTTAATGTTTCCACTCTGACTGTAGAATTCCAATTATTGGTATCCTATATTTGTTACAGTAAACTTAATGATACATGTGTTCACTAAAAGCTTCCAGTTAAATAAGAAAAGTAATTGGAATAAAATATGCTGTACTATTCAATCCAATGCCCAAATGCTTTTAAACTTTGAAACTAAATTTTAATTTCCTGTTGTTGTTATCAGATTAGTTAATTAAGTTTGAAGAAGAGGAAGAGTGGAGCAATAAATTCTTTGTAGCAAAGATATGTAATGATGACTCATACCCAAACAGTGGGAAAATTCCTTCTCTTCAGTCTACCAGTCTTCAGTATTGATCCATTAATACTCCGAGAGTATTTTTTAAAAAATAACTGTGTATTTTAACAAATTGCTACCCTTAGCCTGTGCCAGGTGATAACATTGTGAGAATAATTTTTAGCATCTATCTAACCTTCATCTGTATGAAAAAGTAAATGGTTTCTGTGGCATATTTTGAATGTCAAGAGGAAGAAATAAGTACTTTTACATTATTTTTTAAAGAAAAAAAGGCTTCCCCCCACAGTGAAGAAATAGGTAAAAATTCACATTGAGAAATAGGGAAAACACATTGAGAATAGGAGAAATTTGCTTCTGATTTGTTCTTTTATGTCCAGAAATATCTTAACTGTTGAATCTCTTGACTGTTGTTCATGGTATCTTTCAAAGACTAACCTTGAATAGGAGCTACTTGATCTTCATTAAAATAGTAGGAGACTTACCTTGCTAAGAATATCTACCAAGCATTCTCAATATCAGTTTTAGTGAAACTCGCAAAAATACCAATTCTTTGTCAGACTGAAAAAAATATAAATCTTTACCTTCTTCTGAATCTTTTTTCGTTTTGCTAAATACAAGTGATCTGATCATTTTTGGGGAGAGGGAAATGAGCTGGTGAATTGAAAAAAGCTTACTTTCTTTCTACTCCATGAGAACTTGATTCAAAGACTACACTAGGAAAAAGCTGTCCATTTAAGCATTCAGGAGTTGGACTGAATAAAAGCCTTATAATCCCTTAGGTCTGTAAGTGATTGTGATGTTTGAAAATCTCTAACGCTATTTTAAGATTACATACCTATTATAATGTTATATAGTTTCTTCTTTGAGTACACCTCTCTCCCTAAAATGTAGTATTTTAGTTCTACTTGCCACTTAGTATTCCAAACATTTGCATATACTAGCAGAAAAAGTTAATCTGTAGTATGCATCTGTAGCATAAAACAAACCTATGGTTTGCTGTTGCAAATGCACAACATAATGCCACTGTCTTCAGGAGTTTACAGTCTCATTATGGAAAATGGCAAAAGCTTTTAGATTTCTGACCTCGGATGTTAACCAAAAAGGAATCCATGTCGAGAGTTTTCGTTTCTTGCAGTGCTTTTTTTTCCATCTTGGTACTTGCTGTCATCATCATCTTTAACATGAAATGACATTCAAAGATTCTGTGTAAGGGAGCAGTAGTTTTAATTGGATTACTGTTACAATGTGACTGTTGGCTTAAATATGCCTGTGTCTTGAAGGCATGGATTTGAATTAGGTTCTATTTGGTGTACATGGGGAAAGGAGGTTTCTGATGGCTTAAATGTTTGGTTTCTTTTTTTTTTTGTGCCCGGCTTCTGACTTACATCCAGGATTCAGATCAGTTAGCCTTCCCAGAGTACCAATCCTTATTCTCTGTTTCATTTTTAGACCTTATGTCAGTAAAGGAGCCTTCTGAGGCCAATATGGATCGGCTTTGTCCTGTTTCAGAAGAGACATCTTCACAAGGGTCCACAGATATTCCAAGAGAAATCGATGAAACCACAACAACTGAATTAACTGTACCTGATGAAAAAATAACTCAAATAGAAAATATACTTGATCTCTGGAGTGGCAGTCTTAAGGTATTTATTTTGTATAGATTCCTTAAAAATAAAATACAGATGTCAGTGTGCTATCATAGAATGTGTAGGAAAAGCTGTAGTGTGATAGCATTGCAAAATGCTGATTTTCTTTGTGTTTTTAGTTCTTTTGTTTTTGCATATTATATGTAAGCACTAGGCTGTTTTATTACAAACACTAACTTCAAAAAAAAGTTTGGATTAACTTTCTACATTAAGGATGTTCAATTATTGTTGATCAATAGTTCATTATGTCTGGTAATATTTATAGGCACAAACAGCCTGCAAGGTAGAGGCATCATTGTATAGATTCATGCCTCCTTAACTGCAGAGTGTTTTAAGATTAAAAGACTGGGGAGGAGAGAAGTTTACTAACTTCACTATTGTCATGCCTTTAACTTTTCAGACAAATGTTCTGACTGAATTGAGAAAATGGAGGCTGAATTTTATTGAATATCACAAGCTTCAAATGAGACAAGAAAAAGAGAAACATGCTGCACATGTGAGACAATTGACCAATCAGATGGAAAACTTGAAAGAATTGCTACACACATATGAAATCTCTATAGGCAGAAAAGATGAGGTAGTATTTCAATTTCATAGATCAAATTGTCCTCTTTAAAAAAAAAAAAAGTACACCAACTTCTTTGCACTATCTATTTGAAAAAAATCTTGCAACTAGTAACATAGAGAAGTAAATAATATATTTAGATTGTGTAGTGGAAAAACGAATCATTGTTGCTAATAACCTACTAACAATGGAAATTTAACATGTATGTAAATATTTTACGTGGTTTGCATTTTAAACTTAGTGTCTATTGTTGTTAACTTATTTTGTGAAGATCACAGGTCTATTATGCTCTTACTTGACTGAAATTGTATGAAATTCTGTATTGAAACTTAGGAATTTTGTACTAGTAGTCAGATAACCGCGTTCATTCCAGAGTACTTTTTGAGTATCATTCATTTGTCAGTGTGTGTTCAATGATAGCATAAATATTACTCTTCATAATTTTTATGCGGTAGTTAGAATAGCTTTAAATGGAAGTTACTCCCAGGAGTCCGAAGAATTTGTCACTGTTACCCACTGGAATTGCTCAGAAGTGACTGATGGCAGAATCTAGCTTAAGAGATTAAGCAAAAATGTACAGAAATGCTCAGTGATTTGATACCCAATTTACATCATGCCTAATTTTTAATCAGGGAACCTCAGCTGCTTCTGTTATTTATACTAATCAAAATATATATATATATATGAGTTGGTAGTAGAAGTCCCCAGCTGAATTCTCTGTCCAGTAGATCAACCTACCTCAGATTTTTTGGTAGTTTTAGTCCTATGTGGGATCTTTCTTGAGATTTTTTAAGCTGAAAGTTTTAGCAGTTTAACTGTTTTAACTTCTGTTAAATTTAACTGTTGTTAATTTGATTTTTCTATTTCTGAGCAACTACTTAGCTTGCTTATTCTATTCAGAAAATTGAATAAATTTTCTGCAGGTAAGTTATTTCTTTGCACTTCAATTAACAGTGCACTAAAGCAAACATTTAATAATACCAATAGTATAATAGTTCCTGGTGCATCAAAATTCTCCTTGCAAATTAATGATTCTTCTGACCTTATGCTACAATAATGTATGTTTGTAAGGAGGTAAACAGAAGCCTGCTGATGCATGATGAAATAACAAGTCAAATCAACTTCTCATATAATTAAAGAGTAAGTGTCTTAAGTGCTGCAGAGTCTCAGTGAGAGTTGAATGTTATTCCTGATTTGAACTTTAATTGTTGTTTCCTACTTGATTAGAGTAAGGGGAAGATTTAGTAAAAGGCTGCTGCTAAAAGTAAATGCTTTAAGTGAAAATAACTGATGTAGAAAGTACGTTCTATTTGACCTTACTAAGATCATAACTATTGAAATAATATTAATAAATATTTTTGCAGGTGATTACTAACTTGACCCAAGCATTAGAAATGAAGAAGGAGAGAATAGAGTTAATGAGAAAGTTTACATTGTGGCGGATTCAGCAACTTAAAGCCAAACAAGAGGTACATGTGCAAAATGAAAATGTGATGAAAATGAAACCTTTGAAGTCAAAAGACTCAGAGTTGGTGCAGTTCCTCTTATAGCTGGAAGAAATGGCAGTGATTCTGTTTTGATGTCTTAGGCGATGTCAAAAATACAGTTTGAAAGCATCAATCCTTTTTAAAAAAATGCTACTGTCAGAATACTCTGTGGGATCAGGAAAAAAATCAAAATACACTTGTTTTGGATATTGGTTTGCTCCAATTACTGTTACCAGCTTGCAACAAATCACTGTAGCTTGCAGTATCTGCATTTTGAAATAAGTGAGGAGGGAATTTTTCTAAATTTTAAACAAATAGCTTTGGAGCAATGAAATTATTAAATACCACATCTTACATTTTGGGGACCCAGTTTCACAGGTAAAACTTCAGTTGCCAAAACTTGAACTAGTTAAGAGCTAGTCACATGCAAAATGTGGGGCATTGTGTCAGACATTGTAAACACCTTGCTAAATTAAGTATGACAGAAAATAAGGATCCCATGTCAAGACTGCAAACCTCTCCCAGTCTAGACTATTAAAAAGGACAAGCTGATATTCAAGCCCTGTGTTTAGTGGTACATATTCTGGGCTAGACTCAGGTTTATTGACACTGTTTTGTGTAACCTAGTTCATTGTGTTTTCTAATGCTGAGGACAGTAATGCTTCTTAACTTGTATGCAGGCAGAAACACTGAGCTGCTGATGCAATGTGCCATAGTGAAGCAGTACATAAACATGTAACTCGGTTATTACTGTGGTCTATGTAATATGTGGCAAAAAAGTCATCCCCAGTCTCTTAAGTACTTAAGTTTTTAACCATATGTTAAGCAAGTGCAAGTTTGCTCTATTTGTTTCCTAAGGAATACGCGAACAGAATAGCAGACAGACAATTCCAGGCAGCTTTGAAGAAGAAAGTATGGACAGCGTGGCGCTCTCTTAGTGAAGAAAGATGGAAAGAAAAAGTAGCAAAAGCCTGTCAGCTAAGGGCAGAAGATGTCTGTGTTCAGCTCACCAATGATTATGAAGCCAAAATTGCAGAGGTAGAATAAGGTTTCTTTTTTCATTCCTCTACTACTTCCCTCAATACCTCACTCCCAGTTTCTTAGCAAGCTTGAAAAAACTGATGACTTTCCAGCAGAAAAGAGCTCCCATATACAGGAAAAGAGATGAGGAAATCTAGGATCTCTCCTATGGATGGTTGCCTTATAGATGTGATGTTTTGTCCCCAGCATTTGATGTAAAATGTTGCTGATCTGCGCATACAGGTGAAGTAAATGGCACCCTTACTGAAACAGGCTCTTAAAAAACTATTTGCCCACCAATAGGGATTATTCTTGTTTCCTAAGAGTACACCGTTTTAGTATTTGCTGTGCATTTTGAGTTCTCAATAAAGAACAAAGTCGTAATAGAAATAAGACTATTACTATTATTAATGACCATTCAGAATACAGTATTTTTTTTAATAACAGACACTCTGTTAAAGGCTGGTTTTGTCATCAACTTGCCAATCACACTTGTTGAAAAATTTTCAAAGTTTAAGTTAAGGATAGGTTACCAACATACACACTAGTGCTTGTTAAGTAGAAAAGATGCATTTTTAAAGCTTTCTATTTCAGGAAGAAATTAAACCTAGAATTTTTAAGAACTGTCTTACCAAATGTGACTTACCAGCCACAGTTGCGATGAAATAATGTCCTTTGACTCAGGTGCATAAAGCCATACGCACCATACCTGGAAAATTAGAGCTACAGTTCAGAAAATTCAGTTTCTGATAAGTGACTGAGTCATTCCAAACAGAGTGAGTAATTTCAAACAGTGGCAGTTGTGTTTTGAAATAATATGAACCCCACTTGAGGATGATTAATTTTGGAAAATGCAACAAAGGGAAAAAACAAAATCAATAAGTAGTGAGTTACAAGATTACCTTGGTTTGTCTTTTCTCAGTATTTTTAGTTATTTACAAAGGCCAGAAAAGTGGGATTGCTGATGACAATTCACCCTGTGCTTAAATAGTTTTCTAACCCTCATTCCTTGGAGTGTTGTGGGAAACTAGATTCCTGAGGATATCTAGGATATCTAGCTTTGCCAACGTGCATAATTTCTGAAAGACAAAATCTGGCAGGATAAATTTCTGCATAGTTGGTTAGGGTCTAGCAATCCTTTCAAAAGTGTTCTTTTCATTGGTTTGCTCTAGTAGAAATAATGTGCTGTAGTATAAATAACTGACAGATAACTAACTGTTTATCCCTGGCAAACCACATATTCTGAAGTAAAAATGCTTCTCTTTGTAAACACAGTAAGTGACTTTTAAAACTAATTGAGGAATTATGTTCATGTTTTGCATTCAGAAGTACAAGACAGCTGTTTCCATATTCCTTTTTTTGTAGCTAACTGCTACTTTGGAGCAAACAAAAGCTGAGATTCTGAGACTGCACAGTGAAAGAGAACAGTATGAAGACACCATGAAGAAAGCCTTCATGCGTGGTGTATGTGCCTTGAATCTGGAAGCAATGACCATGTTTCAGGGCAAGGACAGCAGGACAGATCCTGGTCAGTATAAAAAAGTAGCCCTGGTTTGGTAGTTCGTGGGTTTTGTTGTTACTGTTTGTTGTCTTTTGTTATTTCTTTTAAAGGATTCTCCTTTTTTTCATTTGTTTTTTAAGTATGAGTACTTAATGGCAATACAAACTTTATCAAACTGTTATTGCTTTAAAAAGTCCCATTGAATATGTTAAGAAATACTTTGCTGAACTTCTCACTGCTATGGTTCAATGTAGAGCAGGTTTCCTTCATCAGGCCTTGCTCTGGGTGTGGTAACCTGCAACTGAAAGCAGAACAAGAAGCTGGAGTTGGCAAGCTTCTTAGAATACTCTGGAAGATTACCAAGAATTCTGTCAGCACCCAGGTTATGGCAGAGGAAAATACTGGAAAACCCTGTTATGTTCTCTGGAATCTTAGTGTGCAACAAATCTGCTTTTCCCAGACTTTTCTCTCTTCGTTCTTAATCTTGCCTGTTTATGCAAAAAGGGCAAGCAAGTCTCCCAGGTTCTGTATTTACTAGGAGTGCTGTGCTGGAACAGGAAAGACCAGTGTAATCACAGCTGCACATTCATAAAACTTGTGTAGTGATGCAGAAAAGAGCTGGACACCCCTACTGATGTAATGAACTCACCCCCTCAGAATGAGACAGTGTACAGCATTAGAAGCATGATCTTAATGGTGCAGCAGCCTACATCAAAAAGTAATATCTCTGCCAGCAGATGTTCTGCACCTGGATGTGTGTCTTAGCAACCAGCTATACTGGCAGCAGCTAATAGCCTTAGACAGGTAACTTCAGTTCCTAAACCCTTAACAATCTTATACCAGAAGTTTCTGAAGTACTTCAGAGAAATTCCTCCACAGCAATATTAGGGCCTAAATGTAGGTGTGAAGAAGAAGAAGGAAAAAAAAAACTAAAGATATAAGAAGGCACTTACTTCAGTAGCTGTCAGATCCTGTTAAACATAAACAGTCTTTCTTCAAATATAACATTGGTGAAGTATGGTAGCTGTGTGCTAGTACAAACATAGGATCAGTATCTGAGGAATAGAATGAATGAATTCAGTATCTTCAAGAAATTGTGAATAAAGTTTCAGGGCATTGCCAAAGTACTCTACATTTCCATGTGTAGAAACAACTGTTCTCTCAAGTTTTATCTTGCATACAAAAATGTCTCACTACCTGTGAGACGGTGAGTCTCACAGCTGATGATGAGTGGTGTTAAATAGGAAAGTCTTGTTTCTGGAAACTTGAGAAGAAAAGGGTAACTAGGAAGGGAATATAGAAAAATGAACTCTAGATGCTGTGACCAGTCTCTGGGGTTCATATATCAAACATTTTGCTTGATTTGGTATGGTGCAGAAGTGGTACCTAGTGATTTTGCTGTGTTGGACACCTGCTGGAGCACCTGTACCCAGTTTTTCAGGTGTCCATCATGATGCTGTGTAATTTTCTGTGGTCACTGTAGTATTTACTCATCAGGGTTCATAACACCTCATAGTCTCAGGTGTCCTTGGTCCCATGCCTGCCTTCTTCCACTGCTTCCTATACCATGCTCTCCCCTGTCCCAGCCACGCCAGTCTCTTTTTTTGTGGCAGCTAGACAGTGCTTTTAATGAAGGCAGTTACAGAATGATTTAACATAGTTGAACAACTGCTTATTTGCATTTCTGCTCAGGTATAACAAGACTGACGAGGACATCAGAGGATTTAAAACATGAGAGAGATTATTATTCTGTTTTGTTGTAGTTTGTAATCTGTGGACCTTGAAAAGGCTATGTGCCATTCAATGATGCATTTATACAAACACTGCAGTGCCACCTATTGTCACTGCAAGTAAAAGCAGAATTTGACTCCTTAACAGAGTTATGAGTAGGTTATTAATAGTATGCAAGTATTGCAACTTTAATGGGACCATAGCATTTGGAGTCAGTGTTGATGATCCAAAATCTATGGCTGATTTAATCTTGGGTGATTTTATTATTTTTTTTTTAACTTGGTGCCAGAAGAATTCGCATTCTGTTATTACATAAATACCACTGCATTTTTAAGTAACATAAATCAGATCTGATTGGTTTGTAAGTGGGCATTAGTCCTGTCTGTGTTTAAGTTTAATGTGCATGTGTATATGCATTATTGGTACAAAATGTGTATTATGGCAAGTTTTCACTCATGAAATCCTCGAGTATTGTACTGATATAACTACTTACTGTATTTTTCTTGCTCAGTTAAAAAAAAAATAACAACAAAAAAGCAACCGTCCCATGGTGTCACTCAGGTCCCTGGGATGAGCGGAATTCCTAATAGCATCATCTGCTTTAGAAACAGAAGAGTAAACTAAAATATTTATCTTTGTGTCCCTTCAGGAAGTTTGTATTCTAAAAGAAAAGGCTGAAACTGCTTGAAAAGATTCTGTGCTTAAGTCTACAGATCTGACGTCCTCAGGATATCTGCACTGGGAGACAAAAAGAAGGCTGCTGTGTAGCCAAGACACTGTCTACATCCTAAACAGTTTGCACATAATCAGGCTGACCCAGATTGAGGGGGAGATGGGGACTGTAAGGCACCCATAGAATCTCCCAACCCTACAGCCATGACATGGCCAGCATTGCAGCCATTGTCTGTGCAGATGAGGTGTTGCCTGGCACAATCTACAAAATCACAGTACATTCCTGGGAAAGTAAAAATAACATTTTGTGTTCCTGACAAAGAATCCTCTTAAGGATCTTATGCCCTGTCAGAAGCTCAGTATGGCCTTTCCCTCCTTCATTGGTTGCCCTCTGTTTGAACTAGCTTTTGGCCCTTAGTGTAAGGGCAGCTCTTTCACAATGGATTTCGTATTGGCAATCAGAATTCAGAACCTCAGTTCTTTGCACTGCAATGTGATAAGTGCACAGGAGTGTTGAGAGATAACACGGAAACAAGCCCCCTGAAAATACTTCTGAAAAGCTTCTGAAAAGAAGGGTCAAATACAGAAAGATTTATATGTTTGTGTGTGTAGATGTATGTATCTAAGAGAACGGACTGATCCTTTTAATAAGTTATATAGAAATCCCAAAAGAATACTAAACTTTTTGTTGTGAGTTATCTCATTTCCCCTTAGGGTTTGCTAAATTATGTGTTGATCCATTACTTTGTGTTTCAAATAATAGATATAGGAAGTAGGAGAGATGATAATGGTGCCATTGTTGCAGGAATACTACCTCCTTCACAATACAATCCCCCCTCACCACCACCTCCACCAGCAACTGCTCTTCAGATGGATGACTTGGTAAGTGTGTACCCAGAGTAGAACTGTATTCACCAGTGGTGAAAACATATTTCCTGCATTGGGGCCTGGGGCTTTTTAAAGAAGAATATAATAGCCCATTAATTGGAGGAATTTGAACTCAGTCTAAGGATAAAAAGAAACCTATGAGTGTGTCCAGACTTCATCATATAATTGAAGTGATTAAGTCATGGTTGCTGTGACTTGATATACTTACATTTAGCTGTTTTTATTTTAGAGAAAATGCATTAAGCTACTGAAGACAAGGTCGCTATAACAAGCAGAATTTGCTTTCTAAGGTTCTTTCTGGAAAAAAAAAAGTTGTTAAACACCTGTTTGCCAAGGAAACTAAACTTGCTATTATCTGGAAAAAAAAAAAAAGGAAGCAGGCTTCACTTGAAACTTCTTTTTGAAAAATGCAATGTATATGGACTCTGAGGAAATTCAACTTACTGTCCTGCCATGTCAAATTATCCAGGTTATTTTCCAGTAGCTTGAAAATTCTGGACCTACACAGAGTCATGCTCAAGACACAGCCACTGTAAAATAATTCCACGCTAGGGTACAGGCTAGATTGGAGAAGACATGCTTGCCTATCTTCCCAATTTTCCATGCTAAGAATATCGAATGTTATTCACTCTGTTTCCAGCAATACTTGGACAAACATTTGAAAAAAAAAAAGTGAAAACGGTAATAAAACATTTGAAAAAAAAAAGTTAAATTTAGAAGGGTAATTGGAATAGTCAAAAGACTGTCCATCTGAAGAATAAAATTGTATTTTGGGGAATGTTATACTTATTCTTTAAACTCTGATTTCATTCAGTTTTCTACCCATCTGGGTCATGCAAGCACTTCTCAGACCAGGCTAGATTCTGATTCTCCAGTAATCATCAGTAGCACAGCTGCAGGATCTGGGGTGACATCAACTCAAAAACTGGTAACATGCTCAAATTAATTTGTTTTGTATTTTAAGACAATCACAATAAATTTTAGTTTGGATATAATTTTATTTCCGCTTTTTTCAGAGCAACACAAGTGTGTAGTTAAAGTGCTATGGAGTTCACTTAGATGTACGAAGACACTAGCTTGTAAATGCTCGTTTATGTTACAGAAAACCCAGTTTTCTTAGGAGGAGTTTTAACTGATTTTGGAGCAAAGAAAAAGAAGAACAATGAAGAACAAAAAAAGTGCATATGCGCTTACATGTAGCGTAACAGGAACAACTGGTGTTTCATATGATACCATGGTGTTCTTAAAAAAAAAAAAAAGCTTTGCTTTCGCTAATCCTTTTAACTTTTCTCAAGGATCCTCTGCATTGTTCTCCTTTTCTATTCCCATCTGATAATTTGCTACTAGTCAACAGAGCAAGATGCAACATCTTATTGCATCTGCTGTCACTGCTAGAAAGACTTGCCAGGGTGACAAAAGTGCCTGCAGCTGTCACTAGAGTATGCAGCCAGTGAGCAAAGCTAAACTATCCATGTTGCTTGATTTTTGTCAAATTAGCCTTACTCCCCACAGTGTAGTAGTCACTTACGCTAAACACTATCTATGTGGAAAAAGACAGAATTAACCAGGTAGCAACTAGATGGTGCAAATTCAGTCCCATGTAACGTAACTGTATTACATGCAGTGTCCTATGTTCTGTTAGGCAAGTGGCTAATAAAACTAAGTGGATATATTAAAGCACTGTAAATATTACATTGACAAATGTTAGCAATTAATATTTATTTTTTTGGTAGCCCATGGCAAAAGTGATAACATCTGCTCAGCAGAAAGCCGGAAGAACAATCACTGCTCGAATCACAGGCCGATCTGATATGGGACAAAAGCACAGAATTTGTGGTAGTTTAGCAGTGATGGGAGTTGCTCCACCCATGAGTTCAGTCATTGTTGAAAAACACCATCCAGTCACTCAGGTAAGTCAGAATTGTGCTTGTAACAATATTCTGAATGCAACATACCTGGTAAAATTTTAAATAGAAATGACCAAGATGAAGAGACAATTAGACAAGGCTCAGATTTGAGTCCTGCTTAAAATAATGTGCAGTACTGTCTTTGGGCTGGGTAGAATGAGCTCGTAGTGAGGTGAGGAGAGGAAGTAAATACTGCCACTTTATCTGTCCTGTTTCTGTATTAATTATTTTATAGGTAGAGTAGTTTTGGCTGTCTCTTTCTTGGCCAGATCTTCTGTGAGTTCTCATTGCAGCAGAGGGCTTATAAAAAAGATGGAGAGTGACTTTTTACTCGGGCAGATAATGACAGGACAAGAGGGAATGGATTTAAACTAAAGAGGGGAGATTCAGCCTAGTAGGAAATTCTTCATTTAGAGGGTGGTGAGGCACTGGAAAAAGTTGCCCAAGGAAGTTGTGGATGCCCCATCCCTGGAGGTGTTCAAGACTAGGTTGGATGGTCCTGTTTGCTCAAGTATTCCCAGACCCGCTCCTCTTCCACCAAAGGTACATCTTCCTTGCTCCAGCCATTCAGCCTGGCTTCTGGAACGTGGAATTCCTGAAGACCAGTCTTGCTGGTAAAGACTGAGGCAAAGAACACATTCTGTACCTCTGCCTTTTCACTGTCCCGGGTAACCAGGTCTCTTTCCCTGAGGAGAGGGCCCACATGTTCCCTAGTCTTCCTTCTGTACTGAGGTACTTGTAGAAGCCCTTCTTGTTGCCTTTGATGTCTTTGGCATGATTCAATTCTGTCTGGCCGTTAGCTCAGAGGTTTAGCATTTTTCTTTGTGTTCTGAGAACTGTCTGTTACAGATTAAGAGAACGAGTCTTTTTTTCTTCTTTAAGTCACCTTTTTTTTTTTGAAGTGTATTTCAGCTTGAATTAAATCTACAGCTCACTTAAAGCTATTTTAGTGCATTTTTTTATTTTTTTCCACTGTTAAGCCTTTTGTTGTATCTGATTACTTTTCAGCAAACCATATCCCAAGCCACTGCTGCTAAATATCCTCGAACTGTGCTCCATTCTTCTGGTTCTACTGCTGTGAGACCTGCAGGACAACTTGGACGAATGCTTCAGAACCAAACTCATACCAGTGTTCAGTCAATAAAAGTTGTTGACTGAGTGAATATCCTTTACACTGGTGGGAAGTTTTATCAAGATACAATTTAAACCTCTTCCCAGTCCTTTCAAATTTGATGTAGCAAGGCCTAAATTATGTATCATGTTTTTACCCTTAAAAAAAGAAGTGTTTATAGTAAGCATCCAGAGGGGGAAAATGACCTTGAAATGTTGTTCTACCTCCCAACTATTTGAGAACTTATTTTATTAAGATAAACACTTTATTTAAATAATCTTTTTGCACACTTTTAAATAAAGGATAAAAAGTGATTTTTTGTCTGAAGTGTTTGGTTTTTTTAACTTCCAGCGTTACTAACTCATACTTTCAAGTGAAAATCAGATTTATTATTCTTATATATGCTTTTACTAAATGTACTTGACATACGTATTTGAGTTATATCCTACAGTGGCATACTGAAATGAAGAATAACAGGGAAATGGCCTTCACAACCAGGATGTGGTTTGGGCTGTGTGAGGTAACTAGAGTCCATCAAAATGTTAAGCATTTTCATTTCTCAAGAACGTTACAGAATGTTGCAAAAGTTGGTACATACTTGTCAGGACCTAAGAATTTGTAATTTAACTTAAATCCCTAATTCCAAAACAGTTCCAAACTGTGGATTTACCAGCCTGCATCTCTTGTAATGCTCTGGAGCCTTGTCAAAGCAGGTTGCATGTGAGAGGGTGTTTAGGCATAAGACTAAGATACAGATTATCTATCAGCTTTTTCATACAAACAGTAAAGTTCAGTACAAAATAATGCTAGCTGTGGTAGACAAGGCAATGTTTCAATACTTCCATGATATGCTAAAACTGCTGTTTTGTTACAGATGGGAATATCAAGTATTTTTACAATTTATACATTTTTTCAGATGTGAAATATATTCAGCAATCAGAAAACCTTTAAACATTAATCAAGTCACTACCAAATACTAGGAAATGAACAAGAAATAGATGATCACTGTGTTAAGTATTAAAATATCAAATACTCTATTTTGAGTATGTAAACAAGGTTATGCCATGACAGGAAGTTCTGCTACCAGCTGCAGGTGGTTTTAGGAGATGATATTTTTGTTTATTTTTACTACATAAATGCTGAAGAAGAAACATGTCATAATCCTAGCACTAGTTAAACATGAGGAAAGCTCTCTCCAGGTGGGAAAACTATTATCCTAGTAAAACTTTATAAAAGCCTGAATCCCAAATGAAGCCAGGTGCCAACCTATTTCTGGAAGTGTTGATTTATACACGTGATTTTCACTTATTAAATTTATTTCAGCAAGAAAACATCTCATTTACGTTTTATGTCAAATACAAAATAGCTTAATTGTGCAGATCCAATATGGAATTATTATATCAGTGTTAAACCAGGTGTAGAAATTGTAGGGAGTTGGTTCATGCTTAACAGTATAGTTGTAAATTATCAGCCAGCCATTCACTTTAAATCATTATATAGCAAAGTATTTGAGAAAGAGCTAACCAATATTGCAGGAGGGCAACTTCTAGCTTGGAAAAAATCATACAGCTTCAAAATACATCACAGTTTCCAGAAAATTGTTTGTATGTAAAAGTCCCTTTCCTTCTGGCATGTAATTCCATTATACAATGTTCTGTCAATGAACTCATGAAATTTCACATTTTCTGGAGTCCATGTCAGTGCTACTTTGAGCTCGGATCTTTTCTGTAAAAACAAGAGAAAATGCTTGCTTGGCAGGCTCTGCTTTTTGCAAGGTCAGCACTCATCTAACTGAAGGATAACCAACCACATTTTAACTGTGTTTGTAAGACAAAGGAGGGAAGCAAAGTGCATATTTTCTGCTTCCTTCAGAAATCGTCTCACTTAAACTCCCTTCCTCGTCCAACCTCAGCCCCTTCCAAGGGCAGGTTCACAGAGAGGAAAACAGTGTCCTTCATCTCTGCCATGGTCACATTTTCCCCAGCACAGGCAGGGACCTCAGCACCTCGCGGTGGTCTCACAGAAGACACGGTAATACTCTCTCTATACCACACAACAACTCACCAGCTAAATGTTGAAATCCTGCTGCCACCAAATCTTCATATATATGCTTGACAGGATTCGGGTGAGCCAGCAAAATACCGTGTAACCAGATGAGCAACATTCTGTGTCCATGTTCTTTATAACTTTTTTTTCCTACACAATACAAAAGCATTCGTCTGTCATATGCTGAAAACAGTGTTACTTTGTGCTTTTGCACTTCTAGAGTTACAAGAGGTTTTTAAAACCAATTCATTTGCTCTCACTTCCTTTCTCACCTACAAGCAAAACTAATACTGAGAAATAAAGGTTAAAAATAAATAAAAACAAATTTTATCCTAAGGCTAAAAAAAATGAATCCAATACTATTACATCGTAAAATTAATTTTTAACTTTCAGTTTTGTGTAACTTGTGGAAATAAATATACCCTGGAGTAAATGAGTGCAAGTGTGCTGTAGAGGTATCAATTTCCTGGCACTGAAATACCTGAAAACAGAAATTGCAGTTTCAGGGCAGTTAGGAAGCTAGAGTGCAAACAAGGTCTTCCTGGCTCATGCAGCTCTCCAGGCGCTCACTTGCAGTAGTGCCATGTGTCCTGCAAGACCCTTCCATGCTGCTCCACTCCTAGTTTTGCTTTACAAAGAGAAAGGTTTCTTCAGGCCCAAAGGGAGAGCAGGACTGGGCTGTGCTCCTACAGCGCTGCTTCCCCAGAGCTAGTGGCAAGTGTTGTATCCATCCACTGCTCGCTTTCATACACCAAATAAAAACAGCACGGCCAGCGTGTATCTGTCATACCCACAGAGATTAAAGAGCAGCTCTGTGCCTGAACGTGGTTTATTTAACTTGCATCTATCCATCCAATTAGTTACTGTTACCTGTCCATTGTTCCTCAATAGCTCTAATCTGTTCATCTGTGAACTTCCAGAACAGGGCCAGTTTTTTCCATTCTTGGGGTTTTAACTGATTGTATGCCAGGTTCCAAAGGGAGGAACGAATTTGCTTGGTCTGTATACTGTGATCTTGTTTGAAGGACAAACCAAAGTCCAACCAATCATCACCATGACCTAGATGTGCCTAAAAAAACAAAGCACGTGACTAACGTTGTGGTAAAGGTGGGAACATTTTTCACTCAGGATGCAGTGAACACTGTGTGTGTACAGCCATACGTGACTACTGGCAGGTGATATGCTCGGTGCAGGTAAAGAAACTGTATTTGTATAGAAGTAGAGCTCTTTGGAAGATATCTTAGCATGGATGATGGTTTTACAGTTTTAAGACTGGGAATGACAGAAACAAGGACCTCCTACGTTTGTTGATATGTGTTATTAAGAGCAAAATAAAGCTGCCTCTGGCACGTGATATGCAACAGCGATTAACAGCCGGTAGAAGTTGAGCCCTTCAGCTGTCTGCTTTACAGGCCACATTTTGAACATGGCTGGGGTTCAGCCATGGTTCTTACTCATTCCTCGTGCTGTGTACCACCAGCATGGCACTTGCTCAGGGTGCTCCTGCCTTTGCCCTGTCAGCTCAGCCCGGCTGCAGTGGGTGTCAGCAGTCACCTGGCGGCAGCTGTGCGAGAGCCTGGGTTTAGCCCACAGACCCCCAGCCAGCAAGGTGTCTGAGCACCAATATGCACACACACATTGAATCTGGATCTAGTTTTACTGCTTGCACAAGCAAAACCAGATACCTACCAAAACCAAAAATCCAGCTAAAAAACAAGCATTTTACCCTCCAGACTGAAAATGATGTTGCTACATATTCATTGATTACCCGAAACAGGATTGATGGTGTTGCTTTTTTTTTTTTTCCAGGCATCTCTGCAAGAGCCATGCCCAGCAGTGATTTCAGCCCCAGCTGAGTGACACCCAGGGAAAGGCCTGGTTCCTCGTGTAGGTAACTTCAGACTACTTTGATACTGGCCATGCTAGGCCTGCTTCAGATCAGTCTCCAAAGTGAAAAACCTAATCTTTTTCAGGATGGCAAAGCAAATAGGGTTATTAGGGTCATTTCCTAACCTTTTGAGAGCCTTGCAAGAAAAAAAAAAATAGCAACACTTAGTTCAGTAGCTAATCATCATCATGTATGCTTGAATCCATTTTTCTTGATGCAGTCACTATCTCATGATACGTTCCTGACACGTGCAGAGTGAGGTTTATGACAGACCACATGACACCTTCAGGCTCTCTCCAGTACCATCTTTCTTTTGTGAGGTTTAAAAACAAAGGAATAGAAAACCATCACCACCACAACAAGCGCACACACACACAGCAACAAAACAAACAAAAATAAAACTGCATTTTACTCCTCCCTTTGCAGCACCACAGCTTCTCTTTGCTGTTAATCATGTGTCTAGGCAGCAGCAGTGTGGGACTGTAAGAGCAGCCTTCAAATCTGGTCAAAAACATCCTGGGAAGGGTTGGGTTGTAGCCATAAATAGGAAAAAAAGAAAAAGGGAAAAAAAAAAAAAAAAAAAGAAGAAAAAAAAAAGGACAAACAAGAGAGAACAAGACAGCCTTTCACACACATTTGAGTCATGTGCACTTCCTCACAGCAACATGACATTTCCTTTTGTAACTAGAGTGTTGTCACAGCAGATAAGTCAGCTCGATATAATAAAAAGACAGTTGCTATAATAATGGTTTAAAACAGTGTGGTTTCGTACATGGCAACAGCAGCAGAGCAACTTTATATTCCCTAGCTGTAACATCTGAGCCCTGCCCTTAGCTTCAGGTAAGGGGACCAAGCACATAGGTTTCTGTTTCCCAGTGTCTGTTGAGCTCTTGCAGGCAAACCAGCTGCTTTAACAACTTACCTTCTCCTCAGGCAGTTCAGTAAACAATGCCAAAAGGTTAGGAGCATTATGTGCTCACTGCTATCAGACTTGTCATATCTTCTCTGGCAACAAGTGACCTCACTTCTAAATTCCCCTTTAAGCCCCTTAAACAATACTGTAACTAAAAACTCTGGACTGACAAGTCAAATATGTGCAACGCATGGAGTTCACAGATGTGGTTTTCATCATAATAATTGATCTAGATCTGTGATTTAACAGCACAATTCCCTGTGACTAAGCATCACCAGTTTGGACACACAGGGCTGGAAGGGGTGTTAAAAGGCCAGCTAATTCATGTGCTCAGGCAGGATCAGGCATGCTCATACCACCCCAAGAGGCTCCTGCCTAGCCTGGTAAAGCAAACACTGGCAAGCAGGAAGCAGGAATGAGAATCAAGTTACAGACTTGTGAGGCAGCTTAGCAATGAGAGCGAAAGAGCAGTGAAACTCAGAGCTGCACCCCAAGACTTGACTGAATTACTTCTGCCAGCCCTGCCAGCTCTGGTGCTCACAGAACTACTTGCTTTGCATAAATAAATAGTGTCAGCATCTTCCTTCCTCCAGTTCTTCCACAGTGGATGTTAAAATAGACATCTCTTACTGCCTGCAAACGGTATTTGAGATAGCTTGGGGATTTAAAACTGTATTATATCAAAACACAACAAATTTAATCAGTTCTCGGTAAGTTCACATAAACCTGTGGGTCCAAATAAAAACAGAGCAACCCGCCACAAGACTAAACTATTTATGGAGCATTAACATGCCCTAAAATTAACTTTCATCAATTAACTTTCATCTTCCTTTGAAATACCTCCCCTTCATCAAGTGTAGAGGTGTAGCACATGTTTTGTAGCTCATTGCTATGACTGTAATTAGTGGAATAAATTAACTTTCTGCATATTCTGGATGGCATCAATTAAGACCCTGTGACACAATGAGTCCTGAATTTTCAAAACCCATTTGGGATGAGTCTGACTTTGAGGGCAGGTTTCTAAAGGGGTCCTCACCAGAAGCCCGCCTCCAAATGCTCCTTTGATTGTAAAGGAGCTAAATTCAGCTCATCTTCTTCGGACACTTACCTGCTACAGGGCACAGGCCCATTCACAGCCAACAGGGGATAGTCAATGCAAGCCAAAATAGTTACTGGCTTCGTCTGACTCTCAGCCCCTTAGGGAAGGCCATCACCAAGCAGCCTGCATTTAAATAATCATGCCAATTTGGGAAAGAAGTTTAGAAATTGAGACAACCTGAGGTCATTCTAAGCCGTGTCGTCACTTCACAGCCCTGTCTGGCTCTTTCCCTGCCTCCTTTCTTGTGGTTAGTAATTAACGCAGGCCAGACAGAAGAGGGAGCTCCCACCGCAGCACTGAGCTTTTCACAGCAAAGTAAAATCAGACACCTGCTCTCCTCCATTTTTCAGCCACGGATTTTGCTGTGCCGAAGGACACCGACCTGATGCCGGTGACACAGTTTGCATTTGGGTCAGAATTTCTCTCTCCAACCCTTTGCAATGCATGTGGAGCTCGGTGCAGAAAAATGAAAAAAAATCTGCCTGCAGCTTTACTGCTGGACGGGGATAAAACCTCGACAGGGTAAAGGCTTTCCTGTTCCCAGTCCTTGATTTATCAAGGCCAGTCTTATAGCCTGCCAAAAGGAAACCAGGCAAAAGGCACGTTAAGATCAGAATCAGCTTTTTCCTTACAATTCCCCTCAGCATAACAAAAAGATGTCTCTTACCTGTTCTGTGGCGTAATACCTTTCTGCTTTAATGATCATATCTACAATTAGGGCATAATTGCTCCTTGATGCCACAGCTAGTGCAGTTTTTCCATTCTGGAAGCAGAGAGAGTGAATCAGGACATGATCTCTTATATTTGAGGACAGCACAGAAGAAAAACATGAGCTTTGTTTACAGAACCCCATCTCTTTATTTTTAGTTTTTCTTCTTCAACAAAGCGTATCTACTATAATTTTATGGCTTCAGTGTGGCTGCAACTAAGGCTCTCCTATGCTTTGCATGAGCTGCATCCCCTGCTTTGGAAATCTGCTACATTAAGAGCAAACCCACATCTTGTCTTGGGCAATAAGAGAATCTGGGTTGCAGAAGGAAAAGAGAGCGTGGGAATGACTTTGTCACAACAGCTGAAGGCAATGTCTCATGGACAGTGCAGACAACCAAAGGAATAAAAAGCCATTGTTTTAATTCCAGCCCAGATGACTGTTCAGTCCATCTGAGCCTACCTCAATGACCAGCACTTTGGTGTAGAGGCATCTCAGCAGCTTTTCAGGGTTCTCTCTGTAATCATCCATTTTCAGTGGGCTTGCACTGAGTGGAGATGCCTCAGGAATGAATATTCAGGGTATGCTCTACAAATCAAGTGTTAGGCATTCCAGAAAGTTAGACCTAAAAGAAGCTAACCCCTTTATTGGAAGGCTCAGTAATAAAATAAAGTATATTAAAGAAAAATAAATAAATACATTATAAGTTGTTTCAACCCTCCAGCTATTATAAAATTCCCTGATGGATACCTTTTGAGTTTTAGCTCATGGTTCTGCTCAAGATCACTCTAATTCACCCACTTTTAGGAAAGCATGACACTGGAAGCCATGAATTTTTGTTTCATAAAATCCTTCTAGCACAGGCATAACTAGTAAGCGCAGAGACCAGGGACTGCAAGAGCTCCAACCCTGCAAAGCTGCCCTGCGCTCCCTGGGAGGTGGGGCTGGAGGCAGGGGTGCCTCCAGCCTCCTGTGCCACTGTCATCCTGTATGCATGTGTAGCATGGCAGTTGGGCACACAGGGAGCACTCTCCTGGCTTTCAGTCACTTCCAACCACAATCACACCTGCAGCAGGCAGGAAGGAAGAGCTCCCAAGAGAGTATTCCAGCTTGCAGCTTGCACAGGTGTGTGTGCTCTGTGGGCTGAGGACTCTGGCTGTCAGGGCACAGAGGCCAGGGGAACACCGTGTAGTCCAAGCAGGCTCCCCTTTTTCCTGTCTGATGTTCTGTCACATGGATGGGAACATCTCTGGTGTCTCCATACCAACTCATTGCAAAGGTGGGGCCCCAAACTTCACATCAGGTTACCAAAAAGTGACACTAGTTTCATAAAGCTTTACTCTTATCAGGACAGCTTTGTACATGGAAATTATTTTTTTAAAGGATTAAATGGATGGATTATGCTCATGGTGTGTTTCATCACATCGGAGCTCAAAAAGAGCTCTTGGCCAAAGCCATTCCAGACCTCTACAAGCCGCAGGTAAGGCAGCGTTAAAAGCAGACTTCCTTTGAAGCAGCTAACTTTTGGCTGCACTCGTTTTATGAAGGATGACTGGAAACATGTGTTTCCTGTATCTTTGGGAAGAAGGTTACAAAGCAAAATATAAAGCTACATAATCTTTGCATATGTGAGGAGTGTCATCTACCTTATCCATGGTCTTGAGGTCACAGCCTGCCTTCAGCAGCATTTCCACCAGCTCCACATTGCCAAGATCAGCCGCCAGATGCAGAGGAGTTTCCTGCCTCTGAAATTAATAACAGCAAATAAATACAATAAACCAAAGTCCCCATAGGGGAAAAAAAATGCATACAATCTGAATCTACAGAAGACTCAAAACAAGAGATGGCCCTGGCTAGAAAATACTGAAGAGAACGAAAACACTTAACTTTCCAATGATCTAACTACCGGCTTTGTTTCAGGCAAACAAGAAAGCATCTGGGATCTCTGCAGGAAAAACAGACAAGAGCTCCAGCTGGGTCAGGACAAAGCTGCTGTTATGCACCTCTAACAGATTGTAATGTGAGGAGTTCTTGCTCTACCCTCTTAAAACAAGGTGCTTTGGATAGAGTGATTCATGCAAGTGCCAACTGCCATGCTATCCTCTCAAGTAATCTTTCCGTGCTGAAATTCATGCAAAAACAACTGGACAACCTTGATTTTCAACAGTACATTGTGCCACAGTCCATGACAGGGTTTCTTAGCCAGCCCTGCCACAATGTGATGATATGGAGTGTGCAGTGAACCTTAAACCACAATAAAATAAAATGAAACAAAACAAAACAAAACAAACTTTGCAAAAGACCAAACTATTGACATAAAGTACAGCTGAAGGAACATTCTGTTTCAAGTCTAATCTTTTGGCCTGAAATTAGGGTTGTGTGGTCTTTATACAGCTTCATTTACCCAAATAAAACCCATTTATTTACCCTTCTACAGAATGTCAGTAAGAAACTAGCAGCAAGTGCCCTGGAGAGTTTAGCAGTCTAGTAATAAAAATGCATTTCCTATTCACTAAGAAGTGTTTGCTTCTTACTCTTTTTTTTTATTATTTGCACTTACAGGAAAGTATTCCTGATGTCTATGGGTGTAATGCAGCAGCAAATATGATATGTTGTCTTTTGTGGGAACCTTGTGTAGCTGGAACTGTCCCTTGGCATGTTTCACATGATACAGCATCCTTTTTAAATTGAAGGTTTTGTGACTGTCCTAGTTTCAGCTGGGATAGAGTTAACTTTCTTCCTAGTAGCTGGTACGGCGCTGTTTAAGGTGAGAGTAATGCTGCTAACATGCTGGTGTTTCAGTTATTGCTGAGCAGTGCTTACATCAAGTCAAGGCCTTCTCAGATCCTCATGCTGCCATGCCAGTGAGGAGGCTGGGGGTGCACAAGGAGCTGGGAGAAAGAAGAAGCTGGTTGGAGAAGCCTTTTCACCTTTAGAGAAGTATTAAATCCCACCTTAACTTCAGTGTGGTAGAGCCAAGCACCATGACCTTACACGCCAAGAGAGCCAGCCACAAGGGTTCCACATAAAGTCTCACAGAAGCTCTTTTGGGAATACACGTGACCTCCTAAATTAATCTTCAGCAGTTAAATGCACCATGAGTTGGGACAAATTACAGATTCCTTGGAGGATATTTCTGGCTAGTATGGCAGGAAGCATCCCTGTCTGCCAGGTGGGAGACGGGCTATGCCTCACGTGGGCCTCAGCAGCCCTGGTGGGACAGTCGCTCTCTGTCTTTTCCAAGGCCTTTGGGCAGCAGCCCAACAGGAACATGCCAGGCCTCAGCACAGCATCAGAAGTCCCTGTGTTTCACTGGGGCAGGCAGGGCTCCCCTCCTTCAAACAGGCATAGGGTCAGTGGGATTATGTGCCCATTCAGGCATGAAACCCCAAGCTATGGGTGACAAGAATGGCCTGGGGCACCTGCCCAGCTCCTCCAAGCAGCCTGCCACCCACTGATCTACCGCCTGGGGACATGTTCCATGTGGCATTCCCAATGAGTTGTGTAACCTTACAAACAATAATCAGAATCACAACACACACACACACACCAGTGCAAACAGTCTGATTATGCAAGGATAATCAAGGAACCAAGAGGCCTTATAACAGGGGTGGAAAGACTTATTTTCCTGGAGGACAGGAAAGGTAGGTGCCATTCTTTTCTCTCTCCACAAAACATCTCTCAGAAGAGAAAAGGGGAAAAGATGTAATTGCTGATTTTCTTCATGAGTTGGTTCTCAGAGCATGGGGACAGCAGCTGTGAAGGGCCCATATACCACATTAAGCTCAAGGCCAGTGCCTTTGTCATAGCTCCCCCAGGCAAAGCAGAGTAGTAAACAACACACAAAGAACAAAAACTGAAAACAAGTTGACAAGGGATCAAGCACAGAAACATGTGAGGGTGTGTGTAAATTGGCAGCCACAGTAAATACATTGGCATCAGCCAGTGGGTTAGCAGAGAGGAAGGCATCCAGAATCTGAGGGGATTCATGGTTGGTGGCAGTCTACAGAGTCATGGACAACAACCTCCAGATGCAGTGCAGAAGTGTCCCACAATCCATGAGAGTGGGCAGACACGCAAATATGGAGAACGTCTCTCCCTCCACGGTGGGGGCCACTAAGCTGTGGATCAGCCAAGTAGCCAAATGCCATGCACCCATGTCCCCGCCTGCAGGAAAATGGGCACTCACGTCCCTGGGTGGGCTTGAACCACCAGCCTTTCGGTTAACAGCCGAACGCGCTGACCAATTGCGCCACAGAGACCTGTGACATCCCTCCTGAGGGTGATGCTGTGGGGAGGGGAGGACACGCAGAATCACAGATATTGCCTCAGTCACCTTGGGTCATCCACCTGGCTGTGTCCCCTCCCTCCTCCTGGGCACCCCAGCCTCCTCACTGCAGGGCAGAGTGAGGAGCAGAGAAAGCCCTGATGCTGTGCAAGCACTGCTCAGTGACAGCTAAAACACTGCTGGGTTATCAACGTTGTTTTGGCCACAAATCCAAAATGTGCTGCTGTGAAGACCTTTAACTCCATCCCAGCCAGACCCAGCACACTGAGAGAGCAACATACATCCAAAGAGCAGAGTAATGCTCCATCTTCCATTAGGGAGCTCTGATTGTTCTTTCAGTGCACTAATCTTCATAGGATTTCATGGTTTCTTAATGAGAAAGGCTGGAGGGAACCTCACAAATCTAGAATGACATAGCTAGATCTGTCTAGAACTGCCATTAACTAACAGATCCTGAGTTGACCAAGCTTGTGTGCACTGTACTAGTTTTCAGTTGGATAACTTGAGGTTATGAGAGTCCGAAAGCCTGCCAGAGGTCTCTCTGTGTATACCTTAGGAAAAGTGCACTTGTCAGAGTTATTGTAAGGGGAGAAAAGAGATCTGCCAGACCACTGACAGAGTGCACTGTGCTTACCTCTACAATCAGGTTTGAGACATTGCTGTCATGTTTTATGCATGAGTCATACCACTTGAACAATAAATTAATCCAAATATTTTCCGAGTATACAAGATTTTGCTATCTGTATTTGCAAAAATGCTACTAGCACAGCATGTACCAGTGACTAATACAAATGCACACACACAGAAATATAAAGGGGAAACTGCCTCTTCCTTTCTGGTTTTGTTTTTTGTTGTTGTTGTTTTGTTTTGGGGGTTGTTTTTTTTTTTTTTTTTTCTACCTTGAGCTCATGAGGAGGAAAAAAAATGCGGGGGGGGGGGGAGCAAAATCCACATAATCTCCTCTTTAGCAGTGAAGTTATTATTAATTCCCAGTTTTTCTTACATGATTTAAGAAGTTTATATCATGATTAGCATCCAAGAGTGTTTTTACTACCGGCAGATGATTATTGATGACTGCTAAATGGAGCGGAGAATTCTTCTGCTGTGGAGGGAAAGCAACAAGCTTAGATGATTAGGTGCATTTATTAGAAGTCCATTCAAGCAAGGAAGAGTTTCCTGCTAAAACCCACCCTTGCCAACAGGACACAGGGCGTGCTCCTGCAGAGCCACAGGGCTGCAGACAAGGCACCCTGGGGCGCACAGCAGTGCCAGAGGCCCCTCTACGAGCATTCCTCTGCTGCTCCTGCCACAGCTGCAGCAGCTGGTGAGCAAACACCACAGAGGAAGCTGCAGCTGCTGAGAGCAGCGTGCACAGCAGCGTGCTGCCGCATACAATTGCAGCAAGGCATTGTACACATCCATACTGCGCTGCGCTGCTGGCCTCGGCTGAGAGCGAGGAGTTTGGTGCAATGTTTGTGTTCCCTCAGAAAACTGGGTTTGCCCTTGTTTGAACAGGCTGGAGATAGAATAATTCTGAGTTGAGCATGAGCTGTCAAAATCTACTTTCCAGGAATAAACTCCTGTAGCATACTGCTACTGTAGATATCCTTCATAATAACCTGGCTTGCTGTAGTAATTATAAAAAGCAAGTTATAGCTAGAAAGAAATTAAGTTTTTATATGAGTTATTATTCATGAAAATAACTGGGGCACAGGTCCAACACCAGTCACTATTCAACCAGCAGATTGGCAAGATCACTTTGCTTGTTGTACCTGTGACTCATCAGTTTCTGTTAAATACAGCTAAAAAATAATTCCATACCAGTGCCAGACACCAGCTCATTAATCTTTATAAACCACAACCATTTCTTTGGGGCTACAGAAAGATAAATAAAGCTCGTACACAGTGCTGCACTGGAAACATTTCCAAAACCTCAGTTACAGTTTTACGAGTTGCTTCAGCTACAGAAAGCCAATGAGAACAACCAGTGCAAAAACAGACTGATCGTTAAAATAAATCATCTCAGTCACATTACACAACAGGCAAAATACAGTAAAAATAATAAAGGAACTACTCGGCCTTATTCAGTATGTGAATTCTCAAGGAAGTCCATAAAGACAGGGCACGCTGAGGAACAGCAGGAAAGTTGTATTGATACACACTCACCTCAGGTTTAGGGACCAGATCAATATTCTTATCAATAAGAAAAGTAACCAAAGATAGATGTCCATTCTGAACTGCAATTTGTAATGCACTGCTGTTGTTCTGAAAGAAATGTTATTGACAAGAAATGTTGTTTGTTGTTGGGAAAAATAAATAAACAGTACTGAAGACAGCTACCAATACAGAATAATCTTTTATTTATATTAGTGTTATTATCCTCCTGTCCACACCTGCAAAAAAGGCCTCCCTTTGATAAAATGATGTAAATGTATGAAGTAGGCCACCAGTTACAGCTACATGTTTTTGTAAACACTGGAGGACCTTCCTGTCGTTACCACAATGCAACAAATATGCTGAAAACATCAGTACCCTATGGTCCTTTTCAATCTTTATTGGCAAAGAGCTAATTCAGCATTGTCAGCTTCGTTGGGGGCATGGACTACAATAATCCCAATGTATCTCCCAGTCTGTTAGTTCAGTTTGACTTTTAACAAGCCATTACAGTCACATAACACATTAAGAAAAAAATCAATAGAAAACGTTCTCTTAATAATTCTGCTAAAACAAACAAGCTCTCACTCTGCTGGAATCACAGGCATTGCTGCAAATTCTTGCAACAGGCATGCCAGGGCCATTTAACATATCTGAGCCGGACTGGAGTTCAGGAACCAGATGTGGGGAACAGATTTGTCATCAGTTCAGGCGTATAAGCTGCCGAAAATGGGGCTTTTCAATTACCCTACATGGTTACATTTCCTAACCATATGTTTTACTATTCAATAGACAGTAAATAAAAAAGGCCAACAACATTATTCTGTCAAATATATCTATGCTAAATTTTTTCCACAATTAACATTCTTTGCATTCCCAATTTTATATACAAATATATATATATATGTATATATATATATACACACACCATCTTATAAAAATAAGCAGAGCAAATACACTGTGAGTACGCACAGAAGAGAGAAGACAAAGCCATTCCCACAGCCCAGGATGCACCAGTAGCAGTGTGCTGAAGGGATTTTGTGTACATACGTGAGTTAAAATGTTGATGTCACTCCCTGCTTCCAGTAACAGCTCAGCACATTTTTCATGACCGCCTTCAACAGACAAGTAAAATGGCGTTTCTCCATTCTAGACAAAAAAAAAAAAAAAAAAAAAAAGCCTGTTCCAATTTAATCCATGTAGTTATAAAGATTATAAAGTTATGACACTACACAGGTTATCTTTATCAGACTCATCCACCTCAATAAAAAAGGGGAGATGGTCCCAAGAGAGCATAACCTGAATGCTCCCAAGCCAACACTTCAATAAAATGGCAACTCACCAGCAATTAAGTGATGGGTGACAATTATGTTGATATACATAAAGCAAAGTGTAAAATACAGATAACTGTTTCACCTGCCTTGGTTGTTCTCCTTTCAGAGAATATTGCAATCAACAGGAACAGAAACAAAGATTCTGGGAATCAATAGCTGCCCTTCAACATCAGCCAGCATCACTACCGTGTTAGCACACACTATAGGCACTGGTCTCTGTCAGTCTAGTGCCATGGCTTTCTAACTGATTCCCATCTCACATTCTACCTACGAGGAGCACTTTTAATAAAAATAATTCTGCTGCATATTTATTTCAAACCTCCTCACAAGCCAAAAATCTCCATATCTCCACGGCAGGTCTCTAAAATAAGCTACTTCTGTGTAGATGACCTGCACAAGGATCTAATCCCTGTTTCTGGACTAAAATGGACAAAGGTTTACAGAAAATCTCTCCAGTGCTTCAACATTCACAGAAACATTTATATGTCCTGATCTTTCCTTGCTTGAACTTCTACCACCATAATTTCAGTAAAAATTAATTTATTGTAATATATAGCTCATGGTGGGATAAGAGAGACCTGATTATCCACAGAAAGTAACATCTCCAGCTGGACAGATAGGTGACACCACTAGCCATGGAACAGCAGGGACACAAGCAGCACAAGCTTTATGTGCAGAAATAACACATTTAACTAGTCAAATATTGGAAAAAAGGAGGGCTTCACATTTCAAAAGAATTCCTGTGCCTCAACTTTGGACAGCTGGGAAAAAAAAAAAAAAAAAAAAAAACAGACTACCTGGAAAAGGGAGAACCCCTCTGCCCATAAGCTTTTTGCTGAAAAAGGAAGAGGAGAGCCTTAGCAAGGAGTGGATATACCTTACTCCTTTCTTCTGCTGGACCATTTCCTTCTATAAATAAATAGGGGATGCAAAATGGAGAGGAGGTCATTGCATGAGGAACAGAGGACAGAGCAAGAGACATTGAAGAAGCTAGTGGAGCTGAATTTATTGGAGGAGGGACAATGAAACAGGACACGAACACGCTAGGAAAGCAGCAGAACTAATGAAGTCTATTCAGTGGAAAAAAATTCTTTTAAAGTGTAATTTGTGATTGTTTTTTTTAAATCTCTAACTTTACTTCCTTCAGTAATTTGTGTCCTCACCTGATTGAGGTCATTTATTTCCTCCCACTGTTTGAGCAGAATTTCTACGACTTCACTGTGTCCATTTTTGGCTGCTAGATGCAAGGCGGTGTTTCCCTCCTTGAAATTAGAATGTCAAAGAAGACATTTTAGAACACAGAATAAACCCAAAACATTAAGGACAACATGCACTTAAACCAAGCCATTTGTCCTTCTGTCTCTCTCTTATGTACAAGGCGGCGGTAGCAAACCTACAGCATGTTTCAAGAGCCAGGCCTATTTGAAAAGAGCATTTTCCCATGCACATAGTTGTGACCTTGCTGGTCTGGATGGTTGCTTATGCTCTGAAAACTGCAGTGCATTACTAGCAAATAAATAAATAAATAAATAAAACATTAACTTTTAAAGAATGAATCAGAAGAAAACTTTGGGCACTCTTTCCTACTTCAATGGGGACTATGCCAAGTCCCCAGAATGACTGACTTGAAGATTAACAGACAAAACCTAAGAAAGTGTATATAATGCTGTCATGGCTTTGATGTCAATGTAGCAATCTTCAATCCTTTTCACCATGAGCATGATTCTTCATTAGCTAAGTGAGAAAAATATGGCATACCAGTAAGCAAATAGACGTGAAGGGCAATCTAAATGATTATCAGGAATTGCAGAAGCTTCTGAGCTAAAAGACAGCACTAGCATAAAAACAAGTGTAAAACTGGCTAGAAACAAACTGAAGATGGAAATTAGGAGAAGGATCCTGACCTTCCAAGAAAGGAGATTCCAGAACAGCTTTTCAATCGCATTGTTAGTGGGGAAAAAATCCAAATCTCTTTTACAAAAAAGTATGTTTGTTAAGGCATGGGTACAGCTGCTTTTAGTGACCCAAGATGTGGAGTTTAGTGACCCAAGAGTGGAGTTTCAGTCCTGTCTTGTTACCTTCTCACTCTGTAGGATCACAGCGATTGCCTCCCATCACTGCTGCTCTACACATTCAGCCTGCTAGCTGTCTGGGACAAGGCTGTCTTTTAACCTTTGCTAGTAGACTGCTTAGCACAGCAGAGATCTGGGTTGAAATGCAGCATTTAATATATTACCAGAAGAACAAAATGACAGCATGACTTTCTGAATGCTTGTTTACATGGCTCTATGAACACGATTTCTGACCTTTTCACCATTTTTTATATATTTGTCCTTGCAATGCCTCAGAGGCAGAGAAACACCAAATCCACTAATAGTGATGTAAGGAATAAAGAAATTTAAAGGTGGAGTTTGAAAGTTAGTAAGACACCTTGAAATGTAGAGTCAAAAGCAAGCTCAATCAGATTCAGGCATTTATGCACTCCTGAAAAATCCCCACATGTTTATTTGCCTTCTGAAGTACTTAAATACCTCTGAAAAGTTAGTCACACAGGACTCAGTGGTGGCACACAGACACAGCTGAGTGAAGAAAATGCAAAACCTGATGTCCCAGTACAGAGGCTGGCACCTTCACCTCCAGACTTTCCCTTTTCTTCCAACAGGCAGCATATGCCAGTCTTGCTTTACATGAATAATTAATGCATACAGAAAAGGCTTCTGGCAACAGGACCAGAAGTTCCACTGTCTTCCCTTAATTACTGAAAAATCATCATCCTTGTGTCATTGATGGTCCAATATATATCACCGCCAGCACAACGGCACCTGCACAGCTTATTCACATTGCTGGGTTGTGCAGTAACTACACTGAAACAAAGTAATCTCTCCTAAGCACAAAAAGAAAGCCTTACCTGATCTTTTTCAGATGTGAACAGCTTTAGAGCAATCAAGTTATTTATCATGTCAACATGGCCTTTTTCAGATGCCAGAAGAAATGGCTTTCTACCTTTCTAGAAAATAATCATGGAAAGAAACAGAATTATCGAAAGCTTCCAGTTACCAGACATATGACATATATATGTGCATGTTATTCTCATAAACATTTATATATAATAATGACCAAGTTCATCAGCAGAAAAGTATGTATGTATGAGAAAAGCAAGAATTTTTAAAAAGCAGAATTTTGTAGTGCAAAAAAATCCCACCAAATTATACATCTTGTGTGTCCTGAAGAAAATATTTGAAAACTGATTGGAAATGGCAACAAATGAGGTATAAAGATTGCTATTAAACTATTCATCAAAAGGACTGTTTTGTTAAATGTCTGAAGATGCTCAGAAGCAGGCACTAATAATTTATTTTCATGGCTTAACACACTTGATCTGAATTCTGCAAGCACAGACCACAACAGCTGCATCTCAGAAACTTCATCCAGGAGATCTGAACTTAATGCTGTACACTGTTTGTTGTTGTTGTTGTTTGTAGGTAGTTAAAACTAAAAAAAAAAAAAAAAAAAAAAAAAAAAAAAAAAAAAAAAAAGCCTTATCCAACTATTTACAACTCAATAGGGGAAAGTTATCCTGGCACAATAATACCACTGGTCAGATGATGAGACCATCTAACCAGTTGTCAAAGGCTACCTGATAGTGGCCTGTATTAAAAATCTAATAAAAAAATCCAAGATACTAGAACATAATTTTGATATAGTCTCAATATAGAGAAGACTCCATGAAGGCCTAAACCATAGAGGTTTGTTTTGTTAAATAAACTTTTCTCAATGTCAGCCTTGTCACGTGTAGACAGAATTCAGTTGATACAAATAAAGGCTCAAAAAGAGCATGGGGAAGAGTTGCTCTTTTGGTGACAGATCCTATGAGAATACTTTTTCCTCCTGTAAAGATACAATACCCTACCTAGCTAAGCAAGCCTTCAAAGCGAGATCCCAACAGAGTGGGAAGGAAAAATACAGACATAGCAAAGCACGATGAAGACAAGGCCCTGGCACTGTTGAAGTGTTGAAGCAGCCCTGTAAGAAGGCTGCATGTGGTTTATACTCCACTGGTGGAAGAAGCCTGCATTGTCAGCAATGGACAAAACCGACCCACTAGTACTGAACCCATCTGGTTCCTGGTACCTCTGCCAGGTATTATACAAAGGGCAGCCACATCTATGGGCAGGGTGCACAGGGAGATACCAGAGGAAATATGAGAGGATGCACAGGCGGAGACGTGAGAGGATGCAAGGGAGGAGATGCAGGGGGACACACACCCCAAGAGGGTGGGTGCTCATGGAGGAACCCTGGACCAGAGCAGAGAAAAAAAGAAATAAGATCAGCAAAAAGAAAACCACCATGGACAGACCCCAACCCCTTCTGCCACCCATCACCTCACCAATGGGCCTGCGCAAAGGGGAGCAAGGGAGGAGAGGCCTCTAGAGCTCACCTCAGGCAGGCAAGCGGGGAGGAAAGGTCTTCTCTCCACGTGCCTGTCAGGCAGTTTGTCACACTTGTTTCTCAATACCCAAATCAGTAATTAAACGTTTATGCAAGTCGTAATAAATTTAATTTTGTTGGAACTCCCAAGCCAAGATTGTTTTGCCCACAACAGATGCCTCACGACATTAAAGGAATAAACAGGAAAAAAAAAAAAACAACAACAAAAAAAACATATTGTACCCCATCAGGCTTGTTCAAGTCAGTCAGATGAAGATCTTGGAGAAAATAATCAACTATTTTAACACTGTTGTTCTGGGCTGCAAAGTGTAGTGCATTCATTCCTTCCTGAAAAACCACAAGCAACTCTGTAAGAACGGGTTTGATTTTTTCCCAACACTAACATGTTTACAGTTGATAAAAACTTGTCATCAACACACCTCATTCTTAGCCTTTTGATCAACGCCTGCTTTAACTAATTTTCGCATTACATCCAGATTTCCAGTCCAAGCTGCAAGATGAATCACTGTCAGGCCATGCTTTAAATAAAATGAAAAAGTCAGAAATTACCACCAAAATACATCCTGCCAAATTTATTCAATCTTTTTGATTAATTCAGTGTACAAGCAGGGTCTGCTCCACAGGCACTAGAACATCAGCATGTGAGTGGGGTTCATCTCACTTAAATTACACTAGAGGCTTAGACTCCCCCTCTCCCTGACTGAAGGCCCGGCATATTCAGACAAGGATTTATCCTGTTCAAGGATGGAGGGGTGAAACACTACCTCAAAATGTCTCTCTCTACCCCAAAATTTTCTCTTCAGAAACTGTGTGACTCCTGAGGGAGTCAGTTCTGGGCACAGTGAATTACATTTTGGGTTATAACGTGAAACAACTGTATTTTCATGAGTCACCATGATTTTCCAGTTAGCTCTCTTCTTAAAGGTTTCTTTTCTTCTCTCAAAATTCTCTTAAGAGTTTTTCTTCTTTGCAGTATGCTCATTCTATTTCTTATCAACTACAATATCAATCTGACTGCCAAAAAGTACATGAATCACCATCAAATATAACATCTATTGTCATAATAATTAAACTCTGTGTGCTAAATATAATGGAGTACTTCCAATAATGTTTGAATAAAAATGATTAACAACAACTAGGAATTTAAAAGAGCCAATAATTAAAAGGCAATCCTTAATTAGAATAAGATTCTGAGTGTTTAACAGAACCCCAGCACTGGGAGGAAGGTTTATGTTCCAAAGCCGGCTTCAATGCACCCTACCCAGCTATTAAAAAAAAAATATATAATAATAATGCTCTGAATCACCTTAATGCCTGAGCGAATCTGAAAAATAATTTGCCATGAAGAAATGAGCAGTGCCTTCCTTCTGTGTGGGACACTCACTGGCGAGGCGGTGCAGGACAATGTTCCCGAGCAAATGGAACAGGGATAAACAGTGGGTGGCTTTCCTACACTGCAAGTGAACACCGAGGCCAGAAGCTGCCAGCTACTGGCACGGACAGATCTCTCTCGTATGATTTTCATTCCAACAGAAAATAACAATGACGAAACTTTCTCCCTCCCACTGGTTCCTCCAGCATGGAATTTGTCTTTTTTTGTTGTTGTTTTTTTGTTTTTTTGTTTTTTTTTTTTTAATAAATAAATGCTGCAGCATATGGTGGATAAGAAGAGAGAAGCAAGTGGTGTGTGTGTGTGTGTGTGTATGTAAATGATTAATCCATTTTCATTACTCAGGATGAAATATATGTGTAACTCATATTATATAAGAACTAAACAAATAGCTTCTCTGGAAACAAATTACAGTTCACTGGAAAACTCCTAGCTTGAATAACCTGTTTATTAATAACAGCATACGTTTGGTCATGGCATCTGAATAAAACCCTGTGCTGCGAATCGCCATCTGGCCCAGCCAAATTAGCCATACACTGCTCAGCTCTGAAAGTCTTGGAGGCTGCAGAGTAGCCGACAGTTTTGCATTATGCTGCTCACAGCAGAAAGGGGGAAGGGAACACAAGCAGTCACTTTCTGATCTCCCAGTTATCTCTGGGTCTAATTTTTACTTATAGTGATTACTTTCATATACAAGTAGCCAATGATTAATATGTAGCTACCACAGAGACCGGGTGTTCGTGCAACAACCCTTGTTCTTACACATGCATTCGATATTGCCAGTGGTCTGGGCAATGTTTTTTACAGCAATGATGTGTTTTGTTTTTTTTCATTCAAATGTATGCAGTCTTGAAAAACAGAAGTATTTACAGCAACCACCTAACTTTGCAAAATGCAGGCCAAAAAGGAAATATTTCCCTTTATGTTTCCCCTAAGGTGTTGCTACACTCTGTGAATCCAGACATGTAGAACAGCTCACCTGATCTGCCATATCGAGTCTAGCTTTGTGATGGAGAAGAAAATCCACTGCAGATGTATGGCTTCTTGCAACAGCAAAATGCAATGCTGTGCGCTTCAGCTGAAATAAGAAAAGTTTTGGTTGTCAGATACACAAAACAGCTTTTTTCCTAATGCAAATGTCAGGATTTCTGAATTTTCTGATTATTAATCAAATTCTCTGTTTAATATATACATACATTTACATATTTCCCCTGTAACTTGTTTTTTGTCTGTATTTCTGTTCCCTTGGAGAGAATTTAGGCATTGATCATAAAGATTTTGTGCAGAACCCAAACAGTTTAGTTACAGAGCTGTTGTATGTACCAAAACAATCCCTTTGCTGAAACGCACTGTCAAAGTGGGATTAAGTAATCATACACTGCCTAGAGGAGACGCATGCATTGCCAGAAGCACCCATGTGTACTATTTTATTATATAGTTGGATTTGAAACTGTTGAGGACTAGATTTACACAATTATATTTGCTTTTCACATCCTCCTCACATTTTACTGTATCTCTGCAACACATGATAAGGTTCCTCTCTCAATATTGAGTCACCTTCCCAGACTGAGCCATTATCTATGCAAATGAAAGCTTCCACCTTGTGAACAGTGAGTAATTTTAAACAGATGAAACAGCTCAAGGCTTACCAGAAACATTTAATTAATTTTTCATTAAGGTAACTGATGGTGTGAATCTAAAAGAGACTGGTTAAAATGAAGTAAACCTTGGTGGAAACAGTTTCAGTTATAATTAAAGTGACCATAATTAGATTTAACATAATTCACTGAGAATTTTCATATATGACATAAGCGTTTAACTTTAAAAGTCAGTTTGTATTTGTTCTGTTGTGCTTCTATGCAGATAAGCTGACGGATTCATTTAGAGTTCTAAATGTACAGCTATATGAATTAAAAACATAAACAGGTGGGATTTATGCCAGGAAAAAATGCTTGCATAGAAATAGTTTTATCAGCAAAACTTAGCTTTTGGCAGCCTTGCTTATTTGGCTTGGAAATACAGTGCTTGGAAAAATCAACATAAATGCAAGAGCTGTTCTGCCAGTATAAGCCAAGTCCCTGCTAGGAGCATCAGTCAATGCAAAATATCCAAGCAGATACACTAGCAAATATCATATTATAGACCTGATTTAAGGATGAGAGAGTAAAGACTCAGACTGTTGGACTGGAAATATATTTAGTTTAATTTCCCAAATTCTGGAAAACAGTAAGGAAGCAAGAATATTTTGATTGATTGGGCTCCGTGGTCACCTGCTATGTATTTATAGAGGTAAGCAATTAATTGGTACACGGTCACTGTTCAAGATAAGTCTACTCAAAATAAATCTTTGTCTCCATCTCTTTTTCACAAACAAAACAAGGAATGCAGCTTGATTTTCTTCTTGATTCCCCAGTGGGGAAAAATGCACGTAAGCATAGGAAGCAGTGTTTTTGCTTCTACGAGTAAAGTAATGTTAGGATGTTCATGAGCAAGGGATTTATACATAGCCACTGAGAGCAAACTGTTCTCCTCAACTCCCACATAAAACACTGAGATCTCTGTGTTGTTGTCCAACTACCTCTGATGCACAGCACTCCAGTTACTGTGAAATGTGTGTCCTCAGACTTTGGAGTTGATATCAGCTAAGAAATGCATTCTTGTCTATTTATGGCAAATCTGAAACCTGATCTCAATGCGATGCCAGAAGCTGTGGTAGAACGCTTCTGTGGTTCCATGCATACTGCAGTAACACTTCACACCAGCATTTGAAGTCTGTAATGTTAGCAGCACAATTTCATTCTCAAAGTGACTGTGAGGTTAAGTCCTCCCATTCTGAAAGATGGGGAAACCCAAGGAATTAATTACACAAGAAGGCAGTCAGTAACAGAGCAGGGGCCACAATTCAGAGGCCCTTAGGTCCTAATTTTATGCACAGCCTAGTGGCTAAATTCAAAAACCTGTGAGTTATGCTGCATGAAATCCTACAGTCCATACTGGACACATGAAACACTGCTTAGTCATCTTCAGGATGGGGACCCACTCAGCTCTAGCTAGCTGGGCTTCCACTATGCAACCCCCTGAGCTTTGCAATTTGGACATTTCATACTCACAGTATCTACAGCGTTTATATTAACACTCTTTTTAAACAGCTTTTCCATAGTTTCCAAATTGTTCATTTTAGCAGCACGTTGAAATTCTCTTTCATCTGGCAATACTGTATAAAGACATTAAAAAAAAAAAAAAAAGTATTACTAAAAAAGTAGCCTTAACAAACTTAAAGGACAGATACTGTTCTTACCTTCTTTTATTTGTCCTGGTTTCATACTTTATGTGAATCATCTGCTTTTCAACATGGAAGTGTTTCAGGATTACATTTTTTTCCTCTAGAGACATCTGGCTGATGTTTCTAGTCTCAATTTTTAAGTGCAAACAGAAGTAGGCTTTTCACAGCACAGACTACCATTATTTGCACTGCTCACAGGAACAAGACTTCATTTATGAAGCTTCTGTCATCTAAATGGGTCTCAAGGCATTTTATAAGCCTAACAATGAACAGTACAAACTCAAGCATTTATTTCCTATTCTTGGAAAAGCTGTTATTTTGCAACAGAGCACACCACCAGAATACATTAAAATGTGTAGCAGTGACCATGCTTCAACTGTGTAGGGAAAGAGCAAAACAAAACAACAACAAAATAAAAAAAGACAAAACCAAACCAAACAAAACTAAAAAACTAAAACGAACAAACAAAAAAAAAAAAAAAAAGAGAAAGTCTGTGGTGTGAATACTTGAACTCAAAATTTGGCCTGAATGGGGAATTTACTATTAAGTTGGGACCATCCTTTAACGTCTCAACCCAAAGATGAACATCTGTTCAGCCAATTGAAGTAGCTGTAGCATGCATACGGACAGCTGTACAAAACACCTCCACAAAACTCGACAAATATTTAGTGACCTTGGAAAATAAAATACCAGTGTCTGATCATGAATTTAGCTAACTTAGAGGTCAGACTATTTCTCTATCAGCATGTGTCTGCCTTAACATTTAATTCAGTACTTGAGAGAAATTAGGGTATGAGTTTTAAGATATTCTTAATTCAGTAGCATATCACACTCAAAATGTTATTCACTTAGATACCTTCTTTCTGGAAATTTTGACCTAAAGGCTAAGAAGGCTGCTTGCCTAATGATATTGACAAGGAGGACAGTATTCTCTGTCGAACTAGAAACTGCAGCAATTATTTCATCCTTAGAGGCCTCTCATGCAAATCTGTCCCACTGTATTATGTCTAAGTTCATTAACAACTAATGAAAATACAGCTTGAGGCTGTATGGCTGCAGAGTATACTAAAGAAAATCAGTATGGCAGTCACTTAATTGCATCTTACGCATTATCTGTGGTTATAATCTCAGTGGAAATAACCACAGTTGTACTGTACAAAACAAACTAGAAACCAAACTGGACAGTTCCAAAATGGTTTCCTGCTCAAACAACAGAAGCATGCTCCCAAAATTCTCTTGAAATCACAGAAGTGTTTTTCTTGTCTTATAAAAAGAGGGCAAAGACCAAAAAAATAAACAGTTGAAAATAAAAATGCAGGACTGGACTAAATAGTTAAATAATAATACTGCTACACACTACCGTGTTTGCTTTCAAGCATTAAAGGCAATAGCCAGCTTTCACACCAGAACAGTGGCATGTTATTATAATAGAGTGGTCGCACCCAGTCAGGGCAAAAGTCCCTTTGCACCAATATTCTGCCTATAGCAGTGGCTGGCAGAAGATCCTTTGAGAAGAGTGTATGAACTGGACAATGCTAAAGTGATGTTTCCCCAGAATACTTGTCTAGACTTATACAAACCAAACAAACAGTTATCACAGAGTTAATCCTATTTCCTTGATCTCTCTGTGTCTAAAACACATTATTTCCAAGTTTTCAAACAGACTGTGTGTCAAAGGATTTGCATTCAGCTGGCATCTTCGACAAGGAGTGTGGCTGGCAGCAAAATCAGCATTGCAAACAGCGGTCTTTGCAGAATAAATGCCTAACTTGTAGTTTTCATCGTCTATACCCAGAATTAAGTATTTCCACTCCCTTGATTTCAAACATGGGTAACTAATGGTTGTAGGATATCTTGTTCAAAGCAAGTTTGTGGCAAATGTGGAAATAAAACTTTCTGCAACAAATAACTGCAATTAGTTACAGTTCTGCCACGTTCATTCCTATTGTCTGCTGATGAACATTTGCATATGTGTCTTACATGAAGATGCGAAGATAAATGTTGTTGCATCCCAGGGCATTCAGGAACAATCCCAGCAGTTTACTTACTCTGCCTTCAACAAACAAGAGAAAGCAGTGCTTTTATTTTATTTTATTGTTTCTGCACAGCAAGGACAGTTTTGCTTTTAGCTCAGACAAAGAATTGATGACTGATTTTTCTCTCCTGTGTGGAAGTCATGAACTGGAAATATACTGTTAAAAATTAGACTTTTTTTCCCCCTTCTCAAGGTTTTATGTTTCTTAGCAGTCTCTCTCTCGTAATACTTCTTAAAGAATTAAGAACGGCAGCGATCTAGACACACCACTGTGCTCACTTTCTGTGCAATATTTTGCTGCTTTTGCAAAATGATTTTTTTCATGCATGAAATTACAAGAGCATAGGGCTGTCAGACTGCAGATCTATGAAAGCTTTCTATCTAAGCTGTGGTCTCCATAATTTGGCACTCCTTGCATTATTACTAATCACTTGATTTTCAAGCAGAGGCAACAATCTACTAACCATTTGCAGCTGTCAGTCATTTTGAGTTGTTTTTCTTCACTTCTTCCTTGAGTTTGACTCAATGCCTTAGAGGTTTCATAAGAAGTTATATTTTATTTTCAGTTTTACTTTTGAGTTAAGTAAAAATATTAACAGCTGATTTCCTTTGCAGACAGTCCTATCTACAAAGAATACATACTAAGATTTAATACAGAGTGCTGAATAACCCAATCTTTCTTTTCTCTTGGGAAGGCAAGTAAACAGGCAGTTTACTTCAACTTTCAGTTGACCTGCTCCTCAACAGCAACTCAAGTTTTGAAATACTTTCAATTTCCCCATATTCAAGTCTTATTTCACAGTAAGTGGCTTTGATCCATCTTTGAGTAATAGAACAACCAAGGACTGCTTCCACTAACGTCAAAAAGTGAACTGTAGATTTCACTACTCACAGACAGGATCATAAGGAATTTATACAATAAATCTTTCCCTCTTTCCCCCTACTTTTATATTCCTCTTGTAGAATCCACAATATGAAATCTGCCATTATCTTCAAAAGAACAAGGGAAACAAACAGAAATTTGAATTGGCTGAAGAATTCTAAGGAAGGAAAACATAAAAATAACAAAAGTATTCAAGTTATTTTCACTCTGTAGTTTCCAAAAAAAAAAATCACTTATTTGATGTTGTGGTTATTTATCGATGTTTTCATGTTTGTTATTGAAAACAAAATTACTAATGTAGATGTTTTATAGGGTCACATGAATCTTTTACCAAAATAATAATTTTTCAATTCAAAGAAGTCATGAGAAAACTTTGTACTGAATCCAACAGTGATATTTTATTCACTGCTTTTCTTTATCTACCCTACTTGCAAGCTTGGAAACAGGAAGCATGACCCAGAACAGGGTTCAGTGATTATCACATTGAAATCACAGGACACAGTCACAGCAGAGTTTAATAATTACCATTCAGTTTCCACAAATAACCCATTTTCACTATTTGCAGCCCACGTTGTTGTGGACTGTTCTTTAACAGACCAGCTTGCAAGATAAAATCTTGAGTTTACCATCAGTACACAGCACACCAAGTGCAACGAGACCAGAACTCCCTCCCATTGCTGTGTGCGTCCCCACACAACGTGGAGGCATTTGTTGGTTGTGAAACTTTATACGTGCTTAATCTCAAGCATGTGGCTAACCCCAGAGAGCGCTCTTGGACAACTTGAGTTAAAGCGGGGTGCCAGACGGATGGCAGGACATACTGTCTCTTGGAAGACGGATGCACCAAACCCCACTCTGGATCTCACATCTACAGCTCCTCACTTCCCAGCGCAATACTCTGGGTCACTGCATAGAAGCGAGACCTCCCGTCAGTCCCCACACACTCACAGCTGTTGTGGTTGGCTGCTGCATCTCCATGCATCACATCCTCCCTGGCACCAAACAGATGGCTCAGCCCCTTCATCATGGCTGGCAGCTCCTCTTCCTCCTCACCTGAGGGAAAGGGCCCCATGCCGGCTGCCGAGGGAGGTGCCTGGGGTGTGTTTTCCCTGCTGCACTGAAAAACCGGTTCCTGGGGCTCTGAGTTGACTCAAGCACACCCAGCCAGGCTGCACGCAGCAGCACACCATCACCTGGCCACATCAGACCAGCTTCCACCAGGTTTGGCCTTTTCAGAACGCCCTTTTGGGGGAAGTTGCTCTCAGAGTTATTCTGTGTTAGCACAGGGTTCGCTGGATTACAGACACCCCTGCAAGCATGGCATGCTCTGGGGAGGCAAGAGACCGGGGTGCTTCTGGCAGGAATCTGAGCAGAAATATGCACGTTGTAGCAGAAACAGTTGTAATTAATCCAGTCACAAGACTTTCAGTTAATTTTTACATAGACAACATTTTTGCTTGTCTTTGCCTAGGTCTAGCAAAATCAATCAATACATACAACACCAAAGGTTCAGTTTTAGTGAACTGACATAATGAGATCTATCTAATCAGAAAATTCTGTTTATCTTGAATTCCAGATCCATATTTTCCTTGGTTTGCTTAAACGGATTATTTCATGTAGGCAATCATTACCTGAAATAGAGCATAAAAATTGCTGACTTTTAATGTGAGTGACTAGCTTAAATTTTACTTTAAAATTAGTGTCTGTTATTGCTGACATTTTAAAATAAAATATCAGAAAAGTAGCCCAAAGAGCACAGAACTATCTTCCTTCTGCCTTACACAACTGAAGACACTGAGTTCCTTCACTATATATATATATATATATTTTTTGTAATTAAATTACAGTCTTCACTTCTGAGATTACTTGTGTCCACAGCAAATTTAACCTGAATGACTCAAAAGTTAGTCCATCAAGCAAAGTCTGGTGATGTGGTTTAACTCAGCAGGCAGCTCAGCACACAGCAGAGGACACAGCTGTTCCCTCACCCCTCCCACCACTGGAATGAGGGAGAGAATTGGGGGAAAAAAAGAAAAAAAAAGTTTAACATGGAAGGGAGGGGAGGGAAATAAAATTTTAAAAGGGAAAGAATACACAAAAGAAGTGATGCACCACACAATTTCTCACCACCAGCTGGCTGATCGCAGCCAGTCCCCAAGCAGTGGCAGCCCTCCTGGCCAACTCCCCCCAGTTTTATGGGGGAGCACTGCACCATACAGTACAGGACCAGCTGTCCTGGCTGTGTCCCCTCCCAGATTCTGGTGCAACCCCAGCCTGAGAAGCAGAAAAGACCGTGACACTGTGTGAGCATAATTCAGCTCTTTTCACCTTTGAACATCTTTAATACAGTCACATACATTTTGAACTAACTAGATAATTTTTTGACAGTACTTCTAATACATAATTGTTATTCAGCCAAAAATTTATAAAAAAAAAAAAGTGTGAAAATAAACCCAGATTAGAAAGAACAAACAACTGATTTAGCTATAGCTGAATCATGGAGATTTCACTTTTACTTGCTTCCTGTGAGTCAAACATTCCAGTGTAACTTCTTAAGAGGAAGAGGTTTATTTCTGTATGATGACTGGGCTGGTAATATAGACCCACTGTTTGGAACATTAATCCTCCTTTTCAAAATGACACAACTTTTGAATTACTCGGTTCACCTCACACAACTGGCCCAAAGTAGGAAACATGAATCTTTAAACCAGGACCATAATTTTACATATAGCCTGGTAAAAACAGCTGTCAGTTTCAGGTTCTAATTACTATCAGATAATCTTATTTCACAGCATATCCCTGTTCTCCTACCTTTCCCAGTACAGCTATATTTTATGCTCTCATACTTCCCAAATAGCAATTCTTTATCCACTTCCTTGACTCTTTCAAAGGGCCCCACAGCAACGTGCATAAAAGACTGGCGCAGAATCCATAATAAAGTGCAGACCAAGGAACTATTGGAACATCTCCTTCACTTTTGCGTGGTGAACGAATAGTTAGCCTGGGCAACCATAGTGCCTTACAGTTGCACTCACTCCTCTCTTCATCTCTTATGGTTACAGCTACCTGTTGCAGCTTGCCTTTCCTTAGGAGTACTGCTTAGAATAATGAAGAAGAGAGGCCCAGTCTCAACAGGTGCTCACTTACACAAACAGAAATAAGAAAAGGTATGGCAGACATCCCCAGAACACCAGCTGGACAACAAACTCGGCCATCTGCAGGCTGTTCCCTAGGCTCACTTTGCAGGCAGTACGATTCTTGACAGCTCCAATGATACGATCTCTTCCTTGGATATACATACTGCAATGTAAGAGATGGAGACAAGGATGTGATAAACTCCGTAATAATTCCAAAATGGATCAAGTTAATGGCAGAGAAATCCAAGCCCAAACTCTGTGCTGCTGATGTTCCTACCTGTAGAATTACTGCCACTTCAAAGTGGAACTTCAGCAACTTTAAGAAGAAAATGGCATACCCAACAGTATTTATGTATTCCCATCAGTTACATTTCTAGCAATAAAGATTTTGAGATACCCAGGCCAGACAACTAATAAATAAAATGGGTCATCATGATATCTGGCAGTAAGACATTCTGTATACACGTATTTCACAACCCATGAGTGAATAAAGATACTACTGCTGCAGGAAACATTATATAGGAGAATGCTACTCTACAGTCTTAAGTTTTTAGGTATTGAGGATTTACAAGGTAAATTCAAGCAAGTTGTTCTTCAAGTCATCTCTGTGTTTGTCCCACTTATGGCAAAACATACTCCTTACAGATAAGTGCTTTGGTCACGCATATGCTGTCTGCATTCTTTTCTTCAGAAGCGGTGGACAGAAGAACATTAAGATCCGAGAAGTTTACACTACAGAGAAATTCTCATCTGCAGCCATCCTAGAGCATCTGTGTGTTTCAGGACTGTGAATACAGCAAGTATGGAATGGTTCTCAAAGGAAATACTTCACAAATTGTTAGACACGGGCAAGCTATAAAGACTTTCCAGATGCTAATGAAAGCAGATTTTAAGTTAAAGTCAGTTATTACCAATAGAGAATAACAGTGAGAGAAAAATGCAGAACAAACATATTGCTTACACAGTTTTCTCCACAAGAACTAGGAAGAAAAAAAACACATCACGGAAGTTTCTGAACTGAAGGACTTCTTCAGATAAAAACAGTAATAAACGTGGTATAAGAAATCACACAGAATACAAAATACAGTTCTGAGTTACAAACGATGATTTAGATGGAAAACATTAGAAGAATCTCACCAGCCACTTTCTGTATACATACAGAATGACCTTTCCAAAAAGTATATTTTATACACATCTCAAAAGACGAGACATTCCTGGCTTTAGAATTATAACATGAGCTTTATTTCCATATTAACTTTAACATACTCCATGACTTTAACTTTATGACATTCAAAGATAAATCTATGACACCTTTTTTAGAACAAATGATAAAACCACTTCCCAGGCTAAGCCAATCCAGCTTCATTTGTTCAAGCAAGTAAAGGTGTTTCCTTCTTTTGCTGAGTAATGCACATGTAAAATTACAAATTTTAAAGATATGCACACAATGACAAGATAACATTCAGATTCTACACTTTATTGAATTAGAGAGATTTAAATCAATAAAAGGACAGGTGCTCACTTTCTAAACTGCAGTGGTAGCTTAAGTCATTGCTCCCTCAGTTGCATTTATGTCTTCCCTACCAGAATCTTCCAGCTCCCACCTCTGTCAGCAGAACAGCTAAATGCTGATTGCTCATTGACCTTGTTTAGACGAAGTTAACTGTCTCAGCCTACAGAGTAGTCTGAACTAGATCAACTAATTTGGCCCAAAGCAGATTAGAGAGCACTGAATTCAAATAACAGAGCTGCAGGTACAGAGGCATCTGGCAAACAGAGATGAGCAGGTGGAGATAGTGAAATCATTCCAACAAGTTTGAAAGTGAAAAAGGACATTCCGAACTTAGCCTGAGCATCTAAAACATACCAGGTAAGACATTTGTTTGTTTAAAAAAAAACATACAAACCCCAAAGTAATACCCATAAAGTTAAGCAATGGGACAGACACTTCTATTGTAGCAATTTTAAAGATTAACCCATTTAAAAATTTATATTTCAAAGGTTTATCATTTCATAAATTCTAAGAAAGCTATCATCATAAATTATTATAATAAAATGTCTACATTTAAGCAAATTGGTGTAAACAGAGTATCTATACAGAGTATTTTAAATATTTGCACATTTCCTCCTTCCATATGTATATTCATAAAATATCATTTATTCAAAAATACAAAATAATTATAAATAAAGATAGTTAATAAGGTTTCTTCATTTCAGCATCTTGTATACTTATAAATTACTCATATTATTATTATTACATATTTACTTATAGTAAATTTAGTCCCACTGACAGGTACCAATTTAATGACTGAAAAGAAAATTGAAGTTCTCAGTCTCCTTGGAAAGGACAAGGATCAAACAGCCTTTGTCTGACTATCCTGGAAGACATCCTTCTTCCGTCATCTGGTTTATTAATATTTTTAGTATCAGCAAAGTCATCCTACATCTCACCACAGTAAGCCCTTTACGGTTGGTCCGTCACCTCTTACTGAAGTCATGTTCAGTGACAACAATGAAAGCTTGACCATGCTCTGAAATATTGGTCTTTTTTTTGAAGCTGCAAGACTAATCGGTTTTCGTGTCCACTGACAAATCAGACATTCATAAGATCTGAAATCAAGCAACTCAGCTCTTCTGTGTTATCACACAGCTAGTAACACAAATTAATTTGGTGTTCAGTTGCCTGAGGAAGTATCAGCCTGCACAACCATGGTTGCCATGTCCAACTCTCTGCCTTGCAGAGAGGATGGCAGGTCAGATCTAGGAAAAGGGCCGTCAGCAAGCACCATGTGGCACCCTAGCTAATGATTCCTAGTTTCTTGGGAGCTTGCCCTGCAGACTTTCTCCATGGCAGCTCTAATCAACCTGTTCCATTGCACTGGCAATTCATGAGACTGCTGCTGACTCTAACAAAGTTTTATATATTCAGTATAAACAAAGTGCTAGCAAATTTCATCTCTCAGAAACTGAAAAAAAAAAAAAAGTATTTTTTCCAAAATAATTGAATGACCTCAGTTGTATCTCTTCTTCGACTTCAAACATCATATTCTTTTTACGCAGACATCACAGATATGCAATGGCTCCTGTGTGAATTCAGCTAGATTCTATCTGAATCCAGCATACCACCAATGCTAAATTAATTTGCAGTCGTAAAACACTATGAAATACTTCATATGGAAGATGTCACACAGTCATTTAAAAAACATTTCAATTGTATGCTTGGTATTGCTTGACTTGGCCTTTTTCGATACTGACTGTGAAGTTGTCAATCCAGACCTAAAGATAAAAAAAAAAAGGAACAATATACATTTATACAACTTTAACACTGATTTTTTTTTAAAACTCGTTTATTTTAAAATATGAGTTGTGTACTCAGTTTCCAGAATACCCTTACCTTTTTGTTCCTTGTAATGGATTTGTGTACTGCTGTCCTCTGCTTAAACCTCCTGAAGAGTAATTGGGAAGAACCAAAATTAATTGCTTTAGTAAAGAAAGAATGATGCAGACGTTACATACATAGCAGAACATTTAAAAGAACAATTTTGGATAAGGTTTTTCCTTCCCATTTTTTTTTTCTGATATTACCCAAACTGAATTTGTCTTAAGGAGCAGATGACATTCTGTTATCTGCAGTTTAAGTACTGTAATTTCTATTAATTTTCTTTCTTTTATTTTTAACGAGGAAAAAAAAAACACTTTAATTTATTAAATTCTAAGTGATTAACTTGAATCTTGTAGTTTTCAGAAATATTTTAGCATAATGCAGTTGATTTTCAAGGTGTTTGTTGAAAACTATTTTTTCTTTATCCTGTAGGGGAAAAGATCTTTGCCAATAGGAGAATTTTCATTTAAAATAGTCTGTTTGCACATGTAACAACAATACTGCTTATGAAATTTCCTTCGTAAAATATTTGTATTATAATTCTTAACTGTGTTCTAGTATTTCCTGATATAAAGCTCCCAAGTTAAATTAGGAACAAGGTACTTCAAGCAGATAGTTAAATAACTCCATGTGTCCTACAATCTGGCCAAAGATTAACCCCTCATCAAAAAAAAAAAAAAAGAGAGAAATTACCCAAGTAAACATGCCATTGGCTTGGCATGTTACAGGTGCAGTTATGTGACATTTTACAGGATGAAAAGCATGCTTACAATTTCCTGCCTTTATGGTTTAGTTCACAACTTGTTTTTGCTAGTACATTAATGGAACTATTTTGTCAACTAAATCTCTTAAATGATCCAGGTTAAAGATATTTTCACTAATTTTCACCTAAATCTCAGTGGGCTTACAAACACCATTCTGATTATGATGGGGGAGGAGAGAACAGACACAGCATTCACAGTAATGATCAGTAATTCCTGTGCTACCATTGCTACAAATGAGAATGCACTGTGTAACTACCTCACTTATAAAGCTAGTTTATCAGAAAAACTGATTTTTTTTAAATAGAAGTGTTTTCTCTTATACAGACCTTACTCCAACTAGCTTGTTGTAAAAACATCCAAGTCCTGAAAAGTTCAAAGCGTACCACTACCAAATTATTGCCATTACACAAGTGGATAATTTGAACAACCAAACACATCTTAACGTGCATACTCACCAGCTCTGTTTAAATTTTCCATATCACAAGTCTTAGCAGGACAATTATTTTTTTCTGTCAGCTCCTGGATAATGCCTTTATTTAAGCAGACATCTACATGTCTGTTAAATGACATAAGACTGGTGGTTTTCTGTTCTGAATTACAAACTGGACAAACAAGAACATTGTCTTCTTTGGCTTCAAAGTAACAGGATGAACTAGTTTCTTCTGTATGTTCTGCCTCTCCAAAATGTTCTGCATCCTCTTGTGAAGTTCTTTTGGGAAAGAGACACTGTTTTATACATGTGTTCCTAGCAATAGCAATGAGATCACCAGGTTGTCTTTCTCTGTGAGGTTTATCAGATATTATCTGAGTGAATCTCTCTGTGCAATTGCTAGCAGAGTTGTCAGATGCACTTGCTGACTGGCCTGTTCCTCCTAATTGATTCATTTTAGTTTTTTTACAGGCTTCAACATTTTCATTTTTACAGTGTGGAAAAAAGTTAAGTGTATCTTCTCTTGAATTGTCATTCTTTGATATTTTCACAGTATCTTTAACAAGACTCCCGGCAAGGCACTCATCAATATGCCTGTTAAGCTCTTCCAAATTACTACTGCTTTGCTCCTCAAAACAAACAGGGCAGGTAAAGATCTTACACACATCAGAATTTTGTAAGTCTGTGACCTTGTTTGTTTCTTCCACAAAATTTGCTGTTGATTTCATATCATGAAAGAGCTGCTTACCTACGTTTTCATTTGGAACAAGATTATCACATTTGAATTGTCTTGCAGCTCGCTTTTTATCAAAAAAACTCCCTCTGGAAGATGCTTCTGAATTTTTTGTGAAATTTTCTTGGTTGGATTTCCCTGGCTGAAGCCTAAGAAAACCATTTTCCTTCCCCGATTTTAAGAAGCTTGTAATGCTTTTTTGTTGGTATTTCTTCTCTTCTTCACTTAAAAATCCTGATACTCGTACACCTAATGATGAAAAACAAAGTTATAAATTATAATACCAATTTTATGAAAATTTGATACTTAACACTTTTGAGATGTATACAACCACTCAATAAAAGTGCATTTTTTCCTCTAGACAGAGGCTGTAGTACTTGCAAATGCTAACAATGGATCACATGGTCCACACAATTTTATCAGACCTGTAGACCTGCCCAACATTATTATTAATCTCAATACCCACAAAGTGTTAACTAATTGCACCATAAAGTGAGGCTATAAACTTAACTGTTAAGTAGAATTCAGTCTGAAAGACAGTTTTGCATCAGGTTTCCCCATCAAATTTTTTTTTTCTTCAGCACATTCTGATACCATAGACAACTAAGGTTTATATAACACCAAATGGTTCAAACAAGAGAATATATAACCACCTGAAATGTGCAGGTCTGAGATTCAAAACACAGAGTCTACTTCTGGCAGAATTTTTCAAATTTCTTTCAGAACATGGTACCTTTAAATTTAAGCACTTTTATTTAAAACATTTGTTTCTGAAAGAGGTTATGTACAGGAACTAATTGTTGCTGTAGTACAAAGCAGATTTTTTTAAGGCAGCAGAACTAAGAACTGCCATGCAGTAAGATTCTCTCTCATGTCAGCATGTACGTTGTTCCGAGGCTATCAGGTGGTAAGAAAGGTACAACCTCAATTAGCAAAACATTCCAATCACTATTCAGCACTTCAAAGCTATTTCACTTTGCAAAAAACACTAGGGTAATGGAGAAAGGATAAAACCTTTTACATCAGTTTAACTTTAGAGTATAGTCTATTACTTTGATACATAATAAGATCTAGTTCTTAAAAGCAAGAGTTTTACCCATAAGTCTTATCCTTAAAGGTTGAGGAGCAACGCTATCAATTTCTGTTCCTAACAACTCCTTAGCAACAGCATATATTTCCTCCTCAGTAGAAACAGAGGACAGCACTGTTGAAGCTCTTGTTTTTACTTCAAAGTTCACATTCTTTAACTTCAAGGTAACAGTTTTACCCTATAAAAAAAAAAAGTTACACATACAGTATATGGCACAGAAACTATTATTATGTAGCATCTATATAAGCATCTTAAAGCCATAGTCAAGACTTTGTGCTTATCTGTCTACAGCAAGGGGTACTGCCAAGAAGTCGTCTGTAAGATTTTGCGCTTGCTGTTAAACTGCTGTCAAAGTCAGATTCTCTAAACTGGGTCATTTGGCTACAGTCCCTGGCAGACCATCTGCCAACAGCTCTTGTTCAATAGATTTCATGCTCTGGCTACAGTCACAACTTCTATTCTGTCAACCAAAAATTACTTCCCCACTTGGAAACTTTCAGTGCCAGATATCTTAATTTTGCTGGGAAAACTACTAAGGATGTATAAGTGATATCCAATTAAGGATCCACGGAAAACTTCCTCTCCCATTGTGCTAGCAGACCAACACACAACATCTATGTATAGCACAGATATTCCCCTGGCAACACCTTCAAAAATGTTTGTGTTACTTAGCATGTCCATCCAAATGCAAATAAATGGCACTCCTTTTGCTCTGGTGCCTTTGCAAGTGTATCCCTTTGTTGTTCTTTGTTGATGATTTCCCTTTTAACCTGACATTTTTTTCAGAATATTTTATGTCAGAAGAGGACTAGTAAGAATCCTTTCAGGTCTCAAACATTATTCCTTGGTTTACCACGAAAACCTCTATGGGAAACATGAACTTTTCTTTCCAGAAAAAATAAACAGAAACTTGGGAGAAAGAATACAAGGGCTGTTCATACCATTCATACCACTAAATGGTATGGATAAATCACTTCCAAGTTTGGGACGTGAGCTTTTTAAACTAGACTACTATTGATTGGATCCTATATGAAGACAGGAGGGAAACACGGTGTTTTAAATATGCTAGAATTACATGATTGACCAGAGCACAGCTCATAGACAATCAACTCTTTTCAGCATCTCCAGTATTTATTAATATTGCCTTTAGTATATATTTTTTCAGGTGCTCAATAATTTTGTCAGAATTAGGTCAAGTTTTTCTACACATACTATTAGATAGCCATCTGAACAAACTCAAAATGCTGTCTAACACATTCTATCTGCAAATTAAAGAAAGTAATCTTCTGATGATAGATTGCATGGTATGATTCTGATGAAAGCATTCATGCTAATACTACATTTCATCAGCTTGAGTGCAAAGTGTTGTCTTTAAGTAAACAAGTAAACAGAACAACAAATACCTTAAGTCCCTCTTTCTGTAACTCCTGAGCAAGGTCTCTGCAGAGTTCTTGACACAAGCTGTACTGATCTTCTGCTGTGTTAATTTCACTGAATGTTCTAAGATAAAAGTAGTCTTTTTCAGAATGAATTCTAAAGGTTGTTCAGTGATTGCCATCTAAAAAGTTTCTTGAACAGTTAAACAAATCTACATTAGAAGAATGGGTCTGAGTTTCCTTTGAGTTTCCTCAAAGGAAAAATTAATATTAATACAAATATTGTACAAAAAGATTTATGCACATTTATGTGCTTCAAAATGTTCTCAAACCCTTCAAATAATGAAATAATTCAGCAGGTCAACTTTTCATGCAGTAGTTGAAAATGTGTAAGATTCAAGGTCATTAATGCTTAAATATTTGCAAGAGAGAATACTAACACCAACTGAATTCATGGAGGTAGCCAAGTAATTTGTATGTAATCTCCTTTGTACACTGCTGTGCAACATCAGAAGAAAGAAAGGATTAGAAAGTCAAGATCAGAGCCAAGTGTCAGAAATAAATATTGCAGATGCTAAGAAAAAGATGCCAGCCAGGATAATTATGGATAGCTATAGAGGAGCAAAAAGTAGCTTTCTGCCAAAGATGTTGCTAACTGCCTTTGCTAGAGCTTCTCATCAGGGGAAATACGGTATTATTTTTTATTAACGCATCTGCTTTTTAGGAATAACAGAAGGGGAAAGGCAACACCTTCAGTGAGCAGTGGTTTTAAGTGAAGTTGGAATCAAAACTTACAGGTGTCAGATGCTTTTGGAAAAGTCTCACAGATGCATTGTTTCATGCCAGTAAAACAATGATTTATGAGTGTAAAGTCCCTATATTTACACTGAATTTCACGTCTCAAAGTTACATTCAAGTTTACCAGATCACATTGCAGAGTCATCCTCTACTATGATTCACATTCCCCTACGAATGTTTGCATGCTGCCAAACTAGCAGGCTGAATATTTCACTTTAGGTCCATTATCCAAAGAGTAACTGCTGTTATACCAGCAACAATGCAGTGATTAACAATGCAGCATTGCAAGGCTGCAGTATATGGGAAGTTGTAAGAGTTGTAAGTTTGGAAGGGGCAGTATAGAGAGAGTGCTCTTTCAGGCCCATGTCTTCCCCCCATATAAACTAGTTCCATGATCCAGGCAGCCCACTGACGTCTCTAGTATAAACCCATCTCTCTCGGGAGAGAAGGAAGGAAGTTAAAACCAGAGAAGTACAACAGGCCACCCAGATTATCTGTCAGCCTGCAAACCAGAACAACACTACAGCTATAAATGTATCAGCTCTGGTGGTATCAAACCCTACAGTGCTTACTTAAGCTGCCCAAAACTATTCTGTCTCAATAAGAATATGAATCTTCTCATCTGCTTTTCTGAGATGAGTGTAGAGATAATTATTACAGCTCTCTACAGATTCTCTTTGAAGTATTTTCTTTCCAGAAGTTCACTTTTAAACAATGACATACATTCCCTTCTTAACGGAAGTTACATTGCTAAGAACATAAGAGTTAGGGAATGTAACAATTTCAGTTACCCATGCAAAATTAGTGCCTTCAAGTCTGCTTTACACTAGACTTGTTATCCACGTGACTGCAGGCTATTAGATAATGTTGGCATTAAATCGAAACATACAAAAAATTAAAGCCCTTACATATTTTCACCCTACATTATGGCATAAAGACTACTTTGAAGCATTAAAAACATGAAAAGCAGATGATGAGAAAAGAGAGCACACAAACTAACAGGAGTAAATCCCTAATATTCTGAAGCCAAGGGGGGGGGGGGGGGGGGAAGCCTGAATCTGATGTAGTGAGCTTGGTGTATACATGGCAAGCTGTTTAACACATGTAAATACACAGTGAAATTATATGGCTAACAAAACCATACATTAATGGGCATTAACTAAGCTTAGTGATTAATGTACTTTTTTTTTTCAATATTAAAAAGGTGTACCTTTCAGTGCTCCTACTTTTTCTTTCTCCATCCCTTTAAAGAGAAAAACAAATTAATATACTCACTTTACCTCGAACTCTTATCTTTTCAAAAAAGTCTGAGACAGCCAATCATAGTTCAATAAATAACAGCAAATGTTTATAGAAAATCTGGATGCTAACTTTTTCTGCAAATCTTGTACACTGAGTTTGATTGAGTGCAAAGGATATATATGTATATATTTTTAATAAAACAACCTACTGAAGATGTAACAAAGACATAGATCAGATGTCAGTAAAAGTTAATAGCTTACAAAATAAATCTGCTCTCTTATAAGATGGAAACACTTAACAACAAAACTAAAAATCCTATACTGTCTCACCTTGGTATAACTGAAGTACTGCTATTAAAATCCCAAACAGACTATGCATATTGGAATATTTGTTTATCCAAAGAATTAATTTGTTTTCTGTCTAAATTATTGTTCATGCTAAAGGTGATGTGCTAATACATTTTTTTTGGTATTTTTTTTTCCTCCTTCCAGTTTTAATTAAGCATCCCTTAAAAATGGTTCTGTATTTAAGGATTTCTTTAGAGCATTTTCTTTGCATGTCCTTTTATTTAAGTTTTTTTCCTTCTACAGAAATAACAAATTTGATATCCTTAGATTTTAATAAAAGCTTGTCAAAGACAATGACCATAAGACAAACCACTTGCTGAGAACTCATATGTTCATATGTCAAGGGATTGCTTTTTCCACATTAAAAATCACTGAAATCAAGTTATTGCTAATAAAAGTCAAACAAAGAAAACAATTTTCTTAGACTACATCATTAAAAATGTGTTTTCCTTAACAGTGATAACCTTGGCTTTTGACATGCTCCTTTTGTTATTATATTTCTTTTTTTAAAATGCAGTGGAAGATTTCTCAGACTGTACAACATCTAAAAAAAAAATATATCTGTTATATTTATAGATGAAACAGGACTGAACATCTCTGCTTTGGATAAATAACCAATTTCTCTTTAGCTACTGTAGTAATTTTGAGGTTATCCTAAATGATACTGACTTGATCTCTTGATATACACTTATTCACAACTTCTCTGACAGAATTTTTGGATTTCATATTTTAGACATTCCTGTTACACAAAATAGCTAAACATTAAAAGCAAAATTTTATATCTTAACCGTAAGTATAACAATATTGCCTGTCAGAGACTTAAAAAAATACAATTAAACAGGCCTAATATTCATAATTTTTTTTGGTCATAAAATGTGTCTTAAAATGTACAGTGTGCAACACACACAAGGAAACAGTTAGCAAGATGTAAACACAGGAAAGAATAAATAAAACCAAAGTATACTTTTCCAAATGTGTGGAACCCAACCCAAGGGAGATATCCAAGAAATTACGCCAAGATGCTTCTGAAAAAAGAAGAGAAAGCAGTGCCCTCTGCTGGTAAAGTTCTGAGCAAGTCACAATCCCAAGGGCTTTTAACATCTTCTCTGTTACTTTTCCTATGCCTGGCACCTGAAAAAAAAAATCATTAAAATTGGAAACTTCCCATTTGTGTGTCCAATACCAAAAACAATTTAAATCAAACACAACTGGCCAGGTTACTTAGAAAAATATATTTCTTCAGTGAAAATCTTTCATTTAGACTATAAGGAACATAATGATAAATATCATGATTTCTCCTACCTTTCTAATGGGCAAATCTTTTATGAAGTCTAGCACAGCCTGTCTCTCTGGAGAAATTCTGCATTGCCCATTAGGTTTATTACGATCACTGCACATTTTTGCTAACATTGTATTCGGAGCTATTCCTTAAAAACAAAGAAATAAAAAACATTTTTAAAAAATACAAGACAAAATTTAAATAATTCAATTTTTAAGAGCACAAGAGTAGCCTACATATTCAGCAAAGGCAAAAGAACAGTAACTAATGATAACAAGATTTGTTAAAATCCAGTAAAAAAATTTTGTAATGTGAGAACACAGATACATACAGTAGTTTAAACATACTTGATGCATCAGATAAAGTGTACCTACTATTTTGAGACAGTCAGGGTAACAAAACATGTACATGTCATCAGTCACAAGGGATTAAATAACAAGTGTTTTAAAAATACCACAAGCTAAATGGTTGAACAATTTTATGATGGTGATTATAGTAAGACAAAGGAAATAGGTGTAACAGTAATTATAATAAACTTCAATGTGAGGGAGATTTTTTTCTTATAGTTCAGTAAAAATACTACAGTAATTTTGGCAAAATTTACCAAACTAGTCTTTTGTGGACTACCACTGCTGAAATTATTTAGAATTAAAAAATGCATAAATATTTCACTGATGCTGTTTAGAAGGAATAAGGAGGTGTTGCTCCTTTCTGTTAAAGCAACTGGCCTAACAAATGAACTACGGAATTGGTTATCAAGAAAAACAGTATTACTGTACAACAGCCCTAGCTGTCTGAAATTTTATCTGCTTCTTGCTATAATTGTCAAGATGGCAGAAGTAATTATATTTTATTATCACTTATCAGTATTCTTCAATTACCCTTCTAACCATTTTTGTTTTGGGGGCATAAAATCCCTGATGCACTTTTAAAAGCTGTATCTGGTTTCTAAACAGTAACTTCTCCTCAGGAAGACAATAAGAACTTCATAAGAACAAAAATAAGAACATTTCATAAGAACAACATTATTTTGCCACCATTCATGAAATAACACGTAGGGTATCTCATCTGCTTCCACCTACTATCCATTCCTTTACCTCTGCTTAATTTGAAATTTCCCTTGACTTCCACAACTGCTAAGAACATTCTCATTTTTATTAGGGACTTAATCCAGATTATCATCAAAACAGCTGGTACTACCTTACAGGTAGGTTGTCTGAAGACAAAAGACAGAAAACTCATATGGTTAAATATTAAAAAGCTACTGAATATTTTATTAACTTCAACACGTACTTCTCCAAGAACTAGCTTTTTAATGAATTTTAATACTGTATTAAGCAAGGAACAGTGTGGGGAAACTGTTAGAAATAGCAATATGCATCTAATATTCAAACTAGCAACAATTTAGCAATTGGTTACAGATTACTCTACAACCACAAGCTTATGAAAACAACTTATATGAGGCACTAAAACAAGTACCACCAGTGCTAAGATTAGCTCCTAAGCCCACTGGTCACTTCTTCTACAGTATTTCTAATTCAAGAAAGAAGCAAAAAGAAAGTTATCACTGTTTCTATGATTAAAAAAATAGGAGTGGCTTTGATAGCCATAACATTTCTTGAAAAACTTGAAAATCAGTCTTTACAGACATTCAAAGGGGGCATATTTCTACGCAACACAATACTGTGGCAATGCTTATTTCTTGTGCTTGTAATGCCCTCTGAGATGACTGTAGAAGACACCATGGAAATACAAAGCATTATTTGTGTGTTTGAATACCTGCACTAGCAGTCAGTTGAGTTTTCTGTTCAATCCTAAAGCGAATTTCTTTCACAGCTTCCTCTGCAGAAGTTCCAAAGACAACTGAATTTTCCAGTGACTGATCTTTTTGTCCAGGGTGGTCATCCATTAGAGGAGTGTTGTCTTCAAACAGCACAGGTGAAGAAGAGTATCCATCTTCATTCAATTTGCCAGACACATTTATATCCTCTTTATCTAGGTTACACAGAAACACAAACAAATTAATCTGTCCATATACAGCATATACTTAATTGATTTCCTTCTGCTGTGGTGGAGATGCGTTGATTATCAATTTTATTTTTTCAGTTTAAAAAAAAAAATTGATTATTTAGATAAAATGATCGCACTGTGTTTTCATTTGAAGAAAGGAGAGCCACAACTGTTTTGTTCTTAATATGATTTTAACTTGGCTGAGACTGGAAGAATTGGCTAGGAGATTGGACTTCATTTCCAGAGAATCATCAAGGTTTAATGGCTTGTTGCTGCAACAGCAGAAAATCATCACAATTTTGGCTTTACTTTTGTTTCATCAAAGTGAAGTCCAGATGCTTCCTTTTTGTGGAAATAAAAATCCTTTGCACAAGTTTCTTCAATATTGTCCAAAGATATTAGGATTCTGGAATATCTGATTCTAGAACAACCAAGCTTTTCAGCTGCAGTTATTGTAGAACAAAGAATGTCAACAACCCTTTGTCTGACTCTATAAACTTTACTATTATGATTCCACATTACCCGTGTTGCATGTGCTTCAAAAGAACACAGATAACAGAAGTCTGAAGAGGCACATGACTACGTATCAGTGATATTTGTTTTGTAAAGACAATGCCAGTTTGTTTCTTTCTATCCTGCTAATGTTTTTCAGCAAAGTATCCTTCATTACCCTCTTAATGGCTATTTGGATCATTTTTGAATACTGATAATACAAATGTTCCAGTTTGTGCTTCGATCGACTACTTGCATGACTCCTTTTTTATTATTCCCAATTGGATACACAGCTGTGGGTGTGGGTCCAACTCCATCTTATAGAGCCATATGAAATCCAGCCATATTTTAAGCATTACTGTACTTCTGCAGTGCTCATTTCTTCACACATTTTTAGTCTTGTAAAATCATGTAAATAGAGCTTACGCACGCTGCTTTTGCAAACAATTTCTCACATTTCTGATGTGCAGGACTCATTGTAGTATTCTAGAATACACTTTTGTGAATTACAAATTAACATTAGAACAATACATTTATTTATTCTATACCTCCTTAAGTCATAAGGTCTTAAGATTATTGCTACTTATTTGCAAAATTGTTATGTTCAATTGTAAAGACAAAATACAATCTAAAACATGTAATTGGGTACAATAAATCTAGTACCACTTTTCACACATATGTATTCAAGAGTTAAAAAAAAATCTCACCTCTAAATCCTAATCAGCATGGCACAGGTGACTAGTACAGAAATGAACCTGTAACCTAACAAATAATAGGTAGATAGTACGTGGACAAATTACATCCAGACTTAAATACCCGTACTTTAATGGGTACAGCTTATCTGAAACATATGCTATATGCATGAACAGAAAGAGTATTTTGCATACCCTTTTCAGTAGTGCTTTCTGTGCTGAAAAAGAATCTTCTCTTATCTTCAGGCCAGTTCAGTCTTTCCTCCAAGTGCTCTGTTATATTCAGGTAGGCTTCATCTAGACCCATAGGCATAAAATGGGGATCATATTCAGCCAGTATTTCTCTAACCTTCATAAATGATAGAGAAGTTTAAAACCTTGTTGATGTAAAAGTAGATTTTGACAGACAATTATTAGGTGAACAAATGTACTCTGAAACTTCAAGATGACTAATCGATATTAAAACCATGTATAAACAAATAATTTTGTGATATAGAAAAATTATGGTACTATTTCTCTCAAGTAGCAAGATATCAATAACAGGCAAGAATGGGGGGTTAGAGCACTGTATTTTACTGCATTGGTCACTAAGCTGAGTGAGTAAGCTCTTGACAGACACCAGGTTCACAGTCACTGCAGTAACCACCTGAACAAAACTCCAGGGATCTAGGAAATAGGCAGAACCTCAGAATGAGCACATGAGCTGATTTACCCATCTGTGCACTGTCTGTCAGACATCAGATATATAAAAGATAAGAAAATCTACATCTTAAATTACATTCAAATGAAAGTTACAGCCAGTGGTTTAGAGCACAGGTCAGTGCCACTGGCAAAACTTATCAGAAAATCTTTAATGCTGAATACATCCTCCAAAAAGGCAAAATATTAAATTTAACAGAATAAAATCTCTACTTTTCCCTCCTTCCTCTTTCCCCTCCAACTTTTTTTTTCTTCTTTTTTTAAGGAGTAAAAATTGACTGCATCATGTTTTCTTTATCAGTTTTGGTCAAATTCTTAGGTATCACAACATTTGATCACGTGCACCTCATCCCTCTGTAAATGACTACTGATAGGATTCACTGCTCAGCTTTTAATGACAAAATGAAATTTATTTAGTTTGCAATCCAAATCCCAAGAGAAGAGCATAAATATAAAACACAAAACAACTATAATTTTTAATACTTTACCCCCAAAGAACAAATGAAGCATATATCATGAAATCCAAGATTATTACCAAGGTCAAATCTATTCTGAAAGAGTAATATTTATACACACTTCGGAATGGAAGTGAGAAGAATCAAATTCAACCAAAATTAGTCAGTAGCTTACTTCAATTTATGTAACGAGATTGAGGCTTCATAAAAGTAAATATATAAATACATCTTGGCATAATTTTATTGAAGTGAAGGAACTTGTAACATGCATGAATTTAAGATCTACAAAATATTTTTCTTTTCTTTCCCTTTTTTGTTTAAACATGATTTTTTTGTATGCTAAGTATTTCTTCTGGTTCTAAGTAAAGCTACTTGCATTCAACCAAGATGTAACTTCTTTCCTCCCTAATTGTTTGCACTTTATTTCAAGTTCCTTCTTTTAGAACAAATGAATCTGCATCTTGAACTCAAAAATGGTCTTGGCCTCTCTCTTCAGTAATTAGCATTCTAAATGATGATTATATATTATATGTAATTATTACCTCTATGTTGCTTATGTACATGCAGCTTCCTAATAATTACACGCCATGATTTTGAAATTTTAAGAATAACAGGTCTCAACTGGTATCACTAGCTCATTACACGGTTTTGAAGATTACTATCTTTATCACTACTACTGATTTCATTAAAACTGTAGCAGGGGTGGACATAATGAAAAACATCTCCTGTCCCGAAAGCACCCATGTTTTGTTTAACTTATGTTCGAATACATGTCACTGAAGAATTTAACATTAAAACCAACATTTAATTAAACATTTAAACTAAACATTCTGTCTGTCTGTTCTGTTAAACTACTCCTTTACTCCAAACTGGTAAAGTCTAGAACAAAGTACATTCAAATTTAGTTAGAGTGTTTTCATTTTCCAGACTTACCTCTTTACTCACTTTGCCGTATTTTTCAAAGTTTAATGGTACTATAGTTAGATGTGGACACAGCTTTTTAGCAATAAATCCAGGCATGGCTGCACGTACACCAAATCTCCTAGCGTGATAGTTTGAAGTAGACTTAGGAGAGAACAAGTAAGTTCAGTGTACAGCTATCAAGTTTTGCTCACTTAAGTTTAGTGTTAAATAATCAAGTTCTAATCATGTAACTCCATACAAAAAAGACTGACAAGGTTGAGAATTAATATAGATTTTTTCCCCTTTGTCTGCTTACATCCTTTAAAATTTTATCAGTACTTTCTACCAAAAAATAAAATCCAGCTTACATGGCATAACAATAGACAGTTCCTCTACTATTTATTATTTCTTTCCACAGTCATAACATTTCTCTTTATAACAGTGTCATTATATGATGCTATTATTGCATGTTATTATGCTTGAGATTCATGCAAGTGATTTCTGTATTAGCTTAACATTTGGCCTTACCAACATACTCATTGATCCCACTGCAATAGGCTTTTCCTTCAGCTCTGGATTGTCTCTCATTTCCACAGCTGCATAGAAGGCATCCATATCAATGTGTACAATAGTACAGCTAAGGTTACGGCTCTGTTCCAGTTCTATCACAAGTCTGTCCACCTGAACAAAATAAGCCAGTAATTAAAAAACTATTAATCTTGCAGAAGTGTAACAGGACAGATGATTCTAAAGACTTTAAAAAAAAGAAAAAAAGTTGTTTCTGGTGACACTTGCTCTCAGACAGAATACTGGTATAGCAAACGGTACAAAAAACAACAAAACCACTCACATGAAAAAATACGCCACCTGATTCAGACAGAAACTTGGTAAGACCCATTGAAGATGCAGCTTTTGCTACTGTGATGCAGGTTGTTAAAAAGAAAAACACAAAACACCTGAAAATATGTAAATGGAATGTGAATTTCCAACACCTAACTGATGCTACACGCTTCAGAAAATTGGCTCAGACGTGAAGAAAAGACCAGTAACTCAAAGAGCAGAACCATCTATCTTGTCTCGTCAAAAAAAAAGGTCTTAAACAAGTTCACGTACTGGTAAGAAAGTTAATTACTTCATAAAATTCCCCAGCACTTGTTACGGAAATATATATAAGGCTGGATTGTTAGCAAAATTGCAAAGTGACTTTTGAAGAAAAGATCATACATAGAAAATAGAAAATACTGCCTTTCTCTCAAAGAGTTAAAGATAAATCTCCTATTCGTAGACTGCGAGCTTGATCAGTTCCATGGTGTTCTGAATCAGGAGCATACAGATCTCTCAACAAAAACAAACTTATTGTGCTTCTTAATTTATTTGCATTCTTTTACTAACAATCTTGTACATCTTGTGTTTGTTTCTGAAATCTATGTTTCTTTTGACTATGAATGAGGTACAAAGAAAGCACTGCTAGAAACTATGAGTGCATTACTTAAATCAGTAGGCCTTTAATTTTCTGTTAAGATCATAGAATCATAGGGACCCACAAGGATCATCGAGTCCAACTCCTGAGTCCCCAAATGGCCACCCAAAAAAATCAGACCACATGTCTGAGAGCGTTGTCCAAATGCTTCTTGAACTCCATCAGGCTCGGTGCTCTGACCACTGCCCTGGGGAGCCTGTCCCAGTGCCCGACCACCCTCTCAGTGAAGAACCTTTCCCTAACACCCAGCCTGACCCTCCCCTGTCCCAGCTCCATGCCGTTCCCTCGGGTCCTGTCGCTGTCCCCAGAGAGCAGGGCTCAGCGCCTGCCCCTCCGCTCCCCTCGTGAGGGAGCTGCAGGCCGCCATGAGGCCTCCCCTCAGCCTGCTCTGCTCTGGGCTGAACAAATCAAGGGACCTCAGCCACTCCTCATACATCTTCACCTCCAGACTCTTCACCATCCTCATAGCTCTCCTTTGGACACTCTCTAATAGTTTTATGTCCTTCTGGCATTGTGTCACACAGTGCTCCCAGTGAGGCCGCCCAGTGCAGACCAGAACAGGACAATCCCTTCCCCCGACCAGCTGGCAGTGCTGGGCCTGATACACCCCAGGGTAGGGTTGCCCCTCCTGGCTGCCAGGGCACACTGCTGGCTTGTGTTCAGCTTGCTGTCGACCAGAACCCCCAAATTCCTTTCTGTGGGGCTGCTCTCCAGCCTCTCATCCCTCATCTGTACATGTAACCAGGGTTACCCCTTCCCAGCTGCAGAATCTGACATTTGCTCTTTTTAAACTTCATATTGTTGGCAATTGCCCAGCCGCCTAATTTGTTCAGATCTCTCTGCAAGGCCTCACGGATTCAACAGCTCCATCCCATTTGGTATCATTCATGAACTTGCTCAAAAAACCTTCAAGTCCTTTATCCAAATAGTTTATGAAAACACTGAAGAGGACTGGTCCTAAAATGGAGCCCTGGAGAACCTCACTAGTGACACATTGCGAGCCTGATGTAACCCCATTTACAAGAACCCTCTGGGCCTGACTGTCAGCCAATTGTTCACACATCTTATTATGCTTTTTGTTAGCACCACACATAGTTCTCAGCAAAAGAGAAAGTATCAAAAAAAGAGAACGAAGTGCTATCAGTGATTATCCAGCCACACTAATGACTATGCTAACCTCTATTTACACAAACAAAAGGTTGCTGCTGTTAGCAATGAGCTTCAGGCATACCAGAGCTCAAGAAACACCCATTGCAAAACGGGACAGAAGTAAAAGGACACTCACTCACATTCATGGCACTAAGGTACCATTGCAGAAATGTCTCTGGCTCAACTGCAATGAGTTTATGATCTGAAAAGAAATACTTATGTGCAATTTGCACAGTTACTTGAAGAGTTACCTTCTTATTTCTTGGCAGAGCAGCTTAATTAAAAAACAAAAACCACCTAATCTAAAATCTCATCCTTTGAAGCTGAAGACATTGAACACAGACAGGCAACTATGTATGTCCCAGTTAAATTACCTGAAAAAGTCTTTTCTCTGGTTTGCTCCAAATTCATTTGAGCAGTGAATTGGGGCCTCAGATTAGGCTGTTACATGTAGAAGAGTACACCATGCTCCCTGAGGCTGAGCAAACTGGTTTAGAAAGATTAAGGGCCCAAGTGGAAAGTGTTGCTGGCAAGCCATTCAAATAACAAAAAAAGCCAGCTACTCACATGATACATATGGAAGAAGAAGTTTCTTCCATTCTTCTTTCACTTAAATCCTTCTGAACAAAGTTGATTTTCTTTACATTACAAATTCATCAAGAGTTCAAGTCACACTGTCATCATGGAAAGCATCCTTTTGTTTTTAAATTATATTTTACAAAGCATTTTCAGGCTATTCATAAATTCAAGTTGCTTAATTACTTTAATGAAGTACTTTACTGTCAATCATTATTCTAGCTACTTAATTTCTGTATTTCAATTTATCATATTTATAACAAACCTTTTTGCTTTTACTCCCCCAGTGTATTCCTAACATTATACTTACTCATCAGATACTGTATCAGTCTAAAGAATGAACGAAAATTACACTAAACAGAAATATGAAAATATAACTTCAGTAACAGTGACTGATTAAAGTAATATGCCAAAACAAAAGACACCTAGACTTACTCTGAGAATCCTATGCAAATCTCTCTTTAGTAGGGCAAAAAAAAGTTATGAAAAGCTCTCAGAGGCAAGGTAGAGAAGTTTTTTAAAGTTGCTTTCAATTTTCCTTTTAAGGTAAAAAGGGACAACATTTTTTAATTAATATTTTTTTTTCTAGATCAAAAAAACACTAAAATGTATGACCTGTATGTATAAGTTTAATTTTGCCTATAGTTACTTGTATACAATTTAAAGAGTAACCTCTCATTCTTTATCTTATGCAAAATACAAGTTTTCTATCGTAATTTGCTTTATCAAAGAAAAATATAAAAGGATCATTCAAAATCTTTTATACCTGTAAAAGCATCTGACAAGATGAAGAGATAACAAATAATGATACTACTTTTTAAAAAAAATAACAATTGTATGATAACATACAGTATATTATTTCCCTTGTGAGAGAAGGGCATTCACTAGCAAAACTTCAAACTATTGCTTGGCACACATAGACTTTAGTGGTGAGAAAGCCAATATTACATTGCAGATTCTATATTTCATTTATGCTATCGTTTCCCTATGTAACCTGGATTTTCTCCAAAAAATCCCGTATGTGGGAACTCTTTTGTTGGTTTACTTTTACATCACAGCACTTGCATTGACTGCCAGCTTACGAAGCCATATCTCAATCTCTAACCATCCTACAAACACAACTTGACCTGAAGATGAAAACTTGCAGCACTCATGTTTGCAGACAACTTTGTAATTCCAGAGTATCTCCCACTTATAAACTGTAAGAGAACAAATTCTCTCACACTGTATCAGGAGGTAGTACTGAAACAAAGAGTTGTTAAGAAAGTGATAGAAAATGATAATAAAGAAAAAGTTGATAATGAGAGCCAAGTATATCCATACCTGAAAGACCTAAAGAAGGTGATTAAATAATACCCGGCACATATTAAGGAATCCATACAGGACAAAGACGACTTGAGACATGGTGGAGATAACAGCCTGGGGAAGATTTACTGGAGGGTAACTCATGGGAAATGGTGGAGGCATTGAGGAACCCACACAAAGAGATAAAGACTGGCTGAAATAGGAGACTGAGGATTTGATCACAGACCCTGGGGGTATAGACAGAAACTACTTCAGAACTACTACAGAAGGACAACTGATATTTATCTGGGGATATGGGACAAAAAAAAAATAGATTTAGGATAGAAAAAAATGTACAGAAAAAAAAGTACAGAAGAGAGCAAAAAGGTCAGAACCTGTGATAAAGAAATTAGGGTAATAACAATCATGGACCAGAACTTATTTGCATACAGGGGATGGAACAAATATCCAAGATTTCCAGATTTTTTACAACTTGGTTGTCAAAGATCTGGAATTAGCCATCAGAAAAGCATGCCTCTCATCACCCTCTAATAACAGTCCTCATGCACTATGGCAGTTAACTTAATAGTTATTCAATTAGAAAAAAAGGAGACTTATTTGAGCAAGTGGCAAAGATTTCGAATATGGGGTTTGAAATGCAGGTTTTAGTAAGAACCACATGAAGTATTTTCTCTCTTTAAACTTCTTTTTGCTTTCATATGAAGCAATTTTCATACAAATCATTAAAAGAAAACAACATTAATTTTGCAAGATCAAAGAATCAAGTTCAGAAAGACAAAGGTAGTCAAAGCAATTCAAATATGTTGACTTTTACTATATGCACTACATATTCTTAATTATATACCTATATAATAATTTTATAAGACCCATGTAATTCATTTTATAAGAAATCCTGTCCTCTGTAGAATAAAAGATTTTGTCGGAAAGAAGGATGGAAGTGGAAGTATGTTTTCATGCTTCATAATTTAATAGTTTTCATAATTAAATGACTCAAATGCTACCCCAGAAAACTAACAATAATGACTAGCAGAGACATAACTGAATCATGCTATAAAATAACAAAAATACTTGAGGCATACAGGTTTATAACAAATTTTTTTCAGAGGGACTCTGCACTTGCAAGCTTTTCTGGGCTCAAATTTGAGAAACTGGCATCTAATTTAGCAATGTGATCTTCAAAATATACAGTGAACAAATAAAAAGGTTGTACAACAAAGATCAGGACCTAGTAATAGTAGTAATCACAATGGCTTTCAAAATTAATGGGTGTGATTAATTTATTTTTGTGCCCTGAGCTCTTCATCTGCAAATCAAAAACATCATTCTACTTTGCTTGAGTATTGCAAGAATAATTTAAAGAGTGTACAACATAGAAAAGCCTACAAGGAAGTCGGTAATTCTTCATTTAAAGATGGATTAGACTAGTGTATAACAAATAAGGTTTGGGGCCACCCATTGAACAATGAGGACAACAGTAAATAATGAGTAACTGCTCACTCAGTGAACACTGCACTTTTCACTGAATGAAACAGGAAATTTTTCCTGTTAGGGAAAAATAGCATGCAATCATGTAATTAAAGACTGAATCACAGTGCAAATGAAAAAGGAAGCAAATTAAGCCTCTACAAGTAACTTTAATTTTGTTGTGTCTAAGAATGTATAGCGTGCAACCTGGTGTTTCAGTTTTCTTTAAACAATATTTCACCCACAGTAATATTTACGATACTATTCTCTATCATTAGCATGTGAGAAGAGAAATAGTTCCTTCATCTTTCTAATTCAGGACCCTTGTATTTCTTGTGACTGCTTGCCATTATTATTTTTTATTTATTTATTTTACTAATTAGCATAGATAAGGAATAAATTAATCCAGAATAGTTGACAGCTCTGATCACCTTCATTCCATTGCAGGTCATTTAACACAAAAATAAACATTCTAAGAACAGAAAGTAGACAACACTTCTATGATACTTATTAACAAAGTATTTAATGAATCTTCCATAAACCATAATGACATCCCTTTAAACTGTACAGATTTAGAAGAACAGGAATTACTTTTCTTCATTCTAATCAAATAAAAACATTTTAGTTAAGTCTTAGAACCTATTTAATCTTCTTCCAGCAATTTTTTATTAAGCTTACATCCTCAAGACACTGCAATTTTTTGTTTGCATGACTAACATCAAAACAGCAGCCAGCGTTGTGCTTATCAACAGAATTTACTGCAGTAAATTAAAACACACCAAAATGTTTATTTGCTATTTTCTCCAAAAAAGGTCTTTACAAGATTAGTACCTGCAACTGTGCTTTCAAGAGCTGTTGTTGTGTAATTTTCTCTTTTAGCCGCATCATTTTTTGAATTCGTTGGTTAACTTGTTCATCTTTTTTAAGTTCGTTTTCGTAAAATCTGGAACCCTTGAAGAAAATTGCAAAAACAGTAAGGTTTTATTTTTTTTGTCTTTTCCTCCAACAACATTTGATCTTTAGATACAGAAAACATGAGACACAGTAATGCATGCTTTGGATTTTCATATAACACAAGAGACCAGTGGTACTTTAAATATCTCTCCTCACGTGACACAAATATAACATTTATCCTTCTCAGACCCATTCTAACTATAAGAGACAATTTAGAGAACTTGCTATGTTTACAAAAAAAAAACAAACCAACTTGTTCTAAAACCTAATAAAATAAAATTTCCGAAACAGTAGAGATAAATGACAAACTATTATTCACAATACCCTCAAAATAAGGAATATAAAGCTCAAAAAAAAATGCTCTAAGCATTTTGTCAAACTTCCACACTGTTGAATCTACACGGAAATAATGGCATTATAAGTAAAGTCCACTTCTAATGGTGGGTATTTAACTAACCATTTGACCTTGAAAGGCATTGCAGAATTAGAAGCTATTTAGAAGAGGATGATGAAAAGCAAATAGGCATAAAATTCCTCACTCTTAAGTATGTAATTGCTACTTCAAGAAAAGGGATGAATAAGAAGAGATGTAATGAAAACATACAAAGAAGACAACAATGTAGAGATTGTATGTTGTGACATCCCTGTTCCCAACTCATAACAAATGAAAAAAGCCATACAATGAAATGGAAAAGAGGAAAACTCATAACCAGGAAATAAAATATTTTTCTCTTACAAGAGAAATAACATTTGTAGGAAGAGGTGCCAACTTCTATTGAACGAGCTGACAAAAATCAGCAGAAGTAGACAAATTTGTAGTTCAAAGTCTCTGACTACCAAACGTGCACTGACACCAAGAATTCAAGAACAGTCAAATAAGAACCATGCATTTACATTAAAAAGCAAAAATACTCTCTTTTATAATTATGGTAAAAACAATTAATAGAAGGACTATATGTCATATCTTATTGCTTAGAAGAAATTAGGGTACGTTTTCTTTCTTCATCAGATATACATACCATCTTTTCTCCCCTCTGCAATGAAACATGACTTGTAGAGTCTCATTTAAAGAAATCAATACCAGAATGTTGGTGTGGGAGGCAACACAAATATTTAAGATTGGTATTAAAGCAGGGGGGTTTATGCTTTATTTTGGTTTTGTTTGTTTGTTTTACATCTCTTGCAGTATTTCACAGCTGAAATTATATAAGTTTTTGTTGAAATACAATTGTGGGTAGTGTTTGTAGGTTTAATTTTGAAAGGACTGCAAAAGAAGGTAAGTTTCAGAAAGAACTGAAGGTTATTTTCAGATTTCTTGAACTATACCTGGTATTATATTCTCTTGCTTTATTGACAGAAATATATCCTAATACAGAGAAGCCTGTATATCAGTTTTGAAAGCCTATTTTACAGCTCATTCCATTTCAAAACAGGTGATGAAACAATAATTGTTCTTCAGAAATATTTTTTTCCGAATATTGTTATGAGGCATGTGTATGACAAAGAGCCAAGTTTTCAAGAAATAGGGAACAAGTAAAAGAACATTGAAATCAATAGAAGCCTTGATGTGCCTATGTGCAGGAGCAAAGAAAAAATAAGAGGAATAATATTTCAGTGCCTTGTAGATTTGTGGCCTCCTCTGAGGATCTTTGATACAAAGCCACACACTATTAGCCGCCTCTCTCAAGTACCATTTAAGAAGGACAAAAAGACAGGGACAATGGAATTCTAGTGAAAGTATTAGAAAAATATGGTCCCATCAACTTCATCAGTTATGGAAAGGTGACCGATAGAGGTAGCTCTACTTGGGTGATGGGGCGGGCAAAAGGAATGGAAAGGGGAAAAAAGCCTAAAGAAGCTGAAACCTTCACAATACCTCTGAACAACACCATGCTATTTATATACTGCTTCACGCAAAAAAGGAACACCTAATGACCTATTCAGTTGTGTTCCTCTAAGGCCCTGTGCATGAATCCACAGGTATGCTAACCTGCACTCCCTCCCCATACATGCATTTCTTCTTAAAAGCTGTCCTCCATTTACACATGTGAGGGATAAAACCTGGGGTTGGGACGAAGAGGGGCTTACGATGTTGGGATGAAGCACTGGGGGGGAAAAAAGGTAATCAAACCAACCTTGGTAGCTTCCATGATGATTTTATTGATTTTCTCTTTATCCAAACCTTGCATTCCAGCTTTGTTATCATTGAGGCCCATTCTAAGCAGAACTCCATCATTACTAGAGCTGTCATCAGCTTTTTTCATGTTGTCCATAGTACTTCTTGAAAACAAGTACTACTCTAAAGACTTAATATCTGGAAGAAAAAAAAAAAGAATTTAAATCATATTAAATCATATTTGTTTCTAAGCTCCAGCTGAACAACACAAAAATAATTTGCTGTGTATTATACTTATTCACAAAAACAACATACACAAATATGGAGACACATTCATGTAAAGTGGCTGGCCTTCCATACCCACCGAATAAAGCCATCTGTAATTCTGACAGAGCTTCGAGACAGTAAGATTTTACTTTTTGAGTAACTTAAAGAAAAACTCTTTTAAAAGCTGTCTTACAGAAATAATTGAGCACCACTAGATTCATGTAAAGGCTAGCATCTTATACCCTTATACCCCACTATATAGCCTGCTAGACTATTACATAACAAAACAAAACAAAAAAAAGGAAACAATGATTTTAGATTGCAGAAATCCATTGTTCATTTAGTCCTCATTCCTGCTTGAGACAAGCCATGTAAACTTTCCCAGTATTTTCTAACTCAAATTCAAAACTTCTGTTTGAATTACAGCTCATCTTTTAGAAACAGATGGCTTTAATTAAAGGCTTTGAATAAAACCTTATTGTTTAATTCAGGGTAAAATTCCTACAATCATTTTTTTTCCATTAATTTGTAGAGCCATGGCATCCAATTAATGGAACTTACCAAGCTTTTTGTACTCAAGTGCTGCCATAGGTAAGTTTTTCCACATACAGGTGCCTCTGATATGTGAGACATCTTCCTTTATACTTTATGAAAGTAAATAGCTGAACCTTTCTATAGGCTCTAATTACATGGTACATTGTTTAGATAATAAATTTATCTTAAAATGAACAAACCTAAATTAACCTCTGTAGCATGACCTTGTGCTCTTATTTTTGTTGGATTGAAACAAGGAGGAGTCTGATATTCTCCTGAATTATTTAACACACATTTATTACTGGAAAAGCATAGAGAAGGACCTTCTTCCTACTCGAAGTTGCTGACTCATAAACAACTTAAGCTTTACTTTCATGCAGGAAGCACATTTGCTCCTGAACTTCCTCTTCAAGCCGCTCCATATGACAGGAGCCCTTCCTGTTGGGAGGAACCACACCCTTTCAGGCACTTAGAGAAGCTCTATTAAATGCAACCACAAACTACACAAATCTAATAGTGTTACAATTTGTCTAGAGGGTATTTTAAAATGCTGCTTTTATTACTCCAGGACTTAAGTGGAACTCATTATCGACCAAAGTGAAGAATGTCATTATGTATTTTCATATTTAGAGCTGATTTTTTGTGATGAAAGAACCACATGGCTGACTTTTTTAAATTAATGGTGCAGTGTTAGTATTTTCCTGAAGATCACCCCCTGAAACACGTAGCCAACTGGAGTCAGCTATTAAAGCCCTTAAAAATATTCTGATAAAAATATTGCAATTTTAAACATATTCCATTAATTTAGATTATTTTCTATGATGCCTTGCAAGGACTTAAGACCAGTTAAGTAAGGTTGTGTTTATCTACAGCTTGTTACATTTCAAGGAATAGTAAGTACCTGGAGGTGCAGAGACCGGAACTCTTCTCTTGACCCCTCAGTAGCACTTTAGCTTCTATAGTGGCAACTGGGAATGGGAGTTGCTTCATAGCTCTTGTGTGTATCTATCAAATAAAAGACAACGATGACGAAACGTTCATTAATCTTCCACTTACAGGAGGACAATCTCTTACAGTTAACATAAACATTTACGAGAACCAGGCTGCTAGACTGCAACCGAAGGAAAAAACTCTGCAACACACACATCACTTCCAAGTTTCATCTCAAACTCATGCACATCCCCATCTCAATTAGCTCCACAATAATTCCATTGTTACTTGCAATCTCTGGTAAGTAATGGGCATAATTCTCAATAACGGCTTTTCTCAAGGTAAATACCCTGCCACTACTCCCCCTAGTTCTTTTATCACTCTTTTCCTTCAAGAAGCTGGCATGAACACAAACGTATTGCTTCCATTTCCTATTCCAGTCTTTGCAACTTTTTTTTTTTAGCTGTTTCATACTCTTGAAGAAGTGTCTATCCCTTGCACGTACAAATCTTTCCCATCCTTCATTCAGACCACTCTTAAAGGCTCAGTCTTATAGCAAGGGCTTTGAACACCAATGCATGTGTTTAAGTCAAAAGCCTTCTTTCTCACACTGTTATATATTGAGTGAAGAAAAATTACCATGATGATACCAGTGATGAAAAAAAAGTTTTTAAAAAGTCTCATAACTGCTAGTCTCCTAACGAATTTTATTTTTTCAGCCTCTTGTGTGGAACAAAATACATTGCTAGTACAAGACAATAAACATCAAATAATACCTTAGCTGGAATTAAGAGGAAAATATTTATTTAAGGACATGACATTAGTCATTGAAGCTTAAATGTGTACGGAAGGGAAAAGATGAATAACAACTGATACAATTATCAGTTGCTTAACATGAATAGAACAAGATTATCTTCCTTTCAGAGTAACAGGCCTAAAAAAATTTTTTAAAAATATTTAGCATACTTAAATGAATCATGGAAATGTCAATAAAACAAGAAATACAACACTGACAGATAAAATGGTCAGTGGATCATCTACCATAACAAATATATATATATATATATATATATATATATATATATATATATATATATATGTATTTAAAGGAAATGCAGGAGAAGCACCATTTGAAACATTGTAAAAAACATGAACAAAATGTCAGTGTAGAAACTGGTAAAGATAAAGTTTTAATAGCAAATTATCCCAGGGAAAGCAGATAGGTGGTGGTGACATAGTATTAGAAAGTTTTGGCTAAATCAACTTGGAAAAGTGGGTAAAAGTTTAGAGTCTAACAAAACACTGGCTCAGAAATGTCTAGGTAAAGAGTGACATATTTGTGACATATTTTTGGCATGCTGTCACCTCAAGAATGAGACGTTTCCTTTAAACAGGGCACATTAAATCTCTTGCAGTGTCATAGCAAGTAAATAAGGTGTGAAATCAGAAGTCTGAGGGCAATCTACAGTTAAATACTATCCTATTATTCCTGTGATTTGGAGATAGGGACAAGAAGCAGTAGAATCATTGTTACACAGCAGATGCAATTTTCCATTTGCCACTGCAGGGGCTTCTAAAGAGGAAGAGGAAGACTTAGGCACTGAATGCCAGCAGTTAATGGCAAAACAAAAAGGTGGAGAAAAATCATGGAATATCTGAGACTATGTTTCTGTGACTATTCAGTTCAGTGGAGATAGTGTTATTATACAAACCATTAACACTGGCAAAACTTGTTAACAGTTTCCTTTCATTGATAGTGTAACAACTTGTTGAGCAGTAATATTAGGAATAGAAAGGGTCACTTCCACAGAAAGCCTTGAAAAAGAAATTGCCACACTGAATGATGATTTGATGCATGTAAATTGTGTACCACTTCTCATAAAGAAAAATAAAATAAAATCTGTTATCTTTGCTATCACAGATGCTCCTGCCAATAAAAGAAATAAAGCGTCAGATGCAAAGTTACTAAGATATACAACTGCTTACCTCCCCTGCAGCTCAAAGGAATCAAGACATCTACCACAAATGTGAGGGATCATCTTTTGTATCTAAATTGCCCACAGTTAGTCTTCACAGTGGGAAAATACACAATGTGTAAAAATATACATATGACATTGCAAATAGCAACACACTTATGAAAGACTCTTTCCTATACAATTTTTAAAAATTATTTTCCTTTTTTGGGAATAGATAAAATAAGGATCTAAATTTTTATTTGTAAATAGTTTCTTCAATTTCTGTAAAATTCAAGAAACCTCCAGTAACATTTCATGAAAATATGACATCTCATTTGTTATGGTATAAGCCCAAAAGAAACTTCCTATTTCCTCTTAATTAAAGTGTTTTAGACATTCCTTTATTTAAGCTCTTCTATTTTTATTTTAGCAAGTACAAAACAAAATTATAACAGCTACATTTGCATACAAGTGTTGAGACTGGGTGAAGAGCTAACTTCAGGAATTCTGTCACTGGATGCAGGTTGTATCAGAAGAAACTAAATACTATCTTTAATTTCAGTGACAAGGCCAAGATGTTAATAGGTGTCGTTTAAAAACTTTCAATTCTGTATCTTTATCAATGGTCTGGATGACTGGATTGAGTGCACCCTCAGTAAGTTTGTAGACGAGACCATGGTAGGCACGAGTGATGATCTGCAGGAGGGTAGGAAGGCCCTGCAGAGGGACCTGGACAGGATGGGTTGATGGGCAGAGGCCAATGGGATGAGGTTCAACATGGCTAAGTGCTGCGTCCTACACTTTGGCCAAAGCAACCCCATGCAGTGCTACAGGCTTGGGGCAGAGTGGCTGGAAAGCTGTGCAGAGGAAAAGGATCTGGGGATGCTGATTGATGCTGAACATAAACATGAGCCAGCAGTGTGCCCAGGTGGCCAAGAAGGCAAACGGCATCCTGGTTTGGATCAGGAATAGTGTAGCCAGCAGGAGCAGGGAAGGGTTAATCCACCTGTACTCAGCTCTGATGAGGCCACACCTCAAGTACTGTGTTCAGCTTTGGGCCCCTCACTACCAGAAGGACATCGAGGCCCTGGAGCGTGTCCAGAGAAGGGCTATGAAGCTGGTGAAGGGCCTGGAACACAAGTCCTATGGGGAGCAGCTGACGGCACTGGGGTTGTTTAGTCTGGAGAAGAAGAGGCTCAGCGGAGACCTTACTGCTATCTACAGCTGCCTGAAAGGAAGGTGGGGGGAGCTGGGGGTCAGCCTCTCCTCCCAGGCAGCAGGACAAGAGAAAATGTCCTCAAGTTGTGCCGGGGGGTGGGCGTTAAGTTGGAAATCAGGAAACATTTCTTCACTGAAATGGTTGTGAAGCACTGGAACAAGCTGCCCAGGGAAGTGGTTGAGTCACCATCCCTGGTTATTTTAAAAGATGTGTGGATGTGGTGCTTAGGGACGTGGTTTAGTGGTAGATTTGGCAGTGCTAGGTTAACAGTTGGACTTGGTGATCTTAGAGGTCTTTGACAACCCAAATGATTCTATGAAAAAGCACTGTAAGCACAATAAACAGTTAACCAAGTTGAACAACTTCATCCAGTTTTGACCACAAAGGATCACTTCCCAGACTTTTGGCTAAGACCAAGTGTACTGTGGCTTGCACTATGCTCAAAAATATAAATGCTTCTGAAGTTTGTACTACTCCAAAAACATCACAGAGAAGGAAAAAATGAAAACAAAAATCTTCCTTTGAATTATCACTATATATAGTGAGATCCCTGGATCTTCACTTTTTCTTATGAAAACTTTACAAATGACCCATTATCAAATACTACAAAAGTTCAGAGCACTCAGTGCAAGTGTGGAATAGAAAAATTTCTTCCATATTGTGCTTCAACCAATTATTAAAATAATCACATCCACACAGAATATGGTGGTAAAGAATATCATACTCCTGAAATGCTTCCTAAGTGTTCAGAAGATCCTCAGAAGTGAAACACGAGTGAAATATTTAGCTTCAGTGAAAGGGGTAATTCAGCAGCTTAAGACTCAAGAAGAAGCAATTTCAGTTCTTCCAAGAGATACACTTGTCATAAAACTTTTCTGCGTCAGTATCTCACCATAATGCACACTTGAACCAAAAATCTCATAAGCCAAGCTAAGTTACATGAATGAAAATATGCAAGCTCAATTAGCGTCCCTCTCCAGTGAGAATGCTACAAAAGTCACTAACAACAACCCTTTGCAGTCACTTTATATTTAACTGAGATGGAATTAAAGTTTACTGTTATAAGCAACTTCTTCTACTAAAAAACATAAACTAATGATATACATACCCTTAATCATCAGCAGCTACTGGTTCTAGAACTTGGATGGGAAAACTCAATCATTTATTTGCGAAAACTTTCATTTATATAAATGTAAAATACACCCAAAAATGTCATGTAGAAAGTTATATATATGCTGAATCAAAATATGAGATCAAGCTCTCTCTCCCTCATCCCATCCCCCTCTTTTTCTTTTTTGATTTTTTAATACTCATGACAACTATTTTGACAAAAGATGTGGAAATCTGTTAAACTCTTCTGTAAGTGAATGGAGATACTCTTGGACAGAAACAAGGATCACTTGTACCAAAGACAATACTTCACAAGTAAGCATGAAATATGTTCTCTATCTACTTCACTATTTTGGGCCAAGCATTGAAAAATACTTAAAGAGAACAAAATTGAAAAAATGAATTCAGAACAAAGAAGCCAAGCAGACTGATTCAAGAGTAACTCTCAAACCCAACCCTTCAGACGTCTCCCTTGGACTGGAAATTATTTTTGCGGGAAACCACATCACGGGCCACCTCAGAACAAAGCTGCTGGGTACTAATGAAACACTGCTAAAAGTAACAAACAGAATACAACAGACCTTCTCATTATGACCACAACTCACCCAAATCAACATTTCAAATGGGCACAAACTTCCTCCCCCCCCAGTTTCTAGTTAAGATAGAACATGTGGCCACGCAGCAACAATTCTTATTTCACTCCCTGTACAGAAGTATCTTCATCTAGGCTGTGCATGTAACTGCCTGAAGTACCATCATTAAACAAGTAAACCCCAGCTACGTCAACTGGGTATAGGAACTAACGCAACAGAGCCAGGCCATGTGAACAATGGGTTTCCCACAAATGCTTTGCTTTATTTCTTGAATTTCTAAGACAAGAACAACTATACATTCAAACTAGCAAAGCTCAACCCCACTAGAATATTTTTAACATCTCCAATACTTAAAAGGTTACACTACAAACTCCAGTAGTGCATTTGATTTCATTCTGCTTGACTTAGCCACTACTTGAGTGATTTAAGAATTTTATCCTGACGAGGAATGTTACATTATATCATTTCCAGCAGAAAAGTCTTTATGGCACCTGTCTTTACTAAGTATTCATTCAGCAAGGAAACATTTTAGCCAGGGGCAAACTCCATAACTCTTAATTCCTTGTAAAAACACGTTTCCCAACCAATAATTTAAGTATGAGTTGCTCTTACAGTCTTTGCTTCTCAGCAGGAGAAACCACCAACAGACATGTGCAAGCAAGCACATCAGTCTGTCCTTCTGAACTACCAGATCAATTCTTTTCAGCCACAAGTGGGCTGGTATTTACTAGAGCCCTAGATACTCAACAGCCCCCAGAAGAAGACTGGTGTCAGTTTTAATCCTGTAGGGATTAAAAAATAGAGCTGCCAGGAAGAACTGTGCAACAGTGTTATTAGCAGGTAAACATACACAGCGTTAACCACCCAGGTTCTCTACTAGCAACATTCAAAACTGCTACTGTCTCACTGCTTTCTCTGAATGGATCATAAAATGTTATTAGTTCTCTAGAACAGAGAATCTCCTAAGAAACATCTAAGTACTATTTACAATTGTAATCAGCTGAGTTATGTGATAAATTAATCGTGCTAAGCATAACACTCGGGCCAGGATTCACAGAACTTAAAATTCTAAGTGCTTACCCAAGCCGACAGAGCCCACTGGGACTATTTTTCAAGTATCGGCTGACCTAACACATTTTATGAAAACTTAGATCTTATCCAAGTACCTAGGAAATAGCTTTCAAAAAAGAGCCCTAGAATTATGTCTTTCCTGAAATAATTGGCTTGCAAATTACAGACAATCCAAGCCTTTTAAAAATAAATTCACACTGCAAAATAAACAGAAAGAGACTGCTTCTGACAATGCCCAAAATAAAGATGTCAAAATATGTATTTTATGCCATTCATTAAACTATTTGAATAATTCTTCACAACCAGTTAAGTTAAACAAGTGGACTATCTATCCCCTATTAATTTTCTGCAGGCAAGATGTGGTACAGTTTTGCTGCAAATCCTGCTTTCAGCTCCTCTATAGCTATGTTCTGAAAACCTCATGGTTTTAAGTCTTCAGAGTTCATTCCAAGGGCAAAACACTGCTGTGAATATCTTCTCCTGTCTCTATTCAACAGTTCACAAGATCTTCTAAACTGAAAAAGACTAATCACAAGTTTTTAACCAAGGTTTCCTTGTATTTCTAGATTACTGGAAACAAATGCTTTATTTTTTTTAAGCCAGAAAGAAAATAATGAAGGAACTGAACTATTATGAACATTCATCAGTAAGAAATATATCAGAAGTGGTATAGTTATCTGCAATTGCATTATTACAGAGATGTGCTTATTGCTCATATATTCATAATTAGCAGTAATCTTCTGTTTAAATGTTTTACTTAAAAGGAAAAATTCTAACATAGAGATTACAATTATTTTAGGAAAAAGAAAGTCTGAATCATTTATATCTGGGAGCCTATACTGCTAGGCAATATGCTCTTCTACAAACAAAACTCCTTCAAAGATCTTTTAAGAAAAATAGTCCTAAATTTAAGAACAAGTTTTAACTACCAGCATGAACATACTAGAAAATACACTAATGATGAAAGTGTTTTAATAACATACAGTGAACACACTACAGCTGAAGGTACAATGATACTGGAAATAAAAGATATAAAAAGCAAGAAAAAAATCAGATATTTATAAAGTTACTAATTTAATGATGTTTATGAGTAATAGCTCTAGAAGTAAAACTCCAATAATGCATTTTTGTATTACACTTAGTACATCAGCAATACAGAACAATAGCAACTGTTCCAGTATTCTAAGAAATGCGACGATTACTTCCAATTATAACAATGATTTGTAAACTGCTCACAATCTAATACATCGGGAATAAAGACTGAATACAAGAAAGGGCTTGCGATGGAAGAATGAATACAGCAATGAAGCACAAAATAAAGGCTCGGTGGAAAAGGCACAGGAGGAGGTATAGCAGAGTGTGTAGTCAACATCAGTGCATCAGTTTGATCACCTTCATTTACTGTGGCTTTGGTTTGCATCACAGTTTGGCCTCAGAGCATGCAAATCAGATTCTTCTCAAACTTAACTGGAAGACTGTAATTCCAGAGCATACCTGATGCATTCCAATTGCTAATGGAGGTTCCCAACATGGGACCAGACTAGAGTTAGTCTGAAGAAAAACCTCTAAAAATATAAACAGGATGAACTTAAGGTCTTCAGCACCAAATCTTTCCTTCGCACACCTACTCCCACTGCACCACAGTACTTGCTCATGTAGACATGACCCGATCTCACTAAAAGCAGTAGGCAACTAACCATATATGAAAGGGATGGTCAGAACATTAGAAAGAAGACGTAATTTATCTCAGGTTAGTCACAATCTCAATACACCTGTTTAAAGAACATCAGGTGGTGGCATTATGGGAAAAAAAAAAAAAAGACGACGACAAGTTAGGAAGATGTGGCAGATATAAAAACAAACAAGAGAACAAAAAGAGAATCTGCAACTATGGTGATAATCCTAGATAGAAAATGCGAGGGTGCGTGGCTACCTGAGTACACATCACTGCCATTGCCAAAAGGCTTGTTCAGACATGTCTCTTCATTCCCTACTCTCAATGAGAACAGAAAATGAAATAAATTCAGAATGTAATGAGGAAAAAACATCTACCTTTAAAAGTGATGCCACTTAACTTCATCAATATACCCCTGAGAAGAACTATAAATTTTTCTTATACGTTTCAATACATGTAAAACTCAGCCATCCTGCTTGCTTAACACTTGGAGTATACTGCAGCAGATGCCAAGGACAAATATCTTCATTTCTTTCCAAACAGCTAGTGAAGCAAAGAACAAAATTTCTCAACAACTTTATATGTTAGAAAGTTGTCAAAAATAGTATCCACAATAGCCTGGTAAGAAATATTTCTGTGCATTCCAGTGATTACACAAGTATTAAAATGTCTGTGACTGTCCTCTATTTCTAATTGTTTAGGATAATTATGTTGCTTTACCACGCGCTTTCAGTGCTGCAGATGTACATTCATTGCGAATATCTTTATGCCAAAGACTGAGGCAGTGAAAGTTATTTAAATTTTAGCTGTCCCTTATATAGAGAATGCATTTAAACAGACATCTTGATGGTAAGAGCTCTTTCAACAGATAATCCTCAGTGGAAACTTTCAAGCAGCATAACATGGAAAAATCACACCATGATTTGCCACAGGGAGTTAAGAGAAAAATTGACAGCGTCATTCTTTTGATGCTGTAGTTTTGAACCAAACTATTTAAGCTTTAAAAAAAAAAAGTAATAAGCAAAAAGATGAGCCAGCACAAATATGAAGTTCCTCCTATGTCCCTATATCTGTTCATAGACTGTTAAGCGATAAACTCGCTTTCTTTCCAGAAGTATTACTACCTCCATAAATACCGGCAAAGTTGTACATCTCGGGTGGAGCTCTGACGAAGAAATAACATCGAACTGACAAAAAACAAACAAAAAAAAACAACCAACCAACCAAACAAACAAACAGGTATTATTTCATTCCCTTTTCTACAGAAACAGCAGTCAGACACACGAGACGCTGCTACCTCACGGCTCAGGCGGGCTTCTGGCCGCCGCTCGGCTGACACCGGGCCTCCCGGCAGGGCGCTGGCACCGGCAACCAGGCGGGCAGCCCCCGCACGCCGCTGCCGCCGGGCCAGAGCCGGGACGCGGCGCGGCGGAGCCCCGTTACCTGCTGCGGGCCATGCCGTGCTGTGCCACCTCCCCCCCCCCCCCCCGCCCTGTCCTCTCAGCGGGCAGCGCCTCCCGCCCCTTCCTGCGGCCCCGCGGCCGCCATCTTTGTCACGGGAAAGGCTGGCGGCTCGCCCGCCGGCACCCACCGTTCTTGGGGCGGGGAGGGAGCCTCGGCGCCTCTGCCAGTCCTCACGCTAGGGAGCGGGCAGGGTCCCCATTAGACGCTTCCCCTGACTAACGAGGGAGCCCTGCGCTACCCGACCCCGACAAGCGAAAAGCGACGAGGCCAAGATGGCGGCAGGCGGGAGGGAGGGAAGGAAGGAGGGGGGACAGACTCCGCGGGGGAGGGGGGTAACTACAACTCCCGGCAGGCCGCGCGCGGGGCTGGGAGGGAGGGCGAGGGGAGGGGCTGGCGAGGAGCGGCAGCGCGCACCCGCCTCCCTAAGATGGCGGCGGCGGCGGCGGCAGGGCTCTGGGTGGAGTGAGCGGCGGGCGGGCGCGCGCTCGCCCCGCCTCCGTTCGCCGCCTCTATGTTGTGGCTCCTGCCGCGGACCGGGGCCGCGGAGCTGCGCTGAGGGTTGGTGGTGAGGGGTGGGGGGGGGGTGGGGGTGAAGAGCCCGAAGCCTCCGCGTCTCGTCCGTTGGGGCTGGAGGACGCCGAGGCTGCGGTGGGCGGGGGCCACTCGGCTGTTCCCTGCTCGGCGGTGGTTGCGGCTCGGGTCTCCATGTCGGACAACCAGAGCTGGAATTCCTCCGGCTCCGAGGAGGACCCCGAGACCGAGCTCGGGCTGCCTGTTGAGCTCTGCGGGGTGCTCAGCAAGGTGAGGCGCTCCCCCGGCTTCCCCGCCCCGACGGCGGCAGAGCCCGGCAGCTCGCGGGCAGGAGGAGGAGGAGGAGGAGGAGGAGGAGGAGGAGGAGGGCGACGAGCACCGGGACGAGGCTCCAACCGCCGGCCGCGGGGCCTGGCGGCGGCTCGGGAGCCCCCGTGGGAGGCGCTGGCGCGGCCTCGGCCCCGGCCGGGCGGGTGGGGAAGGCGGCCGAGCCGCCCCCCTTCCTCCTCGGAGCGAGTTTCGCCTCCCCCCCCGGGTGTCACCTCCTGGCCGGGGCTCCCCGCTGCCTTCCCCGCAGCCCCTGAGGGCAGCGGCGCAACCTTCAGCGCAAGTGTCAGAACGGCGCAGTGAAATGCCCCTGCAGCCAGAGATACGGGAGGTGGGGAGGAGAGGAAGGAAAATGGCACTAGGGCTCGTTTCCCTTTTTAAGTATAAGCGCTGCTATTTATTTTTTTTTTTTTTGGTCCTTTTATCGCTGAAAACGAGATGACTTGCAAGTATGCGTTGGGTGGTACTGGGAAATTTTATTTGGGGGACAATTTTAAAGTTGCGCGTGGAATTAATAAGATTGAAAGCAAAAATTTTTTTGCTTTTTTTTTTTTTTCAGAAAGTACCCTCATAATAACAATTAAATACCTTTAGAATTAAACCGCTACGTTTTGAATTTCTTTCCTGTCCTGTGTGATGAGGGCAGGCACCAGCCTGTGCAGAACGCGCAGGTCATGGGATTCTGGGATCATAAACCAGCCCTGGGTGATGAGGAAATGGTTGTAACAAGGCCAGTTCTCCGCTTTTTGTGGGAGACTCGGTGAAATCCTTCCAGTCTGGAAATGTTCCTAAACCCAGAGATGGGAGGAATGGCTAGGAGAAAGGAAAGGCCGTGGCTCTCATCTGTGAGATCTCATCATCTCTAGTGGATGGGGAGGGAGAAGACGAGGCAGACTTGAGGTGTTAACCCAGATAAAATGCGATGTTTTGGTTTAGTAGTGTAGGTTTTTTTCTTTACGAAGCTTTCCTTTGATTAGATGATTCTCACCATTGGAAACTTTAATGTTTGTGGGATGTAGTTAATTTTGATTTTGGCAAATTAATTGCTTTATTGAGTTTGGTTGCAGTCCTTTACTGGAGTAACAGGTGAAGCCATGGACTCTTTGTAAGTTTGTAATGTACATATATGCAAGCTTTATGTGTTTCTAGTTGATTATGTGGAGAGTAGCTGATGGTGCCTTTACTGTGAGAACGCAGGATGTAATCTCGTCATACAGTCATGTGTGTCATGCATTCAAGAGTGGTGAAACCTGTTGCAGTGAATATTGAGGGATAATTTTACCTTTTGTTGATGCCTCAGTAATACCTGAGATGAACTAATTAAAACGAAATGGTACCATTTCAAACTTACTACTAAGCATATGTTTGTTTTTAAAAACTTACTGTCTATAATTACATTGTAAATCAATGAAAGTATGCAGCAGCTCTCTGTATGCTTAGTAGTGTTTCAGCTGGTCTGCCCTTGGTAAAGAGAGAAGGCTTTGAAGGACAGGGAATAATTTGGTAAGAGAAGCTTATTGTAAGTAAGTTTTACCAGTCTCTTTAAATGTTTAAGAACTCTAGTTTTTTTTTCCATTGTATTTCCTGCTTACAATTTTAAGGTGGATCCAAAGAACTTTGACGTGGAAATGTCTTGATGCACAAGAATCCACATGCTTTAACCAGTGGTCTTTTGTTTGCCAAAACCTTTTTTTCTACCAAGTATACTTCAAGGAGTCTTTTCATTCGTGTGACATTTCAGTTGCAACAGCAAATGATTGCAGCAGCAAATGCAACACTGACTGCTATATTTACCTCACTTAACTGTGTCAAAGAAGGAAAGGTCCTTTCCTCCCTGTCCCTTGCTCTTTTGCCCAAGATGACTTTGGACTCTGTATTTTACGTCTGGTAGGAGTAGGGAATGTAAGAGAGCAGAAGAGAGGAAGTCAGCAAGTGCTAATATACCTCCAGTGATGGCTGGTGCTGCCTGTTCCTGTACTAAGCTCAGCTGAGGCATTCTTTGAGAGATACTGAACTCAGCAATATGATATATTAGGAGATTGTAAAAGGCTTTATCTTTGGCGAGCGAATGTAGGTCTTAACTGTGCTTGAAAATGGTTAGGAATTTCTCAGGCGAAAGAGTTTTTCTCCTTCTTAGCACTTAGCGGTCCTCTTATTTATTAGAGTTAACATGCAGTTATGGGACATGCGTTAACTAACATATATAGTATAATGTAGAAACTAGCCCATTTAATCCACTTGCTCCCCCTCCCTGTTAATATATTACAAAATGGTGTGTAGTGGTTAGAATTAAAGGTAAAAAAGATGTTTTAAACTTGCTTCTCAGAGCTCTTATCAAAGAACCGTTGTCGTGAATATGTTGAAATGCTTGCATGATAAAATTGTTCTCAATGCTTTTGTTTTCCTGTTTGCATTATTACCTAATTTGTTATTTTTTGCCCTGTGATTGAAGACCAGAGTTACAGAACAGTTGTGATACTCTCAGTGCTGTATGCTTCTACAGGGTGCAGTTTGGAAGTTCTGTTGGGAAGCAGTAGCAAATATAATGTACTAATAATCAGGACTTTATTAGTCACTTGTAAGTAGATCTTCGTATGATGAGTCCAGAACTTGTTCCTGGAATATAAATTTCATTGCATATATGAATGTCTAGTCCCTAGAAAAATCTTAGTATCAGGATGATTGGATGTCTGCTGACAAGCAATTATCTTCCTAATGTTTAAGGAATGGTTATGGAATTAAAACCTAAAGCAATATCTGCAGGCAGTATTGAATTGATAAAGAACTGATTACTCTAGACACTATAATAGTTGTATGCTATACTGGTGGGATAATGGTACATATGTGTTTACATGAAAATAATTAGAAACTTCATAAGAATCAGTTTGGTAGAAATTACATTGTATATAAAAGAATTCTTTCCATGTTCTACTTAAGTTTCTTTTCGTCTAATTCAAATTTTAAATCAGATGGCTAAATTGAGCTTAGTGGTTAATGTTTGGTTTTCCCCCTCCCCCCTTCCACAATGTGTTATCAGTGTGTTTGATACCTTTATTTAAGTGGCCTTGGCAACAGTGTTGCAACCAAGACACCTGTTATCTTCCTGTTCTTTTGAAACAACTGTTTTTTAGCACCTTACTTCAGTGGTTTGCAAAAGAGATTTTAGGAGCCCTGAGCAGAAGAAGAATGTTCTCAATTGGGAAGAACTTTATTAAAAAAAAAAAAAAATACCTTTTGCAAACTTTTTCCTCCTGGTACTTAAAAGCCTAAAATATCAACAAAATTCTTTTATTGTTATTCTTCTATGAGCAGATCTTTTATTTATTTATTTATTTATTTTACAGTGGACCAACTATATTCATGGGTGGCAAGATCGATGGGTAGTTCTGAAAAGCAACACACTCAGTTATTACAAGTCTGAAGATGAAACAGAATATGGCTGCAGAGGCTCTATCTGTCTGAGCAAGGCTGTGATTACAGTAAGTACTATTCCAATATTGCCATCTTTTCATGTTTTAGGGGTGTGTCCTGGTTTCAGCTAGGATAGGGTTAATTTTCCTCCTAATAGCTGGTAGGGTGCTGTGTTTTGGATTAGGATAAGAAGAGTGTTGATAACATGCTGATGTTTTAATTGTTGCAGAGCAGTGCTTACACTAAGCCAAGGACTTTTCAGCTTCTCGCTCTGGTGCAGCAGGAGCTGGGAGGGGACAGACCCAGGACAGCTGACCCCAACTGGCCAAAGGGGTATTCCATACCACAGTGGGGTCATGCTAAATAATATATAGGGGTGGCTAGCCGGGGTAGGGGGGCCGGCTGCTCGGGGATTGGAGGGGCATCGGTCAGCGGGTGGTGAGCAATTGCATTGTGCATCACTTGTTTTGTACACATTATTATTAGTAGTACTATTATCATTATTATCATTATTTTCCTGTCCTAATAAACTGTCTCTATCTCAACACACAGGCTTTACTTTTCCGTTTCTCTCCCCCATCCCAGAGAGGGAGGGGGGAGCGTGAGCGAACGGCTGTGTGGTGCTTAGCTGCCGACCGGGTTAAACCACAACAGGGTGTTACTGTGGTTGTAGGCTAATGTTTAGCAAAAGCAAGTATGAGTACAGCAAATAATTCTATTAGGTCATTTAGCATTAAGTTAGTGATATCAGTGCAACACTGTGGAGCAGGGCGGAGAGTTCCGAATAAGAAAACAGGCTGTTTTCACTGGAGATTGCAGTACGCAGCTTTTCATCTATTACACTCAAGGTTTCTATGCACAGGGCTACAATTTCTCTGTGGAAGAGGCACTGTTTTCCAAGGAGTCGGTCTATGACACAGGAACAACTTACCAAAGGAGGTCGCATCCATCACAAAGGCCTTACACTTTGCGTTGGAAAGAGAGTAGTATTTCTTTGACTTCTGACTTTCTGAACCTGAATAACATTTCCTAAAGAAAATGTTCTACCACTTCTTCCTCTGAACAAAGAAGTGTGATATTTGTTGCTGTTTCTGCCTAATGCTTGGAGATACAGTATTATGCTGATAACAGAGAACATACAAATGAAATCTCAAAATGATGAAGTGGCCTTAGAAGATAAAGAAAAAAAATCTGCTTTTTGCAGCTTTCAGAATTATATATATTAATTTCAATTAATCCTTGCTAAAAATCATGCTGTTGATTTTCTGTTACTCTTAAAAGGTCCAGGTATATAACAGAAAACACGCACACCCAGCTCTCTCAACCCTTCTTCATATGAGAGATTTCCATCTGGTCTTTGTGGCCCTCCTCTGGACTTCTACTTTCTTCTATGTAGCACATAAGCATACAAGAGCAATAGTATTTAATCTTATTCTACCAAACGTGTTTTCAAGATGAATTGAGGTTGACAATGGAGGTGTTTTCTTAATCTTCAGTTTACAAATAGTTTTATAATTTCAGAAAAGATTGGCTTGAAAAAACACATGGATAGATTGATTACATGAACAGTGCATTTTTGGAAGAAGATTTTTTTGCAAAGCAGATTTTTATATTTAGATATATGACAGGTGTTGTAGTCACCTAAAAAGTAGAAGAGATTACCTGAGTTCTTTTAAAGATCTTTCTTAAACTGCTTAAACTTCTAAATTTGCTCAAGATTTGACTTATTCAGGAATGTTCAATGCATAACAGCAGTCTGTACACATACTTGTTTGAATATACTTGTGGCAGTCTAGTAGTACCAGCCTCTGATCAGGAGCTCCATAAAAGTCTTGTGTTCACTGGCGAGAGGCTTAATATATCTGCCAGGCAGAAATAGGAAAGTGGTGGCAAAGAGTTGGACCAACAGAGGTCTAGAAGAATGTTTTAGAGCATATCTCAGCAGCTTGAATTCCAGTTCTGGTGGTGGAGTGAGAGATTATAGCAATGCTGACATTGCTGCTGGAATGTTTCTGTATATTGCACTTTGTGAAGGGAAGTTCAGGAACATCTTGTGTTCTGACTAGGAAGTGTGTAACACTGAAACTCTTACAGATAGATGGCTTTTTTCCTGTCTTCTGTCTGACATTTCTTGGAGTTGAATCACTGTGTTTTTTCAGTTCTTGAGCTTCTTGAGTATATAGAAAAAAATGATGTTGGGGAAAGAACAAAACGTGGGTACAGTTCTAAAAGTTAATGTGATATTTTAGTTCAGTTTTCATTAAGGATCATGTATTTTGAGGGGTATTTGACACTTAAGTTTCATTGTGGTTTGAAATGGCATCTCTGAAACTTGGTAAACTTCTGTTAATTACTTGTAGCTGCAGTTAGTGATTACTGCTTAAGTACTAGAGGTTCAGAAATACTAGTAGATCACTTCTTGCCTCTCGAGGATGTAGAAATTTACTTCTGAAATTGTCATAAAACACTTTTTTTTTTTTGAAGCTCTTCATCTGGGCCAAAGTTTTGGAATGAATGCTTCTGGTTTAATAAGTGTTTGGTAGCAAAGATAGTAGGTTTTTTTTTCTAATCAGCTTTTAATAGTAGAAAAAGAATTATGCTCAAAGATAAATGTTTAGAATATTCTTCCTGTGGTATATAGTTAATCTTTACTCCTATGTCCGTATAATATCTTAACACTAAGATCATTAGAATGCATTTAATGCCTGAATATTTTTTTTCTACAGTCTCTAACTATGCTGTAAATTTAGTTTTCATTGATCTTGCTGATCCAGAGTCAGGCACAATAACTGTCTCTCTCCTAACCTGGTGTACTACAAGAAGCTTTTCTTTAGTGTAAAGCCAGACAGGGTGGTATTGTATGGTGTTGATGTCTATAATATTTCCTTGTAGGAAAGGAGGCTTGGATTCTTACAAAGCTTTCTTTTAGGTGTTCATATTAGGTGTGCACATATTTGGTTTCAGCTGGGGACATAATGATTTTTGATAAGTACTTATTGCTGCGAGTAGCATATAATGTACGCATTTTTGTTGATGTATAAGCATAAACAGAAAGCTGCTGTCACTGAGTAGTCTTGCTGTATTTTCAGCAATTAAGATTACCATAATGATTAGTCATAGTATTAATTATGAGACATTAAATTTGTATTCAGAAGGCCACAGTCCCTTCTTGTCTTCTTTTTTCATTCCTATCACATTGGGCAGAGATGCAGAGATTGATAGATAATTCTACAGGGATGTTTTATAAGATGATACTTGTTTCTTTCCTCTTTATTTAATGAGAGGAATACTTGTTAAATCAGCTCACTGAAATAGCTTCTTCAAGTATTTTAAGTGTAGAATTATGTCACCCTTCCAGAACTGATATGTTTCTGTGGCAGTGGTCTCCAATTTGATGGAAACATGGGATTTAATTGGGCTACTGGCAATATTAACTGCTGAAACTTAGAGTTGACTCCTCAGAAATAAGAGACCAAAGGACAAGTATTCAAAGTACACTCACTGGATCACATTAAGTAAAGAACTGTCAAGAATTAGCCATGTACATGAAGTTATAAGAGAGGAAAGTGAAAGTCAATAGCTGATGCTGATTTGTTTTCAGTCAGATAATGAAAAACATTGAAGGTATTCAGCTGATTTATAACAGAGCGGAGGCTTGAGCTCAAGAGTTCTGTTATGTGGTTAAGGCTTGAGAAATCCTGAGTAGTATAAAAAGTTGATATACATGCAGACTTAAATTTTGTTCTATTACTCTATCCTGGACATCCTAAAGGGATGAACAATTGGCTGATGGATCAGGATTAAGGAGTTACAGTAAATGCAGTTACATCAAGCTGGCTGTCAGTCACTGTGGGGTTCCACAGGGCTCTATTTTAGGGCCAGTTCTCTTCAGTGTTTTCATAAGTGACTTGGATGCAGGACTTGAAGGTATACTGAGTAAGTTTGCAGATGACATTAAATTGGGAGGAGCTGTTGACTCCTTCAGGGGTCGAGAGGCCTTGCAGATGGATCTTGACAGGTTAGAGGGCTGGGCAGTCAACAACTGCATGAAATTTTACAAGTGCATGTGCCAGATTCTGTACATGGGATGGGGCAGCCCTGGCTATATGCCCAGACTGGGGGACAAGAGGCTGGAGAGCAGCCTAAAAGAAAGAGATCTGGGGTTCTGGTCGAGAGCAAGCTGAACACAAGCCAGCAGTGTGCCCTGGCAGCCAGGAGGGGCAACCCTACCCTGGGGTGCATCAGGCCCAGCACTGCCAGCTGGTCGGGGGAAGGGATTGTCCTGCTCTGCTCTGTGCTGGTGAGGCCTCACCTCAGTACCGTGTGCAGTTTTGGGCACCACAATATAAAAAGGACATATAACTATTAGAGAGCATCCAAAAGAGGGCAACAAAGGTGGTGAAGAGTCTAGAGGGCAAGATGTATGAGGAGCGGCTGAGGTCCCTTGGTTTGCTCAGCCCAGAGCAGAGCAGGCTGAGGGGAGGCCTCATGGCAGCCTGAAGCTCCCTCACGAGGGGAGCGGAGGGGCAGGCGCTGAGCTCTGCTCTCTGGGGACAGCGACAGGACCCGAGGGAACGGCATGGAGCTGGGACAGGGGAGGGTCAGGCTGGGTGTTAGGGAAAGGTTCTTCACTGAGAGGGTGGTCGGGCACTGGGACAGGCTCCCCAGGGCAGTGGTCACAGTACCAAAGCTGCCAGAGTTCCAGAAGTGTTTGAACAACGTTCTCAGACATATGGTTTTATTTTTGGGTGGTCTTGTTTAGAGCTAGCAACTGGAATTGGTCCTTGTGTGTCCCTTGCAACACGGGATATTCTGTGATTCTAAAATACTGCTGCAGTTGATTGTCAGGTGGTATTTATTGAAGATATCCTTCAATACCATAAAACCTTATAGTTCTTTCATTCCTAAAGTCAAACTTTCAATGAAGACTTCTGTGCAGATGGTCAGGAGTGGGTGTTGATGGCATGCCTGTAGAGGTGGATCTGTGGGATTCGGCTTTGGAGTTGGAAAGGGCCAGGGTCTGTCACTGAAAACACACAAATGCTTTGTAAGGTTGGAAATCCAACTT